>NW_022900950.1:12960332-12965115 GCF_012274545.1 Fukomys damarensis | reverse complement strand
AAAAAAAAAAACTTACCAACTAAGAAAAGCCTGGACCCTGATGGCTTCACTGCTGAATTCTGCAAGACATTTAGAGAGGAACTACTGCCACTACTGTTTAAACTCTTCAGTGAAATTGAAAGGGAAGGAATACTCCTGAATTCATTCCTGGAAGCAAGCATCTCCTTGATCCCAAAAGCACAGAAAGATGCATTGGAAAAAGAGAACTATAGGCCGATTTCACTAATAAACATAGATGCAAAAATCTTTAATAAGATACAACTGGAATGCAGGAGATCATTAAGAAGATCATGCACACTGACCAAGTAGGATTTATCCTAGGGATGCAAGGATGATTCAACATATGCAAATCAATAAATGTAATACACTATATTAATAGAGCCAAAGTCAAAATCCATATGATCTTTTCAAAAGAGGCAGAGAAGGCATTTGACAAAATCCAACACACATTTAAAACCCTCCAAAAAATTCGAATAGGCCATTTTCACCTCAATCTGATAAAAGCCATCTAAGAAAAGCCAACAGCCAGTATCATACGAAACGGTCAAAACTGAAATCCTTCACACTAAAATCATGAACAAGACAAGGATGTCCACTATCACCACTGCTGTTCAGTATAGTTTTGGAAACATTAGCTACAGCAATTAAACAAGAGAAAGAAATAAAAGGAATAAAGATAGGAAATGAAGAAGTCAAATTGTCGTTATTTGTGGATGACATGATACTCTATTTAGAAAACCCCAAGAATCCCACCAAAGGTCTTCTAGACTTAATAACCAAATTCAACAAAGTAGCTGGATACAAGGTCAACACCCAAAAATCAGTAGCTTTCCTGTGCACAAAAAACAGACTCTCTGAGAGAGAAGTGGGACAAACAATTCCTTTCACAATAAAATAAAATCCAAAAAATTGAAATACCTAGGAATCAACCTAACAAAAGAAAGCAAAGACCTCTACTCTGAAAATTACAGCACTCTGAAAAAAGCAATTGAAGAAGATATCAGAAAATGGAAAGATATCTCTTGCTCCTGGGTAGGAAGAATCGATATAGTGAAAATGGCCATACTTCCAAAACTGCTATTCAATGCAATCCCAATTTAAATCCCAGCAGCATACTTCACAGACCTTGAGAAAACAATCCAAAAATTCATTTGGAACAAGAAGAGACTCAGAATATCAACAACAATTTCAGGCAATAAAGACAAGGTAGAGGATATAACAATTCCCTACTTGAAACTATACTGGAAAGGTACTGTGATAAAAACAACATGGTACTGGCAAAGAAACAGAAATGAGGACCAGTGGAACAGATTAGAAGATGCAGAAACAAGTCCAGACACACTCAACTACCTCATCTTTGACAAAGGAGCCAAACACCTTCACTGGAGGAAAGAGAGCCTCTTTAATAAAAGTTTCTGGAAAAACTGGTTTTTAACTTGCCAAAGATTAAAGCCAGAAATATTTATCTCTTTTTTTTTTTTTTTTTTTTTGGTACCAGGGATTGAACTCAGGACCTTGCACTTGCAAGGCAGAGGACAGAACCACTGAGCTAAATCCCCAGCCCTTAGAACTATATTTCTCACCATGCACTAAACTAAATTTGAAATAGATTAAAGGTCTAAATATTAAAACAGAAACCGTGAACTAGCACAAACAATTAACAAGTGGAATCTCTTTTTATTAAAACACTTCTGCCCAGTGAGAGAAACAACCAATAGCATGAAAACTTTCACCAGCTGTTCCTTAAACCAAAGGTCTACTGTCTAGAATGTATAACGAACTTTAAAAAAAAAATCAGACCTCTCAAATATAAAGACCCAATCCAAAAATGGGCATCTGAAATGAACAAACATTTCTCAAACAAAGAAGTAAAAATAGCAAACAAACATATGACAAAAGGTTCAACATCACTGCTCATTTGAGAGATGCAGATGAAAACAATACTGAGATTCCACCTCACCACAGAAAGAATGGCTGCTATCATGAAGTCAACAAATAACAAATGCTGATGGGGCTGTGGGGAAAGAGGAACCCTGCTCCACTGCTGGTGGGAGTATAGATTGACACAAGCACTGTGGAAATCAGTATGGAGACACCTCAAAGAACTAGGATTGGAAGCACCATTTGATCCAGCCATCCCCTGCTGGATATCTTCCCCAAAGAATTAAAAGAATCATACCACAGTGCTATATGTGCACGCATGTTCACAGCAGCACAATTCATAATAGCTAAAATTTGGAAGCAGCCCCTTTGTCCATCAACAGGAGACTGGATAAAGAAAATGTGTGTATATTTAAAATAAAATGGAGTACAACACAGCTATAAAGAATGAGAAGCTAGAGACATTTAAAGCTAATTGGATGCACATTGAGGTGATACTCTAGCAAAATAAATAGGATGCATATGTATAAATACCAAATAGCTTCTCTAGTGTGAGAAAATGAAAGTGTAAATAAAAACTAAAAGGTATAACAAATAATGTGAAATAGGAAAAAAGGTGCAAAGGGGAAGAGGAAATGGGAGGGGTAGGGGAAAAGAAAGATGGGAATGGAATTAACAAGAGAAAAAAAAATAGAAACAAAGTCTTTGTAGATAGGCAGGGGTTGAGGGGTTGAAGGGAGGGCAGTGTGGATGGGGAATAACTAGGAACCAAGATGAATTATGTAAATGTGCAAATTTCCAAAGATGAATGTCATTACATTACACTCTAA
Organism: Fukomys damarensis; assembly: GCF_012274545.1. Classification (NCBI taxonomy): domain Eukaryota; kingdom Metazoa; phylum Chordata; class Mammalia; order Rodentia; family Bathyergidae; genus Fukomys; species Fukomys damarensis. Next base: position 12,962,404 of record NW_022900950.1, on the reverse strand, counting down.
ATGTACCAATAAACCTAATTAATTAAAAAAAGAGATGTAAATGAAAACAAAGTTGAGATTCCACCTCACCTAAGAAAGAAGGGCTGCTATCATGAAATCAACCAGTAATAAATCCCGGAGGGGCTGCGGGGAAGGAGGAACACTTCTCCACTGCTGGTGAGAGAGCAGACTGGTGCAACCACTGTGGAAATCAATACGGAGATACTTCAAAGAACAGGGATTGGAGGTCCCATTTGTCCCAGCTATTCCTCTGCTGGGCATCTTCCCAAAAGAATTAAAGGAATCACATCACAGTGATATATGTTCACCCACATTCATAGCAGTACAGTTTGTAATATCTAAAACTTGGAAACAGCCCAATGGCTCATGAAGTTCATTATTTTTGTGCATAATTTGACAGGTTTTTTTAAATCAGTTGAGAATATTACATTGTTCAAAGGATTTTTGTGCCCATTTTGATGGTCATATAATTTTTATCCATCATTCTGTTAGGCTGATATAACACAATTATTGATTTTCATATGTAGAATCTTTCTTGTATCCCAGGGATAAGTGCTACCTGATCACGGTATATGATCTTTTAATGTGCTGTTTGATTCAGTTTGCTAGTATATCACTGAAGATTTTTGCACTGATATTGATCAAGATTTCTGACCTATATTTTTTTTTATTGACTTTGTCTGGCTTTGTCATAATGTTGGCCAAAATATGAGTTTAGAATTTTTCCCTCCTTTTTAATATTTTGTAAATTTTGAGAAGGACTGAGATTATTTCTTTAAATGTTTATTTAAATTCAGCAGTGAAGGTATCAGATCCTGAACTTTCTTTGATGGGAAGCATTTAATATCTGATTCATCTTTATTATGAATTTATTCAAATTTTAAATGTTTTCATATTTTTATCATGAGTGATTGTATGTTTCTAGAAATTTATCCTTTTTTTCTAGATCATCTGATTTGCTGGCGTATAGTTTTTCATAGTAGTATTTTATTAACCTTTGTATCTCTGTATTACCAGCTGTAATGCCTCATCTTTTATTAATAATTTTATTTGTGTCTTTTCTCTTTTTCTTAGTCCAGATGAAATTTGTCAATTTTTAAAATCTTTTCCAAAAAATCTTAATTACCTTGATAATTTCTATTTTTCTGGTTACTATTTCCCTTAATTTTCTTTGATCTCTATTTCCTTCCTTCTGCTAATTTAGGACTTCTTTTTTCGAGTTAGTTTGTATGCATATGCTTTGAAATTCTGCTTCTTTTTGCATTTCTCAGGATATTTTAAAATTTCCTTTTGATTTCATTTTTGACTCATTGGTTGTTCAGGAGTGTGTTGTTTAATTTTTCCATGTATTTCTTTCTTTTTCTAATATTTCTCCTGGTATTGTTTTCTAGCTTTATGTCATCGTGGTTGGAAAATATAACTTGATAGGATTTTACTGTTGTTAAATTTATTAAGACTAATATATTGCCATTGAGGATATTCTGTATACAGTTGAGAATTACGTTACTGGTGAACTGGCTGTGTTTTACAGATGTTTGTTTCACTTTGTCTGTAATATTACTCAAGTTCATTGTCTTCTTATAGATTGTATGTGTGTATGATCTATCTATTGCTTAAAGTGCAACATTGAAATATGTTATGTGGTATTACTGTCTAACTTTCGTTTGGTTTAATTAATATTTCTTTTATATAGTTAGGTTTTCTAATGCTAATTGTGTAAATATTTAAGATTCACATTATAATTTCTTTTTCTCTTCAGAGAAGTTTTGACTATTTTGTGTATATATTTTGAATGTACATTTGTATATATTTGATGTATATTTGTCTATTAACTACCCAGATTTCTTTTGGTTATCATTTTTCTGTAATAGACTTTTCTTTCAGGTAATGTTTTTGTGCAAAACTAATCTGAGTCTCTTTTAGGTAGCATATTACTAGATTTTGTTTTATTTTGGTAACTTGTTAGCCAGTTTTTGTCCTTTGATCAAAAAATTTAATCCATTTGCAATTTAAGTCATTATAGATAGGGAAGGACTTAGTGTTACATTTTTTTTTTTTTTTTTTTTTTTTTC
>NW_022900950.1:12951203-12960097 GCF_012274545.1 Fukomys damarensis | reverse complement strand
TTTTTTTTTTTTTTTTTTTTGGTACCGGGGATTGAACTCGGGTCCTTGCACTTGCAAGGCAGGCAGCTGAACCACTGAGCTAAATCCCCAGGCCAACATTTTGTTAATTATTACTTTATTATTTTGTATGCCTTTTGTTCTTTTGCTCTTCTCTTGATGTTATCCTTGATTTTTTCTTTTTCCTATACTGGGGATAGAACTCAGGACTTTGTACTTGGGAGGCAGGTGCAGTACCACTGAGCTAAATCCCTGGCTCCAGGTGTTTTGATTTTCTAGAATGATATGCTCTGATTCTTTTCTTTTTGTGTGTGTATATGTATCTATTACAATATTTTTTCTTTGTACTTCTTATGAGGTTGACATAAAATATCTTATAGTTATAAGTCTATTTTATTTTATTTCATTTGATTTATTTATTCCATTTATATTGAGGACCAAGCGCAGGGATGCTGTACCATTAAGCTCTTTCCCCACCCCTTTTTTATTTTTCATTCTGAGGCAGGTTCTCATCAAGTTGCCCAAGCCAAATTCAAATTTATAATCTTCTTGCATCAGTCTCCTGAGGAACTGGATTACAGGTGTGTATCACCATGGTCATGTTAAATTAATAACATCTTAAATAATTGCATGTCAGAAACTCTACATATGCATAAGAATTGGCTTGATTAATATGTCTCGTTCTTGGGTCCAGGAAGGGGCAATGATCCGCAGGGCATGACTGGTCTTTTTTGAGACAGTCTCACTATGTAGCCTAGGCTGGCCTTGAACTTGTGGCAATCCTCTCACCTCCGCCTTTTAAATGCTGGGATTACAGGCGTGGTCAACTCAGCAACTCCTAGATAGGTGGGTAGAAATATGCAAACACATTGGCACACAATGTCTTAATTGCTTTTCTCATTGCTGAGACAAAATACCCAGACCCACAGTTAAAAGGGAAAGGGTTTATTTAGCTCACAATTTGTAGAAGTTTCAGTCCAGAAGTGGCTGGATTCAAGGCAGAGTGTCTCATGGAAGAGGGGCATCACAGAGGAGAAACAGTTCATGGTGTCTACATGGTAACAAAAACAATAAGGAAACCTTAGCAGTATCTTTCTACCCCTTTTATTCAGACTACTTAGGACAAGTAGAACTCATGCCCTTAATCTTAATGCCTTCAGGCCCAGCATTGCACCACGAATCAGTCACACACTCTAGATTCAGCCACCTCATAAATAGCCACACCTACAGCTGCATGAGACTTTGGGGGGGACACCTAGACACAAGCCATAACACACATATTGTCATTTCTGCCCATATTCCAGTCACCAAAGGATATCACATAAGGTAGTCCAGTATTAATGTAAAAGCAAAGTATATTTTTCCCATATAGTTAAATGTGAGAGAAAATTTGCTGAACACTTGTTCAATCTGTCACATCTAGACAGTTTACTTTTTAAATGCCCAAGAAGATATCAACATTTTTTTTGTTGTTGTTGTTTGTTTTTTTGAGACAGGGTCTCACTATGCAGTTGAGACTGACCTGGAACTCACTATGTAGCCCAGGGTGATCTTGAACTCACAGCGATCCCCCTGCCTCAGCCTCGCAAGTGCTGGGATTACAGGTGTGCACCACCACGCCTGGCTAACCATGCTATTAATTTAATAAAAAGATCAGTTGAAGGAAAATGCTTGATTAAAACAATGGAAATGGCTGAATTTTATACATATGATTACATGCATTAATTTTTAATTCATTAATTCTTTGCTTTATTCACAAAGGTAGTTTGTTAATATTATTATTGCAACTGAGATAGCTTAGACCACAGAAATGAAAATTTTTATGAACGAATCAATTAATTACAATCTATTTTTACACGATCAAAATTATTTTAATATTTCTGCATATATTTGAATCTTCATTATACTGTAAACAGCATTTAATTTTATAGACCCAGACACACATACACACTTGAGTGTGTGAGCAGAGCCATCATTTCACCACGGTCTCAAAGGCCCGAGGCTTTTTAAATTTGTTGTTAGGCATGCTGGCTTCAACAGCACATATACTAAAATTGAATGATACAGACAGATTAGCATGGCCCTTGAACGAGGACCAGGGATTTAGCTCAGTGGTGCCACCACCTGCCTCACAAGCACAAGGGCCTGAGTTCAATCCCGGTACCAAAAACAAACAAACAAACAAACAAACAAATACATTTGATAGGCAACTTAATGGACAGAAACACAGTGAACCCTCAAGTTACGACTGGCCTGACATATGAACCCTTGGGTTAATTAGGTTAATGGAAAATTTATCTGTCTCTTGTTATCTGTAGTGTGTACCTAGGTAATTATCCAAATCTCAGCTGTATTGATTTACAACCAACTTGAGTTGCAAACACTCCTTGGGAACTGATTGAGTTCGTAAGTCAAGGGTCCACTGTATGTCTTATGTTTTCAGAAATTTCAACAAATATATTGATTGCTAGTCATAAAATAAGTACTATATTATAAAGTGAAGTAAACTAGTTAGATCACAATCTTAGTAAAATTAAAGTAGCAAATGATCTTGTATTTGGTGTAATAAAAATTTATCTTTTATTAGTAAGTCACATTAGTAGACTATTTCTTCTGTAGCATATCTAATATACTATTGGATATTAAATACTCTCACATAAGAAATTAAATGTAAGGATTTTTTTTTTTTTTTTTCAGTACCAGGGATTGAACTCGGATCCTTGTGCTTGCAAGGCAGGTGGCAGAACCGCTGAACTAAATCCCTGGCCGGTAAGGATTTTTATTAGTACATATTTGCAGTAATTAATATTTATATTACTTGTGTGGAGTTTATACGTGTACATAACACATCCTGATTCTCTTTCTCTTTTTCAGTTAAGGATTTAAAAAATTATTTCTTCTTTTTTATACTATACTTCTTTCATTTTTTATACTAGGCTTGGACTCAGGAGCACTGAGCTAGTTTCCAGTCCTTATTTCTTTATTCTGAGATACACTCTCAGTACATTGTCCAGGCTGGCTTTGAAATTGTGATCTTTCTTCCTTAAACTCTCATGTAGCTGGAACTTCAGGTATGTGCCAACATATCCAGTTCGTATGAATTATTTAATTTGATAAATTAATTCAACCAAATTCCTCAGTGTAGACTTATTGATTGTTCCTACTCTGAACATGAGGATGATTAATTTACTGGGAAATACATTAATATTTAGAGACTCTGACTAAAAAACAGCCTATTTTATTATTTAATGTATATTTACCTCATTTGTCCTTGTAAATAGGCACAGCTGCACTTAACTGGATCCTGAAGCAAAGAAGCATTTGGGAATATTTTTCAGTATATTTTATAGAGAATTTACATGTCTTTAATAAAGAATACAAAACTAGGAAAATTGTTCAACTGGTACTAATACATTTATATAGAGACCAGTGTGAAACACCATAAAACAATAGCAAAGAATTCTAGAAATATTAGCAGTCTTAAACAATAAAAGCTAAAAGAAATCTGCGATGATCATCATTTGATTTTAAGCAATAATTTGAAACTTGAATCCATATATTTTCAGCAAAATTAGGTATAAATAAAAGCACAAATTCTGGAAATTCAGCTTTCTTATTTATTTATTTATTATTATTATTTTGTTTTGTTTTGTTTTTGGATTTTTGAGACAGGGTCTCACTATGTAGTTGAGACTGACCTGGAACTCACGATGTAGCCCAGGCTGGTCTCGAATTCACAGCGATCCTCCTGCCTCAGCCTCCCGAGTGCTGGGATTACAGGCTTGTGCCACCACGCCCAGCTTCAGCTATCTTATTAATAGTATTCTTAGCTTTCCAATTTCACAGTGCCCCCAAATCTTTCCTGATATTGAGATTTTTATACTTCAAAAGTCCCATCTGCTGTGGCAAATAGACAATGTGCCTACAACTGTGTCCAGTAATCTGCTGACATGAAAGGGAGAATTTGGGAACATGTGGCCCGAGTACAAATGCTTTATAACTTCCTGGAGGTCATAGCCTCTAATAATATGGCAGGCAAAAAATATCCCTTTCAGTTGTCTTATCTTTCAGATGTATTGAAGATTTAAAATTATTTCATATTTAATACTTTAAAAAGCAAGCACTAATATACTTCTGCTATACAGACAATAACTTTTTTTTCCCTCATTGGTACATTTTAGGTATGCAGTACAGTTACATTCATCATTAGGATCTTGTACCTTTACAGGACAGGTCTTGGTTCTCATTTTTTCCCCTTGTCCCTGCCCTCCCTTCACTCCCTCCTCCCTTCCCTATTTACAAATACTTTATGTCCATTTTCCATTTTCTCATGTTTTTTTCTTTGCCCTTATTACCTTTCCCCTACCCTTCCCATTTGCCCTACACCTTTAGCCCTTTTCTTTCTATTTCACATTGTCAATTATACCATTAGGATCTTGTGTACCCTTATAGTTTTTCACACCAGAGAAATTATTCAGTATTTATACATGTGTGACTTATTTATTTCACTCAGGAGTATATTCTCAATATGTATCTATTTTCCTATGAATGACTCTAATTTCTCATTCTTTATGGCTGAGTTGTGAGAATAACTATTTTATTTAATCCTGATAATTATTGTTGATGGCTTTCATTTTTCCTAAGACTGTTAATGCTTGATGGCAAAGAATCAATAATACTAGAGACCAAAACGCTACTCATCAATTGAATGACAAAAAGTGTTTTAATCTAGGATGAAGAGTATGTTTTAGATTGCTGTTGGTTTAACTTTTTGCTATAGTATTCCTTTCATGTTTCTGCAAGACTTAATACCAGATTGTAATTAAGAAAATAACAAACAATCCTTTCTCATTAAAGAAATAGTACCTTTTTTAAACTTCTGCTGAGCCACAACTGATGATAGCAAGCCTTAAGATCTAATTTCTTTTTCCATGGAAATAGATGACTCTAATTCTTACATACCTTTGGAACTTTGCTATTGTGTAGTTCATCAGCAATATTCCAATAGAGCATTAAATTATAGTATTTCAGTTGTACCATTATTGGAGGGCTTAAAAGTAAAATAGTATAAATTCATTAAATGTGAGAATTTTTTAGAGCTAATTTTACAGATTATTTTCAAAAAGATCCATTAAATTTCCCAAATCGTGTTGTTTATTATTATTATCTTAACAGTATATGCTTTATGAATAGCTGTGAATTCTTTCTTTTTACTTAGAAGAAATTGAAACCCAAACTGGCTTTGTTTTAATACTTCAGAAGGAATTTTCCCAAATAGAATAGAAATTAAATTGCTGTCAAAAATAAAAGCACTTAACTGCTATGAATCACAGTTTGAGATTGCAAAGAGTAAAACGCTCTGATTGGTGTCTGTATGTATGTGTATCTCTGCTTTCTACAGTGTCTTCCCACTTAAATACCTGAGGGAAGAATGATAAAATTCCTGGTTTTACCCTAAAATTCACCTAGAATTTCTACTTTTGCTGAAATGCAAGATGTGTTTTATCTTTGTTGTGACTGATTTTGGCAGTCAGAGCTGCCATATCAATGTGTGGTGATATAAAATTTTCCTGTATTTACCAATGTCTTTATCTTTAGCATAATGCATATTATATTATGATAACATGAACATATTTGAAATATTTTAGGATGCAGATGACCTCAAATATACCTACTCCTACATTTATTGTTTTTACATATTTACATAGCAACTATTCCATTTTGAATCACAAACTCCCTTAAAAAACCTACTAATCCAGAATTTCAAAAATACAAATTCTACTATCTATCAAGTATCTCTGTGTTTTATTTAGAAATAATAAATTTGTTCTTGAATAAACCTTATATTTGTAGCATTTGGAGATCACTTCCTAATAAGTTGAGTTTGTTGGTACATTTTAGGTACACAGTACAGTTACATCCCTCTCTTTTGCAGAAAGATTTAGCGTAACTATTTAGAAGAGGCTGCAAAACTTCCATGCAGTTGTTGCTGGTATGAACTCCCCAAACCACTAGTGTCTGTCAAAACATTATCAAGAGAAATAGGTATTCCTAAATTTTTAGATTTTATTTCAAACCTTTCTAGCTTCATTACTTTTATGCATGTTATTCCTACTTTCACTTCCTAGGTAATGAATTAAGTACAAATATCATATAATGCCAAATTGTTCTATAAGATACTTATGCTTAGAAAATAAGTTTATCTGTGAGTTTTTTTTTTACTTTTATTGCTTTGAAGTACATAATGATCACACTCACTGCAGAGAATTGGTACATGTACATAACACACTTCAATTCTTTTTCCCCTTTCTTCTACTCCTCTTAGTTTTCCAGCATCAGATTCACGTGTCTGTGTTTTATTCTTTTATACATTTTTGCTTCTCAGCATATTTACATGCCACTTCAAAACCAGTAAGTGTGTAGGAGAGCTGTATTTCCAAGGTAGTCATGTTGGTTACTTTTGCATCAAGAAAAACAGAGCAAAATTGAAAACAAAACATAAAATTGTGTATATTTTCCCCCTTATGCTAATGCTTTTACAAGCTCTTCATGACTTTTACATTTTTGGATGAGTAACTTGAGTAAAAGTAAATGACTGTGATCAAACCATAACTTCTCTCTACTGCTTACTCTATCTGGCCATACTAACGAATTCTGGGGCAAATGATCAACTTGTAGGTGTGATTAAAGCCCCAGCATGCATTATTTTTTGCTTCATTGTGATAAAGTTGCACCCGTAAGTCTCCCTTTAATATTCAGGTTCTACTTTGCGGTACTTTCTCTTGTAGATATTACATTCCTCTGCTTATTTCATTTTTAAGGTAAGTCTTCAGACTCTTAACTTCTGTACATTGCCATCAACTCCTCACTTTTTCAGGATATCTTTCCTCTTTTGTGATCTTAACTGAAACCAGAAAGAACAATAGATTGTTGATTGAATTCTGCTATTCACTTAAATTTCCACATTTGCCAAAGTGGAAGGTTAGTTTTATGTCTGCTTTGATTTAAAAGGATTTTTAAAATCTTTCTAAGTTATTAAATTTTTGCCATGTAGTTATTCGTAATATTATCTTATTATCTTTTTAATATTTATACCTTATACCTTCTTTTTCCCCCGAGGTTTTTGTTTTCCCTCATTTCCATGATTAATATTGATAAAAGTTTATCAATTGTATCAATCACTTTGCAGAATAATCTTTGGCTTCATGAATTTTGTTTTGTTTTTATCAATCACTTTGCAGAATAATCTTTGGTTTCATTAATTTTGTTTTGTTTTTCGTTTTTTTCAATAAACTTCTGTTACTATTTCTGTTACTATTTTTTTTTCTGCTTTAACTTTAACTTTAATTAGCTTTGTAGTTGGAACCTTAAACTACTGATATCATTTTATTTTTTCTACTTTTATGATGTCATCTAGGTCTGAAAAATCTACTTAGCTTTGCTTTAGAGATAAACAACTTTTAATATTGCATGCTAATTTTCATTGTATTCAACATATTTTCAATTTTGATAAATAAGCTATTTGTAAGAATATGGTTTGTTCTCTAAATATTTTGGGATTTTCCAGACATCCTTCTGTTACTGATTTCAAATTTAATTTATTTGTTGCTCAAAACAGCAATTATGTGATTTCTGCCATTAAAAATTCTTACGGCTTATTTTATGGCTCAGAATATAATTGATATCTGTGCCTTTGAGAATATTGTGTATTCTGACTTTGAAAGCTTTCTAAAAATGCCACTAAGTTTTAATTAAGTCTGTAGCATTTTTAATGCCTTCTCTATTCTTATGGATTTTATAACTTCTTGTTTAATCTATTACTAAGAGGTTTTTGAAATCTAATAATTGTAAATTTCTCTAATTTTTATTTACTATTAATTATTCTACTTTTATCTCATATATACTAAAGCCATTGTTATTTACACATTTAAGATTGTCATATCTTTGAAGATTGATACATTTATCAATTTATGATTTCTGCCCATGATGTAAGATCATATTAATATTGCTTCATAGCTTTCTATTAATAGCATTTCAATAATATAATTATAAAATTATTTTACTCCATCCCTTAAGCTCATATTTAAAATACATTCTCCAATGGTTGGAATTTTTTTTATCAAAATTGATATCTGTTTTTTAATTACTGTGTTTGGACCATTTATAAATAATCTCCTAATTTCCATTCTTCTCTGTTATACTTACTTACTCTTTTAGGCTATTTTCACAGCTTTGGGATTTCACTTTATCTATATTAATTATTATTTACATGGTTTTAAGAGTATTTTTAGTGCTTGCACTCTGGTTCAAAATATTTATCTTTAATCAGAATATACTTTCACATAGTGTTGTATAGCTTCACGTGTAGTAAAGATTCTTACAGTAAAATACTCCTGATCTTTCTTACCATTCTTTTTGATACTATTATCATGTACATATTGTTTTACATGTGTTATCAAATGATATCTTATGAAGTATTTTAGCTTTACACAGCCAGTTTTCCTTTATAGAAATAAAAATTCAAAAACAAGTTTTATAGTTACTTTCATCCTTTTTTCATTCCAGGTTCATTAATTTGTTAGGTACAAGTTTTTAGTTTATATCATACTGCACATAGCTCCTAGTGCTAAAAGAAGAATGACTTCTTTTAATATTCCATTTAACAGAGGATAGTTTTGCCAATAGTTTCTGGTTTTGTTTAGAATTTTAATTTTTCATTTTGAAACATTTTTATTATATGTAGGTTTTTGAATTGAAAGTTCTTTCTTTAAAGATGTCACTCCATTATTTTCTATCTTACATAGATTTTGCTATAAGATCTACTATAATGCTATATATAATTTTCTCCCCTTCTGACTAAAACTTTTTTTTTTTTTTTTTTTTTTTTTTTTTTTTTT
>NW_022900950.1:12932642-12951168 GCF_012274545.1 Fukomys damarensis | reverse complement strand
TTTTTTTTTTTTTTTTGTTTTTTTTTTAGAGACGCTATCTCTGTTGTGTGTGTGTGTGTGTGTGTGTGTGTGTGTGTGTGTGTGCTGGGGGGAGTTGCTTGCTTTGATATTTATCTTCAGAGATCCTGGGACCTATAGTATAATGTGTATCATAAATATATGGAAAATTCTCAGCCATTATTTTTTCAAGTGTGTTTTCTGTCTTCTGTGTCTTGTCTTTTTCTAGAATTTCAAACACATAAATGTTAGGCTGTTTGCTATTATACCACAGCTTTTTGATGCTCTTTTCTATTTTCATGTTTTTTCCTTTGTGTTTCATGTTGTGTAAATTTACTGAATACCTTCAAGTTTGTTGACTGCTCACCTTGGATGATCTACTGGTGAGCATACCAAAGTCATTTTATATTGGTTTTTCAGTCTAGTGCCTCCATTCAATTTATTCTCACAGTTCCCATCTCTGTGATAAAATCATCTATATGATCATGTTATCTGTCTTTTCTACTAAAAATCTTAACCTATTAATTACTATTTAAATTCTGTGTTTAATAGTCTAATATTTATGTCATAACTGAATCCAACTCTCCTTTTCACTTTGCTCTTTATATTTTTTATTGCTTTTCTCTTTAGTAGAAATCAGATATTTTGTATAGGACAGTGGAGACTTAGGTAAATGATTTATGTATTTATATTTGAGCATCCCGTTTTTTTCTAGATATTTGTAAGAGGATTTTGTAAATACAATCAGTAGCCAAGCCATTTCTTGTTTGTTTCATTTTTTAAAAAATTTGTTTGGTTATCCTTGTTGTACAGCATTCTCTACATTCCTGTAGCATTGCTTTTCATTTGAAGCAGGGAATAGTATGTCTAAAGTATTTCCTTAATGTCTCTACTCCAACTACACTTTATGCCTTCTCTTTGTACACCTCAAAGATGACTCCTCTTATTATAGGCAGAATTAAGTTAGCTAGAAACTCATAGGCAGTCAGACCTGGGCTGGCCTTTTAGAGAGTCAGTGCATATGAGAAGACATCAAAACTGTGCCTGAAGACAAATCCACTGAAAGCAAGGCCTCAGGTTAAAAACGCAGGGACCAGGCCTCCGTGCTTCCCTTAGAGATAAACAGTAACTTGAGACTGTACTGTGATTGATATTACTGGGTCCAGTAAAGTCCAGGTAGACATCAAGCACAGAGGTGGGCAGCCAAATTGCCCAGGCCTTTTATTTATTATTATTACTGTTATTATTACTATTATTTTATTCACTAAGTTTATTAGTACTTTTCTTAGGTATTAATTACGATCACGTTCATCATAGGGAACTTTACCTGTATATGATGTATCTTGGTTCTTGTTTTTCCGCATTCCCCTGCCCTCCCTTCCACCCCTCCACCTCTCCCTGTTTACATCAGCTTTGTTTCCTTTTTTCCCTTCTTTTTTACTTTTTCTCCCCCACCCCACAGTTTCTCTTCCCCTTTGAACCTTTTCTTACTATTTCACATTGTTATACATTTTGGTCCTTTGTAGACAGGATCTTCCTAAATTTTCCTGGCTGACCTTGAATTTATCACCTTCCTTCCTCAGTCTCCAAAGTATTTGGGATTACAGTGCATAAGTGAGTTATTGTTAGTGTCCAGAGGCATATTTTTAAAGAAAATAAGTGATTATATCTTGTTACTACTTGAGGCACTCGTCTTTCCACAATTTTGGCTTAGTTTGTTCACCAATTACCTTACCTCCCTGACAAATTTGAAAAAAATGGCGAATTAGGAAATTATCTGTCATTTTTACTGAAACATTGGGGTTGTGTTGAACTTTCTAAATATTAAGCAGAAAACCAGTAGTCAAATTCAAATTTTAAAAAAATTAAATCATTTATTTTCTCACAAGAAAAAGAAATCCTTTTTTGCATTTCAAAATGTTCCTCATTTTGACTATAATAGTATCTACTCTTGAATATCAGCTCATTTCAGGGATTTTATACATAACATCTCCTTTAGTTACTTTTAATGTGCTATGCTTTCTGATATATTATGATTTCAATTTATAGTATAAAACCATTTTTATCAAATGTGATATTCAGTTTCTATACTTAGTGTTTGTGTGATAATTTTTGTCACTTATATTTTTTCCAACAATCGTATCTTTGAAGATATTTGTTTGTATTTATATTTATAGTTTGTATTTGCATTTATATTTATAGATATATTTCTGCTCATGAACTTAAATTTCACAAATTAAAATTTCCACATACTAAATAATGTCTTAAATTTTGTGTGTAATATTTCTTAACTTGCCAAAAGGAAATGTCAAGTTGTATACGATGTTTTCTCAAACTACTATATGTGAAGTTAATCCAGTCCTTAATTATTTTACAAATTTGTTTGGACTAACATTTAAATGAAATAATGCCTTCTTGATAATATAATTTTGAATACCAAGACTTTGATTAGCAAAACACATTTCTCTTTAAATTCTTAGGCTTAAAATAAAACAAACTAGATGAACTGTAAACAATAGATAAAGACTTTTACAGAGAAATATGTCTTGTTATTCAAAGACCTGAAATTAAAAATTATACAAGAAAATCTTTGGAAAAAACAGTTATCTATATTAGTGTTTTACAATTTATTTTATTGGATTCCAAATGAAATCTAAAATAAACTTTAGGGTGTTCAGGAGAATTTGATGCCCAAATTCATTCACAAGGGCCAGAGGTCTGTACAGTTCAGATCATTTATGGTTAGCTAAGATTAATAGCCATCAATTGACAGCTTTTTACAGGATAGTTATTTGCACTAACAGAAAAATTTAAAAATCTTTATGCATGTATATCTAATACAGCCTTGAGATATGACTTTTTTAATGCATAGAGAAAATACTGGAAATATTTCAAGTTTTTTTTTTCAGCTTTAATTGAGTTTATTGGTACATTTTAGGGATACAGTACAGTTGCATTCATTGTTGGGATCTTGTACCTTTACATGACAAGTCTTGATTCTCATTTTTTCCCCTTACCTCTGCCCTCCCTTCACCCCCTCCTCCCCTCCCCATCTACAAACACTTTATTTCCATCTTTTCATTCTCTCACATTTTTTTCTTTTCCCTTTTTACTCTTCCCCTACCCATCCCACCTTCCGTACACCTTTAGCTCCTTTCTTCCCATTTCTAAATGTCAGTAATCTTATTAGAATCTTATGCATCGTTGCAGATTGTTTACACCAGGGAAACTATTCGGTATTCAAGTTATTTTTTAATAGCACAATGTTGTACTGTGCATGCCTTTGCCTGTTGGGACAGTCCTGGACTGTTGTTTTGTTTTATTTTGTTTGGTTTTGGTTCTCTAAAAAGACTCCCACATAGAAGAATATATGAGCAACTGGATATGAGATGTAATTCTATTATTATCCAACAATCTCTGTAAATTCTTTTTTTTTTTTTTTTTTCTTTTTTGGTACTGGAGATCGAACTTGGATCCTTGCGCTCACAAACCAGGCAGCTGAACCATTGAGCTACATCCCTGGCCCTCTGTAAATTCTTATTCAATGGAACAGAAAGAGAGAGGAAATGCTGCTTTGCTAGTCGGCTTTAGAGTTTTAATGTAACTTACGTTGGTATAAATAGCAGAATTCCATTTATGATACACAAGAACAATTCCCAGTTGGATTTACGTCTTTGACTCTTCTGCCTTATTTTAGCAGATCACTAGCTTTAGCCAAAGCTTACCCCTCTTTCTTTTTCCTATTCCTGTGAGATTGGTTAGCTTTTCTGTATCATGGTTAGTATTTGGTGTAGTTTGAATTCACTAGAAGTGGATTCTGAGATAGAGGTCATCATTCAGAGAAACTTTAGGGTGTGCTCCTGGGACCATACTTTATGGAAACAAAGGGAGGATGCAGGACTGGGTGGAAGAAAAAGGGGATGTGTTACAGTCTCCACAACAGCCTCAGCAAGTCCCACAGAGAAACAGAAAGATCGAATGGACCTTCAGAGTTATGATTTGGTGTGAAGGGCTTGGGGTTTATAGCCCTTGTTGATTAATCATTGGGCGAGAGCTGCAAAGAGGAAGAGAATGAACCATTGAGTGAGGCAGCTCCCTTAGCTCTTTTCTTGAACAGCACTGGTAGAACAGGACTTGCCTGAAGAGCTGCCAGCAGTCCCTCATTCCAGAGGAAGAAATTGACAGCCACAGTATTCGCAGAAGTAGACCTCTGTAGAATTCAGAATCCCACCTTTGTACGAAATTTGGGAGCAGCTCCTTGATGCTTTTAATCTTGAGAAATGAATAGGCAAAAACTTCAGGTGCTTTCTCTCTGCTCTGTTCTCTATTCTCTTTAGATTTCGTGACTTACCTGATGTCACCTCTTAGAGACCCCTCCCTGAGAAATCTGCTCTGTACTCTGTGCCCTTTCCAGACCTGATTGCTGCACTTATTTGATTTGCCATAAAAATTGTGCACAGAATTTGGAGATGTCCAAGTCAACTGCGTAGCCTGTGGCACATATCTCCCTGCTCTCATTCTGTAACAGCAGCCCTACCTACCGGCCAGCTCCAATGATCCCTTATAAGACTGAGTTGACTTCTTGATTTCTGGTCTCTTACTTCTTATAAGGAGCCCAAAATGACCCGCTTGCAATTGATCTTTATAAATAAATGGAACCCTCTGTGTGTGTGTGTGTGTGTGTTCTTAATGAAGAGTTCTATCTTTGAAAAGAAGGATCTCAGAATCCTTATAATCCAGATTTATATGAGTGATGAATGGGAAGCACACACTCCCCAAGAGTGCCCCTAGGAATTGAAGACACATTTAGAGGTCACCGATTTAACGTGTGCTCCACATCCTGGAGCATGGCTTCCATCCTCTCTAAGCTGATCCTTCTTCTGTGTTTTCACCACCTCTTCCCATCATTAGACCATAAGCTTCTGGGTGGAAAACTACGTGATAGAAGGAGATCCCATGGTGACAGCTCACACTTGCACTATCTTTGTTACAGAGCATTACTACACTTCTGGTGTAAAGCCTTTGGATCCTTGAATGGTGCAATTGGCTGCAACTTCAGTCTGAAAATGCAAACTTGTAAAAGAATAGGTACAAATGAATCACTGTTACTTCACAGAGGATGGGGGTCCTACGTAGTCTCTGCCACCTACAGGAGGACTTGTTTACATTGGGGCTCAACGTTGTTTTCTATCATTGGCTTCTTGAATATTCAACAGTGGTAGTTCTTAGTGTAGTGCTGTTAATGGCAGCTTCTGTAATGATATTTGGCCCTGCCCAGTCTCTATCCCTGCCACCTTGGATATTCCAGCCATGCACCTATTGTTCCAGCACAGTGGTAGATAGTTTTTGCTTACTTGGTTATTCGGCCTCTATTATTTTTCTGCACAGTGTGGGTAACCAGCCACATTGCCTAGCTTTCTGTCCTTTGGAAAGAAGTTCCCTCATCGCTTCTTTCTAGGCTACCTTCCTTCAAGTGCAATGCCTAGCCATTTCCAACTTGCACTCATATAGGGAGCCATTCCATGAATCAAGATGGATTTTTGCTTCCCCTGTCAATTGTCTACAATAACCTCTTCATCAAACAGTAGATATAAGTAAGTTGCCTTGGGGTCTGGAAGTTTGGATGAAGCTGCTTTCTTTAGCAAAATAATTTCCCCAAAATTTAGACCACTGATGAATGTCTGGCATCAGCACTCTCAGCTGCTAGGGGAATGTCATTCAATTCTGAAAGGAACCTGGTTGCTGTGAGAATTTTGCTTCTAAGGAAAGTTAATTTCTCAAAGTAGAAAGTAGTCTGTATGACTAAGTTTTACTCAGGGGTGACAGGCATCTTCATGCTTTGTGGCACTACACACAGAATTCAAAAGATTAACAATGAATAATCCTCAAATTTTAATCGTAATAACAGAAAGTTGAGGCTTCTTAGCAAAACTTATCTATGAATATTTTTCTTTACCTGAAAATTAAATGCAAACTTCAGTTTGGGAGTGAAAATGTTTCTGTTAGCTGGTTCTAATTGACATTTCAAATTAATTTCTTATCTGTCTCCACAGTTTATTGCACATTTTAAGTGCTGTCCAATTTCATCCACACAAAAACCATATAAATCAGATTTTTAAAATTTTATAGACAAGGAGATGAAAGCTTAGAAAAGTTTGATAAAATTGCCTAAGGCTACACATTTTACTGGTGACAGAACAGGATGTCTGCCACTCCTGGTGACTCTGAAGTTTAATTCTTATAGTTTTCCATATTCAACAAATATATGACTGATTGGAAGTAGAATTTTGGTCAAGCCAAGAGTCAAGTAAATCTATGCTAGCAGTCTTTCAATAAGCTAATATGGAAATTGTCTTTCTGAAAAAGGATTGCTACATTTTTTTAAACTTCATAGTTCAATAAGTAGCTGCTTATTTCAAACTTTAATATTATACAGTGCATCCAACCTAAATTCCTTGTAACAATAATAGTTTCTTAAATTGCAGAAGGATAACTTATTCGCTATTGTAATTTCAACTGACAGCAGAATTATCATCTTGTATCCCATATGCTCCAAATTCAATTTGGGAATTTCTTTAGTCAGTGTGTGAATCATATGCAGGTTTCCTTTCCTGGTGTTTAGGATAGTTTACTAGATTGTGAGAACTATCATAAAGTTTAATATTACAAAGTGGCTGGTACAATAGTAGAAACTCATTTCTTCACAGTTCCAGTAGAGAGAAGTCTAAGATCACAGTGTTGGTAGGGCTGGCTTTTTCTGAGGCTTTTTTTATGGCTGTTTTCATGTTCATAAGGTGTTCTTCCCTATGAATTTTTATACTCAAATTCATTTTTCTTAGTGACATATTACTCATACTGGATTAGGGCCCACACTAATGGCTTGATTTAAGTTTAATTATCTTTTTAAGACATTTTCTCTAAATATTATCACATTCTGAAGTACAAGGCATTAGGAGTTCAGCACATGAATTTTACGAGGATATAATTCAACCTATAGCTGGTAAGAGCTCTTGTAGAAGTCAAGGTATTGGCATATAGTGTTGGGTCTTGATTGGTTTCTGGGCTCTCTGTCATGACCAGAAGGATATATTACCTAGTTTTAGATTTTCCCATCAGTCCCTGAGATCTAGTTATAAGTTCTACTTTTTTGGGGGGGGGTGCTAGGGATCAAACTCAGGACCTTGTGCTTGCTAGGCAGGTGGCAGCACCACTGAGCTAAATCCCTGGTCCTCTATAATTTCTTTTTGTTGATCCCTTCCCTTAGTCTATTGGATCTGTAGTCTCTCAATCTCAATTGACTGCTGTTTTGGTTACTTTTGTCATTGCTAAGACAAATACCCAACCCCCAAAGTTAAAGGTAGAAATGTTTACTATAGCTCATGGTTTGTAGAGGTTTCATTTCGTAGTTGGCTGGCTCCAAAGCAGGGTGGCATGGCAGAGGGGCGTCACAACGGAGAAATAGTTCATTGCAGGCAGAAGGCAGCAAAGCAATGAAATAGATAAGCAGCAGGCAACAAGCAGCAACCTACTTTCTGTCCCTTATTTCTAGCCAGGATGCCTACCCTTAGGGCAGGTAGCACTCACACCTAGGGTGGGGCACCCTTAATCCTAGCATTGCACCGAGGATCAATCTCAGCATCACATCCTTGATCATACACCCTAGATCCAGCCACTTCCAAAAAGCCTCACTTATGATGACATAAAGCTTTGAGACATCCAGATATAAGCCATAACAACTGCTATAGCCTTTAGGAATTTGCGGAAATGTTTGAATCTTTTGTAGACTGCACTGGCTACAGAAAAGCCAAGGATGTTACCCGCGTCCTTCTCTGCCTGCAGTACTCTAGGCAGCCATTCCTTGTCATTTAACGCAGGGAACACCTTCAATGCTACTGCTTCCTGGTCTACAAGCATAAGGACCTCTTTGCTATAAAATCTCCAATCTTTTCTGCTGATTGATCATCTTCATTTTGGACTAAACCATTGGTATAGTCTGATTCTTAATTGTCTTTCTTTTTTGGGGGGGTACCGGGGACTGAACTCGGGTCCTTGCACTTGCAAGGCAGGCCACAGAACCGCTGAGCTAAATCCCAGGCCCAATTGTCTTTCTTTTTATGTCTTCATTTATCTATTATCTCTAATTTTTCCCCCTTTATATGTAGGGATAGAATGGGAAAGTTAAGAAAGGCTTCTTCTTAAATATGTGTTCTGTTGTTTCACCTAGAGTGTCTATTTTTATGTCTTTTAAGTGAAAAGCAGAGTTTTTGTCCTCTTAGACTTTGGCTTCCCAAAGATATGGTAGCATCATCCTTTTTCATACTGAATAAGAGAGTGTTTATTTAAGATGATGAGACATGTTTTTAAAAAAACATAGATAAATGTTTCCAAATGGTATCCTTTTATGAGTGTCAAAAATTTAGTACTAGCAGTAAAAGTTTCTATGAATTACAGCCTTCTTTGTAATAATTCTGGGTAAATTTAGGCTTCTAGTTTTCTTATACCTTACAACTCATCCATAAAATGAAGAGGTTGATGCAGATGATATCTGAAGTCCTTTCTAGCATTAAAAAAGCTTTATAATTTTATGATAATATATTTCAGTTTTTTTCTCAATCTTCTGAAAGGTCACTTACTATAGACACTTTAAGATGAACAGAAACGAGATGCTTATATTACTTTAATTTTTAATTTTATGATTGGCCTGTGGGTTTTTAACCAATATTTGTTTTCATTGTTAGAGTTACAAATGATATATTTGTATATGACTTTCCAGGCAATTCCACTGCCCTCAAAATTTTTCATGACCTATTATTTAAGAAAAATAATACATTATCAGTGCACAAAACTCTGAGAAGTTTTCTCTTTGAGAGAGGCCAGATAAATAAAATTACATGTGGCCAATAACTCCAAAATCAGTCTGAAAGATGTCATATTTCAAAATAGTACCTTATAGAGTTACTTGTTTTGAATGTCCTAGAGACCAGCCCTGCTGTTGTTGACAGTATTTTTGAGAATGTTGACATTCCAGCAGCAGCACCCATCAATTTGGGGGTAAGTGTTTGGAGTACAGGACAGTGTGGGAGAGGGTAACTCACCCTCTAAAAAGCCTGCTAAACTGGTTGAACCTGATTCTAGTTCTTATGAGGTTTTGAAGGGAAAGCCCAAGTGTCAGCCCTGAGCAAAATGTTGGAGTTGAATTTTAAAGCCTTCAAAAGCATACGGAATTATAATTATGATGATGAGTGAAATTTTAAGTGGTTGAAGGCTCACTTCATATAAGCGTGTTAAAACCTGACTTGATTCAAGCCATTTTTCTTGAATCCAGCCAGAAAGCCCCACAATGTCAAATTTCTGGTGTTGTGTTAGTATTAACATTTGCTCGCTAAAAAGACAGCAAAATGTCAGTAAGAGGTTTGCCTGAATCTGAAAGATATCTCTGGAAATACAACGGGAAAATGCTGTTTTTAACAGAGTATCTGTTCTCTGGGGGAAAACAGTATGAAAATTTAACAGTCCCAACAAAATGTGGGAATTTTTTGTTTGACTTGATTACTAAAAATAAAATCTTTTCAAAGGGGTTTTATATTTGTTAATATTGGAAAGCCAGGCAATTGTTAATTTGAAGGCTCAGTACATGGATTTCATCACTATTTCATGTATCTGTCCAGCTTATCATTTCTTCCAGACCGTGTACATTTCCTCTGTCCACCGTCACCTACTTCTTCTTTTCTCGGCACGACTGACACTAACTCCAACTCAGGATTCATACAGAAGGTTGTTGTAGCTGGGTGACAACTTCTCCAAACAGACTTTGTTGTTTATCAACTGTGTTTTCATAGCATTTTTTGGTACCTCTTTTGTAATACGCAGCGCATCATGGTATAATACGTCTCCTCTTGCCTTTCTTCATCAGCCTGGAAACGTATCAGAGGCAAAGCCACAGCATTTCCTGCCTTTCCTTTAATACCTTGAGCACAGTAAACACTCAAAGTGATGACTGAGTGAAAAATGTTTTTCATAGAGATAGCATGCATGTCTGATCAAAGACCAGTTTGCACATCTGTAGGGAAAATGTTAGCTTCGTTGTAGTATGTAGCCATTTTAAAACTTGCCTACCCAAAGTCTTAGGGCTGAAAGAGGAGGAACAGAAAAGGGGCTTCTGGCATGTAAGGTTTCTTTCAGTTTAAGTGTGTTCATAAAGGTGGATTTACAGTGGGAAAATCCCAAAAGCACAATCTTTAAACTCGGCATAGACGAAAACAGCAGAGCATAATATGGAAGTTGCACACCAAATCCATAATCTCAGCAAAATTCTTCCTCCTGGATAATATTTTAAAAATCAGTGTTTTTCAATTCCTGTCCTTGGTCTGTCGGTGGAGATGGTTCAGGAGCCACTTGAATGAACGGAGACTGACCATGGATGGGTGGATATCTGGGGCTCCTTTGAATACGGAAATACATTTCCAACAGTGTTCAGCTTTCATGCGTTTCATCTATTACTTCTGAACTATCTCCCACTTAAAAGCAAGGAGCAATTGGCTCAATCTTATATAAAATCAAGAGACCCTGATCACTTGAAACCTATTAAATATGTTTGAAAATTCTCAAGGTATAATTTCAGTTATACTGAATGTGCAGGGTATAGTAAAATATGCCACACTTTACCTAGTTTTCCTTCTGTTGTGGATGTTCTAGCTTCCAGAGACTAAGTCTGCAAAATAAGTATTTAATCCAAAATAAGAGTATAACATGGAAACTCTGTTTTACAAATGTTATTTATATGCCATTCTAAGTAAATTATTAAGTCTCACCCCCCTGAGTGTGCAAAGATTAAAATCCATACTTAAATTTTTGCAGTTCTAAATATCTGCCAATGAAAGACTATTGCCCCTGGAAGTACTTTCCCACTCAGAAGGAAGTCTGGGACTACTTTTTCAGTCTACTTTGAGAAAGTCTGCTCCTTGCAGTCACCTGCAGATGGATCACCATGCCTACTGGTACCCTGCATGGAAGGCTGGCTTGCCAAACTCTCTCTGGCTTTCTCACTAGGTATGCCCATTCATGGCCCTCAATACTCATGGAAATCTGTGGAATCCATTCTTGTTAGGGAACTGGAGAGACAGCCTTTTCTCTAGATGTGCCATATTTTGTCATTTGAAAAAAGCATATTAACACTTTAAAGTGCATAGCATGTCATATAAAAATTTCTTCAGTATTAGTTTTAATGTCTTACCCCACTAGGGATAGAAACCTTTAAGTTAGGAGACAGAGCTTCTCAAGTCCCTGCTTTTGCCTCCTTTTGAAAAACTAGCCCTAATTCTGACTACACACACTTACACACACACTTACACACATTCTTCTTTTGTTTTTCATTACATTTATTGGTACATTTTAGGTATACAATATAGTTACACTCATCATTGGGATCTGGTATCTTTACATGACGTATCTTGGTTCTTATTTATTCCCCATTCTCCTGCCCTCCCTTCATCCCCTCCACCTTCCCCTATTTACAAAGACTTTGTTTCCATTATCTTGGCTTTTTCCTTTTCCCTTCTTACCTTTTCCCCACCCCTCCCACTTCCCCTACTCCTTTAGACCGACCTTTTCTTCCTATTACACAATATCAGTTATATATTTTGACTCTTATTTACACTTTTAGTTTATCACACCAGAGAAACTATTCGCTACTTACACATGTGTCCTGTTAATTACACTTAAGAGTACATCCTCAATATGCATCAACTTAGCTAGACATGTTTCTAATTTCTTATTTTTTATGGCTGAGTAGTATTCCACTTTATAAAACAAAACAAAAAAACAACTACAACAACAACAACAACAACAACAAAACATCTTCTTTATCCAGTCTCCAGTTGATGGGCACTTGGTCCTGAAATAAAATACCTCCTGCCCACTAACACATGCCAGTATGTTTCTACAGTAGTCTTCATCCCACTGATTCTAAATTACTTTGGGCATAGTACAACTGGAACACTCTGTTGCATTTATGTTTTGTATCATGTTACCTATGCCATTTATAAAGTATAGCATACTTTCACACCCTCAGTTCTCTTATTAACTAAGAAATGCCAGTTTCTTTCTATCACCAACTTACAAATAAAGAAACTGAGGTATGAAGAGACCAAGAGGATTATCAAGGTCACATAAGGAGTTAATTTGAAGTTTCTTGGCACCTACCACACAGTCAGTGAGGCAAAAGAGGTGGCTTTGACATCAAGTGATTTAGGACTGGTCAGTCCTGACAGGCATTCTTTAGCCTTCGTTTTTCTTTAACGGTTCTCTCTCTCTCTCTCTCTCTCTCTCTCTCTCTCTCTCTCTTTCTTTCTCTCTCTCTCTCTGTCTCTCTCCTATACCTCATCATCTCCAGAAACTTAGTATTCCCATATTCCTTGAATGTGGATGTAAGCTTCTAAGACTGTTAGTTTGAATCGTGAGAGGAAGGTGTTAGTGGTACACAGTAGAGTGGATGCCCATAAGGGAGTCCCAGCTAGCAGTTACCTGGAGGGCATCTGCGATCGATTGACAGACACAGTAGCTTCTGAGAGGAGCTGGGTCACTGATTGTTCGGCAATCACCCAGAACAACCAGGGTTGCAGGATTCCCTGTGGTGACTTGCATAGTGCTAAGCAAAATTTAAAAATGAAAGATGGAATTGGGTAGTGTATACCTCTCTACCAGATTGAAAGAGTAAGAATACATGCCAGCGAAACACACACCTATGTTTTAATTTGTCAGTGATACTACCTAGACTACAGAACTATATGGAAAGATGTAATTTCTAATTTCAACTGCTGAAATAAAACAAAAGGATAAGGTGATGTGTAAGGTAGTCTAATTTTTTAAAGACTAAATCATCCCGAAACTGCTGTAATTTCTATTACTTTAATTATTTTATTTTATTTTATTTTATTTTTGGTACTGGGGATTGAACTCGGGTCTTTGCGCTTGTGAGGCAGGTGGCAGAACCACTGGGCTAAATCCCCGGCCCTCTATTACTTTAAATGAAATGATTATTTTTTTTTGGAAGTATCTCTATTGAAGCAAAGTGGTGAACAAAATGTATATTTGATCGACATCAGTTCTAATATTCTCAGGTATTATGCTGGCAATTAAAGTAGACATTATTTATGGGACACATGGGCTATACATTTTACTTCTTATTTGGATTGCATAAATTATGATTATTTAAACAAAATGGTATATACTAATTCATTTCAGAAATTTAAACTACATAGAGAAGGAAAAAAAAAACAATCAAAGTGGCAAACTACTCTTCCCACTCCACATCTTTCTAAATGGAGGAATTCCATGACAAATTACAAGATTTTGTAGTCGTTTCCTTTTTCAACGTTGATTCGAGGAGCAAGAGAGCTGCTTCGTAGGCTGGAGGTCACCACCCGTCACATTATAGTGCTGTGTTACTTTCTTCAGCTTTGCCTTTTGAAATTGATGGTTTCACTCTTTCATTTCCTTATTTGGTTGCTGTTTGTTAAGGGATTTTTTCTTTCCACCTTTCTTCATTTAAACCTATTTTTATTCATTTTATTAGTATGGGGGAGGACGATTTTATGATATTGTGTAAAATAGCCAGTTATGCCAAAACTTGTTTGGTTTATAAAAGTAAACAATCAACTGGATGATATTTCCCCAAATTTTGAGGCTGTTTGATCTCTTCAGGGTTTGAGATCAATATGAAATCACTGAACAAGTAAAAGATAGTGGTTATAATTTGAGTTAGTTTAACTGATCAGCTGAAAGAGCAGAGAATTAACCAACGCTTGGGCTCCATTGGAAGCTTGGCAAGTGAGCCTTCAGAGTGCTAGCAATGTCTGCAGGATACCTCTGATTGGAGGGTCACATGCTACCTTCTAGGGATGCAGTGAATGTGACAGATATTGTGATGTTCTGCACACCTTTTCTTTTCGTGGATGACTTGATGCCCAAATGGAAGAGGGTCCTGTCAGCTTTCAGCCCTTCAGAAATTGCTTCATCTGTAGAGAACAAGCAATGTCACACCCCCTTCCTCGATGACCACATTCAGCAGCTTATTTAAGTGGTAGAATATAGGCCTGGCCATTTTGACCCAGTGAAAAATTACTCTAGCTTCAGAACCCTGCCTCGGGTCAGCCAAACATGCCATTATCCCTGCTGTTTTCCACTTCTGCCTCCCTCTCCTCCCCCTTTACAGGTGTTGATCCCAAGGGAACTCGCTCATAAATCTTATTAGGGGTGCTAATTACCTAACTCACATCCCAGAATCCACTTCTGTGGGAAATCAATCAGGGATACTGGGCGGTGTGAATTTTCTTGTCAGCATTCCTATCCCTCCAGCTGTCAACATATTATTTAGTGGGATTAGATCAATATTCAGCTCTAGGGTAATTTTTTTCTCAGACAGTCAAAATGTTCTTAGCTAACTCAAGGCAGTCAAACATTCAGATATCCAGAGCCAACAAATGAGCACATTACTGTTACCTGATCACTGGGATTAATTTCAGGGCAGTCCCTTCAGTGTGAATTTCAGGACTTTGCTAACTGTAGGAGTTAATGTCTGTCTATCTGTCTGTGCTTCTCTCTCTCTCTCTCTCTCTCTCTCTCTCTCTCTCTCTCTCTCTCTAAATTAAATTCCTCAATGGCTTCTAGTATCCATCTCCTACCAGTGGTAGAACAGAGCTTGAAGAACATTCTGCACACAAGGGAAAGAAAAGCTGAAGGAACTATTGAGCCAGTGAGTAGGTCCCGATGGAACTATGCCCGAATCCTGTTGTGCCAGTCTGCGTGAAGATGATTCATTTTGATGGCAAATTTTCTCATAAGAAACAACACTTCAGAAATAGCAAACTAAATAAATCTGTGTACTCAAAGAGGTTAATTGACTAAGTGAAATTTCTTTTGCCTCATCGTGAGTTAGTTTAGGGAAGGAACGTGGTAAAGTTCGGGATAATTCTTGTTGCCTGTTGTTGAAACTGTAGTGAGGCCTACATAAAGAAGCGTAAAAAATTGGATATAATGGATATCTCAAGCAATTTGGCCACACATATTTGTGTATGTTGGTCATAATTTTGCTGCTTTTAGCTTGATGCCATTGCAAATGCATGGTGATTACATTAGTGAGGTAATGGGATTTTTTTTCATTTTCTCTCTTATACATTTAGAGTGAATTGTTGATTATATGTAAAAATGCTTAACAGAATATGGTTACATTACAGTAATCTCTGTGTAGTTCAGGGACACTAGCATAATGCTGTATGTGTCATTTTCATTTTCATTTGAACTTGGCCTGTGTGGAAATTTACTACTGAACTTTTAATTGTATAGGATGTGGAACCCAGATACAGGTCCCAGAATTTGGTCACTTTGTGGATAAATTATTCAGTATTACATTTTAAATTTTTTTCTGTGTATTTTATTGTCAAAAAATATGTGCATGTAGACCATAAAGATGAAAATACTGGCAGGTTAGAAATAGTCAGATATACTGCGCCTGCCTTGCAAGTGCAAGGTCCTGAATTCGATCCCTGGTACCATTAAAAAAAAATAAAAGAAAGAAAGAAAGAAAGAAAAGAAATAGCTATAGAAAGAATGTTTTTTGAGAAATTATGCATGTAAATAAAAGACAGAAGAAAGATAAAAAGTAGCAGGAAGGTAAAAAATCCACTTGTTCTTGAGTGTGTTATATATATTCAGCAAGAAGGATTCTCACTTTAATACTAGAAAAATATAAAAGCAGAGTGAAACAGTAGTTCCTGCTTATTGATGATTCAGCAGACTAATAATTTTTCCTCCATATACTTTGGGATTTGTAGAAAGAAATGCTTTTAATAATTTTTTGAAAGAACTCCCACATGAACTCTGATATGCTAACAGAAGAATCTAAAATATCAGTAAATATCTTCTTCAAAAGCCAAAGAGTATATAAAACATTCATATATAGTTTTGTTAATACATCATGCTGATATTTTGTTTATGTTGTTTGCTCTAAAAATAATTTATCTACAAATAGAAAATGTATGATAGTGTTACTACTTTAGAAGTTTTAAAACTTTTGTTTTATTGCATTTTGTTTGGCTTCCCTGACAAAATATTTTTCTTTTTTCAAAAAAAAATGGTATGCACAATTTAATGGATGGTGAATTTTCTGATAATAATTTATAAAAACCACTCAAACTTAATTTAAAATTTTTTATCAGTTTAAGACTACTCTATATAATAAAGACAAAAAAGATATAATAAAATTCATAGCATGAGACTTGCACTCTTATAAAGTTAAATATTAAGTGTTAACAAATAATAAATGGATATAGGACTAAAATCCTTAAGAGGAACATAATCGTTTGCTGACAATATATCTATAGAAGTTTTACTCTAATTGTCACTGTACTGCTTAAAATTAACCAGTGGTTTTTTTACTTCTTAGGTAATATAAATTCCCAAGTCTATAACTGGGCATACAACTATCAGATCTCTCTACCATACCTACAGTTCCCCAAAACTGCCCTATATTGTTTCACCTCCAGTGCCTTTGCTTTTTTGGCTCTTCCTTTGGCAAGAAAGTCTTTTGCAATCTCCTCATCATTACACATTCTTCTTCCATTTGTGTATGCGTTTGTTATGGTGAAAGAAACATGATCTGACTATGTACTCCAGAATTCACCTGAGGAAAGTAACTAAGTTTTTGTAGAAAATAAACACAGCATTTGTTAAAATCACTGAAAAAAGGATGAGACCTTTATGTAATAAATTAGCAGTCATGGAAAAAGAATCATGACATAGAATACTCTGATCAAGAATAAACTGGGAGAGAGAAATGGAAATGAGAAGGTATGGAGAGGTAGTAGAAAAGTGAATTATTTTTCTTAGATGTGAGACATGGAAGAGTTGCCTGAGAGATTTTAGAAGCCAGCATAGCTGATGTTCTATTTGAAATTGTGCTTCTGTGATATGAAAATCATCAAGAGATTCTGTCATACAGAAAAGATCTTTTGAATGTTTTGGTTTTCATTGGATGAGGAATTATCAAGTATACATTTTTTAAAATCCAGTGAGTAGATGAACGATGCAGCTTCAGATGCAGCACAAAAATTAAAACTAAAATTCAGGAGAGTAGGAAATAGGAGCAAGAAGGGGTTAGAGAAACAGCTTTTCCTTCTAATTTATAGTAATTCTTAGGGATGGCATGAACTTTCCACAAGGCTAAACTGGGAGGGTTGCTCCTTTTTTATGGTAAGTGACAGGGTCCATTAGGCTGCTTAACAGAATACCAGAGACTGTGTGGCTTCTCACAGTTTTTGAGAATGGGAAGTCCAAGATTGAGGCATCAGTGGATTCACTGTCTGACAAGGACTCACTTGCTAGTTCATAGACATTTTCTTCGTCCTGCATTTCCCATGGAGAGGAAGGGTTAAGGTTAGGTTTCGAGTGAGGTCTTTTCTACAGGGGACCTAATCTCTAAGGTCAAACCTCCAAGCACCACCAAACCATCAGGACTGTACACATGAATTCTGGGAGGATATATAAATGCTCAGTCTATAGTGGTGACCAGCCATCCTGGTTTCCTTGGTACTGTGGACTTAGAATAGTCAGTGGGGGGTCCTAGGCAAACCAGAATATGTTGTCTGCCCTAATAAGGAGACAGAAAGAGGCTAATTGTATTTGTGTGCTGTGGGCCACCGATACATAATATCCTGAGTTGTTAAAGATAATTATTTTTCAAAATATGTGATACAATTGTGATATAATATTTTTCTGGTAAAACAAAAGCATTACATTATGTATATATTTATATATATTATACATGTATTTATAAACATATCTACATGCACTACTGTATGTCTAAGTTTCTACCTGCGAAATGATTACCTAAAGAAACTTTATCCTTAACAATGACTCTAATAATTATTCAATGCATTTTGGGGACGCTCTTCTTTTGGAATTATCTTTAGCTCACTGGTTCTCACCTAGTAGTCATTATACTCTTTTCTCAGAGAACATTTGTCAATATCTGGAGAAATTGGGTTTGTCATCACTTGTGCTGGGGGTGGGGGAAATGAATATTAGAATAAATCAGGAAAAGGCCAAGGATGTGGCTAAACATGTGTTATGGTTCATGTTTCGATGTCCCCAAAATCCACCTGTTTCTTCACAGGTGGCTAATAGAGTGTGTGATTGACTCATGGTGGGGTTAGGCTTGAGGGCATTAGGATTAAGGGCATGGGTGCTGCCCACCCTAAGTAGCTTGAATAAGACAAAAGGAGCAGAAAGATACTGGTAAGTTTCCTTATTGCTTTTGCTTCCATAGGGGCACCATGAGCTGTTTCTCCTCTGTGATGCCCCTTTACCATGTGTCACTCTGCCTGGGAGCCAGCTGATTATGGACTGAAACTTCTACAAATTTGAGCTAAATAAACCTTTCCCCTTTAACTGTAGGTGCTGTGTCTTTTATCTCAGCAATGAGAGAAAAGTAACTAAGACAACATCATACAATGCAGAGCCCCCCCCCCCCCCC
>NW_022900950.1:12811428-12932293 GCF_012274545.1 Fukomys damarensis | reverse complement strand
CCCCCCCCCCCCGCCACAACCTATCGTTATGTGACTTTAATTATCTGTTATGCCCTGGTTGGGAAACTCTTCTTTAGATTATGATATATTCCTCTAACTTAGAGTTAGTGAATGTTTATCTTAACATGAGGGTTTGACATTTGAAAACCATCAAAATCATTCAAGGGGAAGATGGTACTATGAGAGTGGTTTTAAAACACCCTCTCCTTGCAAAGCAGGGCCTGCAGTGGCAGGTAAGCTAATTTTGAAACATGGGAAGAAATAGCTATAAACAAGATAAAAATCTTTAGGGACCAGAAATAGAATAGAAACGCAGTTGTAGCCTGTAGTTGCTGGGATTTAGCTTCACAAGTAAACAAAGGCAGTCAGAGTTTGATTTAGGCAGGAAACAGAATCAAAATGTCTTATGCCCAGCAGGGAACCAGCACCAAACTCATCTCCTGAAAACAGAGAAGCAATGGCTGTTGCAGCATTCTGTTTGCAAAAATTAAAACTTTCTTACTGTTGCTCTGAGCTATAGTTTTTATAAGGTTCTATATAGCCAATATAACCAACATTACCCTGTTGACAGACAGCTCCCAAATCTATTAGTTTAAAAGGGTGAAAGCTTATTTCTTGCTCAGCTACACAAGTGCTTTAGGTAGATAAGGAGTCTGCCTTTACTACAGTTCATGCCCACTCTTGATGTAGGCTGAGGAGCCATGATGCACTGAAATCCACATTAGAGAAAGTGTCTTGCATCAGCATTTGTATATGCTTGCCTGATAATGAAATATATCACTTATATATAAAATATATCACTGAAGGTCAAAAGTCACTGGTTAATACTAGTCTTATGGCCTCAAGGAGTACAATTCCATTGTCTCATTAGAGTTTTAACTGCACTAAATGAATACTGTACATTTTTAATCTAAGGTTCAAAGAAATATAAAAAGCTAAGCACCCAAAGTACCAAATTTCCTACTTGTGCAATAACCGAGTAGGTGATATAACTCCTATTTTAGAGTAGCTTATAATTTAGAGTATCAATATGAGACCTGTTCATAAATGAGAATTTTTGATCAGACCACGATGAGGTAAACTAAATACCATTATTCAGGCAGGAAAGTTTGAAGAGAAAGAAAGAAATTCTCCTCCACGTAAGATCATGCAGGCCATAATCTCAAGGTGAGTGATGAAACTCATTGATATGTCCAGTTCTCCTGCTGAAAATGATAAGATTGCACAACACTGCTTTCATGGTCAGGGCTCAAGTACAAGAAGTGATAATGTATGTTACTTCCAAGCTGAAGCCTATCAGAATTTGGGCTTGATCATCTATGTTCCTTTCCTCTCACCACAGAAATGATTGTTTTCCAAATAGTATAGGCCCCAGCAGCCAGGTATGTGAAGATAACAAGCAAGCAGATACTTCTGTCAACCTGAGATGCACACGGAGCTTCAGCAAATTACTTAGCTTTATTTCAGCTCACTGAGATTTTGGTGTAATACAGCAAAAATCTATTCCATAACATAGAAGTTTTTAGAGATATTTATTTAATTCTTAGGGAGTCTTAAACCTAAAGAATGTTAAACAGGACTTGTAAAAGCGTGTTGGTATGAATTAGTGAATATCATGGTAGAAGACATTCCAGAGTCTGAATAGAAGAGCTGGGTTACTAGCACAGTGTATTGACATTCTACCACAACTGACATGGTTTTAGTGGACTGTGGAGGTGAAGATAAGCTGGAAATAAAATTCCATAAGAGTTGAAAGATGTAAATTAACAGGTGGAGAGGTGTCAGTTAAGTTGGGTTATTTCCTCTGGCTTGAAGAATTTGAATCTTGCTGTCTTGAAAATACCAAGTTCTTTAAGAGGTGAATACCACATTAATATTAGATTTTTCTGTAGTGATGATTAATTTAGAACTCATGCTTAAGATAAGTTAGGATGTGGTGAAAAAACTAGGAATCTGTTATTACAAATTAAATATGAATAGAGAATACAATAGGTAGTCGATAGTGAAAATGTATAGGAATAAACATATGAGTGACAAAAGAAGTATTAACAGATCATTTTGATGAGTATAAATAAGAGAAATGGAAAGGGAACAGGCTAAAGAAATAAAGTCAGACTCAAGGTGACTCTCAGGAGGTGAGTTAGGTGTTTTGTCAGTAATAAAATGAATGTTACAGGTGGATGGATATGTCATAGTGTATGAAGCATACAGTTATAATTCTATTGCTTCATATGGTTAAGACTGGAGTTGTAGACTTATTTCCAGATTGTTCCATTTATTCTACTAGCTTGTTCATGTTCACTGAAAGGCAAGTAAAAGTTGCAGTGTGTCACTTATATGTGATACCCAACAAAGATAAGGACAAGGTCAAGTTTGTAATTGTGTGGTTAGATTTATCCTTGACAGGCTTTGAAGTTTTAATATTTTTTTAAAAAGTCTACCCTAGGTATAACGGAGAGAAGATTGCCAAAATACTTGGAAGTTTTGCAATTTACACTTTAGACTTACTCCCTTTACCAAACTTTAAGGAGCTTAACTTTCAACTATAGAATTGGCT
Source organism: Fukomys damarensis (assembly GCF_012274545.1). Lineage (NCBI taxonomy): Eukaryota > Metazoa > Chordata > Mammalia > Rodentia > Bathyergidae > Fukomys > Fukomys damarensis. The sequence goes on along the minus strand of NW_022900950.1, from coordinate 12,929,736 downwards.
CAAGCTGATCTGAAGAACAAATAAGACCTTACTCTGGAAGGTAATCTCATTTTTTATTAGCTTCTTTAAAAGTTTTAGGCTATATGTGTGCCTTGTGGAATTTGGTCATTGTAGTTACTGCTTTTTGAGGGCTTTTGATTCTTTTCTACTTTAGGAATAAATTCTTTGCAGTTGTGAATACCCAGAAATAGGCTGTGCTGAGTGAATTTATATTTGAACACAGAAGTGTTAAAAAGATGAATATTTTCTTTTCAGGCCATGGCAATTTATCATCTTTGTTGCTTGGGTTAGAAGCTTGAAAAACTAGCATTAGTTTTATGTAAAATACTCAATACAAAATGGCATAATGTTAAAAGTACTTCATGTGAACTTAACAGCATATTTTCCTATGTTCATGAAATGAACTAGCACTGTGCAAACAATATATGGCAGTCACTATACTGAAGTAATTTTTGTTTCACAATTTTTATTGGATCAAAATACAAAGATATACTTGTATTAAGATTTTAGTAATCTTGGCCATACAATAATATAAAAAGTAAAATAGCATTATTGACAATACCCTTTAAGCTCTTATTTCAAGTTTAATCATATAGCCATGGTGATTGTATAATAATTTTGTGTTTTGGAGAAAAGGCACTTCCAGTACAAGTATTTTAATTAGTGAAAAATAATTTCTTATATGGAATAAAATCTAAAAATAAGCCACATATGATCCAAGGTTCAAGATTCCTAGGTCAGATATTTTGCTCAGTTTTCAGGTGTTAAATTTTTACAGTGAGATAAAACAATTCCTTATTAATATAGTTTGAACAGTGCAAACTTCTCGAGGATTGCATTCCTCCTGCCAATTTTCCTAACAAATTTGTAATTAGCCAAAAGGACAATGGGAATACTGCTAGTCCACATTTGGCATTTCCTTAATCCCCTAAGAATTATCTGATTTTCACACCGTCTGGAGATACGTTTGGGAACTTTTAAGTTATTACAAAATAAGTGTTCAAGCCTCGTCTGGAAGCAGTTGCTTAAAAAACTGATGGCCAATTTCTCATCCTATGTGGGAGAATTCTTTGTGTGTGACATAGGATGAGAACCAGGCCAAATGACCTCAACCCAACATCACTGGAACGTTTTTACTCCATGAGACACATATTTCCACAGGGAGCTCCTGAACAGTGTGAAATTTGTTTTTCTACCCTTATGAGGCAAAGAAAACATTTCCTTTTTTTCTTCCAAAAAAGAAAATACAACGTTTTACAAAACAACTAACGAGAAACCATGGACATCTTAGTAATATCGTCATGTATTAAAGAACTAATAACATCCTAACTTTTATTTTACTGCCATGAACCTACAGAAAGACCATTATTGATTGTCTGTTTTAGCTATACTCAGGGCTCAGCCTTTGCTTTGACCAATATAGCAACTTTAAAGAATTTCATGCCAAGATAATTACTGTGAAAGACAAGAATCTGGCGGACTGCTTAATGAGTTTCTCTGCTTTGAGTTGTAACAGTAACATGGAAGTTTGTTCAAACACGACAGAAATACCTAGCACTGTTGCTGAGTGATAGCCCAGATCCATAGGTGCAGAAGAGCCATGGTTACTTCTGCTTTAGAACAAATACCAGGCCTCAGAGCTTTAAAACGTACAAGAGAGATTTTTACTTCTACATCAGAAGTTACTAAGATTTTAAGTACTTTAAAATGTTAAAACATAGTAATTGCAATGGATACCCTTTTTGTTATCCCTATCATAGAGACGAAGACTGTTGTTGAAAACAAAGTAACTTGCTTAGGTCCTGCAGTTAAGAATCAGCACAGGCAATGTAGCTGCGCTGATGTTCCCCAAATAACTATGGGCTTCTGTCCCAATTAAATTCAGCATACGTTAAAACAGTTCAGGTCCAAATCCATTTAATACACTTACCTCGCTGAACATCATGATTAACAGCAGAGCACACTACAGATACCTCACCTACAACTGTAATAACTGTTTGCCCTAGTGATGGTGTGGCTGACTGGGAGCAGTGGGTGCTGGTACTGCCTAGCACTGTGAGAGCATCTTACCACATACCACGAGCTTGGAAAAGCATTAATATTTAAAAGTCACAGTACATTTCTACTGAGTTTTTCTTGCATTGTACCAATGGAAAGTCAATGAATTATGAGTTGAGGCATGGTACGTTGGGAGCTGTCTGTATCTAAACCTGGTAGACCGGCTCTGGGGTCTACACTTTTAATCACTATGCTATTTCCCATGTCACTGGGACAAAATATTTGACAATCACACTTGAAGGAGGAGAGCTTATTTTGGCTCACATTTCAGTCCTGTCGTTGGCCAGCTCTGAGATAGGACAGTATTGTACTAGACATGGCAGAGGAACAGTGGCTCGTAGCATGGCAGCCAGAAAGCAGAGTCAAGGGAGGAGCTGGGGAGAGAGATAAACTCTTCCAGGCCATGTCCTCAGTGATCTTCCTCTTTTGATGAGACCCCACCTCCTACTAGCAAGTTAAATAAGTCCCCATGATCTAATCACCTTCCAAAAGCCCCATTATGAATCCGCAGGGCACATGGGCAGATCTAGATATAAACCATGACAACCACTGTGCATGCTACCCCTCAGAAAAAGGCTGTTGTGAATATTCGAGGCCAACTTCTAGTGTTCTTATTGCAGTTATCACCTTTTAGAGCTAATATTTTTCCTCCTTAATTTGGAAAGCATAAGGGAAAAATTGCTACCAAGTAATATGAGAAGCACTTTCTTTACTGATCAATATGAAAAAAGACAATGACATTGCCAATTTTCATTGATTAGCAAAGATAACTGAGAATATGACCAAATATCCTGACAATTCACAATTCTGGGGTGTCTAAATATATAAAAAGAAGTCACCTTTAAAATAAATACTAAATCTTAAAATTATCTAAGAAAAAAATTTAAAAATATTGTTTTGTTAACTAATCATGACAGAACTATGTCAATATGTAGATTTTTTGGCTTAGGCAAAAATGTTGACATTGAATTACCTGATAAGGTAGTACACATACATCCTATATTGTACATATGTACAGAATTTCTGATGCTTATATGAATAATGCAATACAGTGTCTTATAATTAATGCTTATGGAAAAATTTTGTGACGGAAACTTCCTTTTCAAGAATATATTACACTAAAGGTTTTTATTCCAGAACTGTAGTGTGAATCCATGTGGCTCTTGGATACTAACTAGAAAGCAAAATGATCTCCAATATATCCTAGAATCTTCTGTGCTTCATGGTATTTATGAAGCCATAGATTGAACTGTTCCAATAAATATCTTTGGATTGAGTGATTATCATCATCATCATTATTTATTTTTTTGTACCAGGGATCAAACTCAGGGCCTTGTTCTTGTGAGGCAGGCAGTGGCACCACTGAGCCAAATCCCCAAGCTTGGATTGAGCAATTATTTATACAAATTGAAATTAAGAGGAACCAAAGGAAGAATGTTATCTCATAGAATTTGCCTCATGAATTAGGTTTGTGATTTCTAGACAATTTTGCAGTCATAACTCCCATAGGATAGTGATGTCAAAGCATATACAGATGATCCCTATTTACAATGGCTCAATTTATAGCTTTTGGACTATACATTGGTGAGCAAATCATCAAAATGGGCAATAAATATATAAAATATTCAAAGGTTTTTAATAAAACAGACATTATGTTAGATGATTTTGTCCAACTGAAGGCCACTGTAAGGCAACATTTTGGCCAGCTGAAGGCAACTGTAAATGTTCCAAGAATGTTTAAGGTGAGCTAGGCTCAAACATGTTTTGTAGGTGAGGTATCTAAAAATCTTTTTTTTTTTTTTTTTCTGTACCGGGGCTCAAACTTGGTCCTTGTGCTTGCAAGGCAGGTGGCAGAACCACTGAGCTAAATCCCCGGCCCTTAAAATCACTTTCAATTTATATTGCAGCCTCAAAGTTGAGGACCATCTGTATGATACTGTTCAACATAGGAAATTAAAAATAGTTTGAAAAAAAGTCTCTGTTCTTCCTCCCTGAGTGGAACTTCTCAAAAGTGTGGCTAGAGCAGGAAGAAATCTTTTTCATTCTTTGGGATTGAACCAAAGAGGGGGTATGACATCTACGTATGATCTTCAGAAATTTGCTTCCTGTGAGATCTGAAACATGTTTATTTCGAGATACTGAATGTAAACTGTAGTCTCAAAAATGTATCTGCTGATGGGACGAGTGTGATTGAGAAGTATATAGTGTGGAAACTGAAATTCTAATTCTACAAGAAGTGCGGCTGTGTCGTCACTGTTGCTCAGCAGTGGAAGAGGCGTGGGAGAGATGGACAGAAGGAAGCTGCACATGTGTGGGGCAGAAAGTACAGCTGTTTTGCTTGTTTCTCAATCTGAAAGTTATTTTATTTCCTTATGCATGGGTTTTTTATGGCATTTAGGGATAACATAGAAGCAGTTTCTAAAGAAATTAATTTCTTAAAATTAGAGAAAGATGGTAAAATCGAGGACCACACAAATAGAAAAAGAATGGAGATTACTGTGGTTATAAATTCTGTGTTAGAGGCATTTTGCAGGAAAATAAATAGAAAAACCGTTCCCATCCACTCTTAAGAATAGCATTAATAAAATCTGTTATTAATATACACAACTGGAAAACTTTTAAAACTTAAGAAAATGAATCTTACTCAAAGAGCCTTCATCTTACAGCACCAGAATGAGGGAAAAAGGGAGACAGGGAAAAAAGGAGGGGAAGAAGGAGTGAAGGAGTGAGGGTGAGAGGGAGTGATACAGAAAGAGGAAGAGAAAGAGAGGGAGAAAAAGACTGATTAATTTCAATTCAGGAGAAAATAAAAAGAATCCCTCTGCAAATCATTTGAAATTTGTGATATGCATTTTTTCCTCATATAATGTCTTCCTTTTTTTCATTGTGTGTAATATTTTTCAGTGTACTGTTCAAGGACCTGGCAGTATTTGGATAGCACACTTAGAAGGGATAATTGGAAACTGATTTATAAAGGCACTGCTTAAAAGGGGGTTAAGACCAGGGAAACTCAAGGGTTAGGAACCCCGGTGCTAGTACTAGCTAAACAGGTGGCAGTGTCCACTACCAGAACTTGCTGAGAAAGTAGCTGTGGCACAGTGACCACGTGGTGGGAGACATGGCCTTAGTAGAAGGTGATGGCTACTGCCAAACCAAGAGAAGACAGAGAAGTTGCCAGATGAGCAAGGCCCAACATTTCTCTCTGATCACTTAGGCGAGCCTCCTACAACAGCATGACTTGTGCCCTCTAAAATTTGTACATTGAAATCCTAACCCCCAGTATCTCAGGACATAATTGTCTTTGGAGGTGGAAGCTTTACAGAGGTAATTAAATTAAGACGAAGTTCTCCTGGTGATCCCTAATCCAGTGTGTCTCGTGTTCCTGTAAGAAAAGGAGATGTAATAATACCATTCTTTGCTAGACAAGATACGTAGTGCATTATCTCATCCTCATTTCAATTTTACACATGAGGGAACAAGAGCCCACAAAAATCTAAATATTTTATCAAACAACAGAGCTAACAAAAGTCAAAAGCAAATCTGAATCTAGAATCTATCCAAAGTACAATTTCTTTTCCTTATATCATGCTTCCTCTACAATGTTATGAGCCATAGCACTAAACAAAAAAGTACGTGTTCAAAGAATAGGGATTTGCTTTTGTTGCGGTTGTTACCAATGGATTAAACCTTATACATTGCTGTAATGGAATATAATGAATGATCAACAAATATTTTTGAGTAAACAAATGAAGACTAAAGAAGGAAATGGAAAAAAGAAAATGTAGACATAGACAATAAAGGAGGGCATTCATCATACTGAAATATAGCCACTCACCTTCTGGCTCAGGACTAAAATTGTCACACTTAAAACAGAGATAACTATGTTTCCTAAATGCCGATTGTTTGGGCATAATAGTGTTTCCAGGGTGGATAGTAATGTTCAAATATCCATAGAAATCTCTTTGAGAATAAGGACTGTTAGCACCAATGCTCTGGGCTGTGAAGGCTGAGAGCCACATGACTCTATGTGTATATGAGCACATTTAAGGATAGGCTGTTTTGACAATGACATACAAAAAATAAAGAGAGAGATTAATACACAGGCACACATAGAGAAACTTCACACATGTGAAATTATAGAGTGAAGACGGCCAGTTATAGGCTAAGTTTCTGAAGAAAACATTCTTTCAACAATTTGACCCCAGACTTTTAGATACCATATTGTAAGAACATAAACTTAGGTAGTTTAAGCCAGCCAGGCTGCTGTACTTTGTTATAGCAGCCACCACACACTACTACTTACTTTTCTGTGGCATGAACCCTGTCTGTAGCCAAGGAGAAAGGGAATTAGGTCGAGACAGTAAATGAAAGGGAGTTTCATCACTGGAAGACTTGGAAAAGTCAGGAATCAGTCAAATGAAGGAAGAAGAATTTATGTCGTACTCAAAGTAAAGTTGTGTAGTTTTCAGATAAAGAATTGAAGGTAGGGGGACTCAAGGAGGTTAAGAGGCTAGTCCTCAGAATAAAAAGCCATTCATTAGTAACTTTTATACAAAAAATTGCTTTCTTGAGACAGTTCTTTCTACATGTATTTCTGCATTCAAAGAACATTTTCTAAACCACCACTGCTAAAACAATTGAAATTCTGCTTTAAAAAAATCCAGAAAAATGCCTTTTAGTTCTGATATTATTTTTCATTTTTATGAGTATAGAGAAATATTCTTTTTGATTAGCTTCACTTCAAATAAAAACTACACATAAGTCAACAGATGATCCCTTACAAACTTATTTTGTCTTTAGGAAAGTTACAGTTAAGGAAGTTATCATTTTTTAATGTTATGAAATAATCTCTCAAGCCCATGTACATTTTTATGCAAAGTAATTAATCAAATATTATGTCCTAAGGAAAATGGTTTGTCCAAAAACAAAAACTATTCACTGCTTAATATCATTTAAAAAGGTATAATGCTGCAAATTTCTGTATGAAGAACAGAGATGCATGTACTCTTATCTTGAAGAAAAAATTATTTACTCCTTGTAAAGATAGTGTGTTAAAGTATGTTTTCCAAAGACACAAAACTCCCTGGGTATTCATGCTTTGGTCCTTTAAATCACTGTTACTCTAAGAATTGATCAAACACTTTAGCAATCTCTTTGAGAAATGAGAACTTAAAAATAAAATGTGAAATATTCCTTTCCCTCTTTTAACAATAAGTTCATATTAATAATAGAGATGTCTCATGTATAACAAAGCTTCTCTGCGTTCATTAGTTTCAGGGATTTCCTGCCTATTTGTAGGGAGTTCTTAGCTCCAATCAGAGAAATGCATGGCTTCTGTTTCCATCTTATGTCAAGATGACCTCTGAAGAGTTCCATGCAGCTCTTTACTTGCTAGGTTGGTTGAAGTAGCCTTGGGCATCTCTTTACTTGGCAAGAGCACAGTTCAGTATTGATTTCTACATACACTGGGCACTACTGGAAGTTTTAGACCTTATGAGCCTGAACGCTTTGAAAAGGAGGTGGAACAGAACAATCTTTTTCTAGAATGGGTGTTTTAGGTGTTCATCATACTTATCCAACAATAAAATCATTTCATTGTTTTTCCATGTATGGAGCTACCTCAGAAATATTCTGTAGATCCAAACTGATCTACTATGAATGCATGAATTTGGTACAATAACATCAAAATGTCACCTATTATTAACTAAAAATGTGTTTGAATATGTGAGATGATGTTATATTTGAGTGAATGATAGTAAAATATCACTGGCTTATTTCTCATTCTAATAGCATATTAACAAGTAGCTGTGATAGAAAAGAGTAATCATAAGATTAAATCTAAAATTGCTATTGGTCCTTTTGTTTCCAGAAACTGAAAAAAAAAAACCACCCATAATCAATGTTCTCTATCTCTCTCTCTCTCTCTCTTTTTTTTTTTTTTTTTTTTTTTTTTTTTTTTTTTTTTTGTTTCTTTTGTTGTTTTTTTGAGACAGGGTCTCACTATGTAGTTGAGACTGACCTGGGACTCACTATGTAGCCCAGGCTGGTCTCGAACTCACAGCAATCCTCCTGCCTCAGCCTCCCCAGTGCAGGGATTATAGGCATGCACTATCACACCCGGCAATGTTCTCTTTTTTTGCCCAGGGTAGTGAGTCCTTTAAACTGAGTGTTTACAGGTGAGCTCAGAGGGATATAGGAGAAATATAACTCCCAATCTGCTACATGTCAAATGTGTCGTTTGTGCCCCGTGAAATCAAAGAATGAATTCCAAAGGATAAAGAAGGTTAAGAGTAGGCAAAGTTTATTGTGTAATAGGAATAGCTTCTGAGAGACAGGAAGGGTCCCAAGTGGGTTGCCACTGAGACCCTTTGTCAGGGATAATTTATACAGCAAAATTGCAAAGTAGAACAACATAGGCCAAACTAGAATCAACTCTAAGATTAAAAATATAGCCACTTAGCTAATATGGATTCAGTGGGGAAGAGGGGGCACATAGCAAGGGTACAAGGCTGACATCATTAACCTTGGCTTATCTATGACAGGAACTTTTTGGAAAGGGATGGGTCCAGGTGTTCTGGTCACCCACCGGGGTGTCTGATGCTGGACTTAGTGGACTGGGTGGCACCAACTGCAATATAATCTTTTCATTCATCCCTCAGGAAAGTATGCAAGTCTGGCCTTTGTGACTTGTCTCTAGGCCTTGCTTTCTTCAAATGTGTCCCCAGTCACAGTTTGGGCGTATTCTCATCTTTTGTATTGACTTCCTTGAGGGTCTATCCCTATCTGACTGCCCGTTAGTTTTTGGAACAGAGCCTTACTATGTAGTTCAGAATGTCCTTGTGGGATACTGTTACAACCTACTATTTCTACCCGATTTAGCTGCTTATAATAAAAACAATGCCTGAAAGGTGTGCTTCCCAGTCCTGTGGCTGTCAAGCACGTGACTTTAGTGAGGCTTTCCAGGGTAAATTTCCCATTGTTGATTTCCCGCAGTGTCCCTGCCCCATATCCTGGAAAACATATTTTGAAAAGTAAAGCATAGGTGTCTTTAAAACATACCAGCTTTTAATAATGCCACTGATGAAGGTTTTATCTGTTCGGATTGGTAGTGTAACAAGGAAACAAAGAGATAGTATTCAGTTATTCCCACTAGGAAACTAACCGCCTCTTTGAGTCTAGGTAGATGAATAATGAGCAGGCAGCCTGTTTGCGACAAGGACAGGAAGTTCATTTGCTAATCGATGCCTAGAAACCTTGTAAAGCACTTATGGTATCCACTGAAATCTTGAGTGGTTTTTTTGTTTTGTTTTGTTTTGTTTTTTACAATATCTAATTTTCATTCTTGTTCAAGGTCTCATAATTAATGGATAATGTCAGGGGTCAAAACTCATTCAGTAATCCTTTTATTACCCTCAGCATTATTCTACTTACATTTTTACAAAGACATAGCAAAAACTTTTAAGTGGAAATTAGTTCTTCAGGTTTTGGAAGTTTAATTAAGCCCGAGAGAGTACTGGGAATTTGGAGGGAGGGTAGTGCTGTTCCTTTGAAATTTCTCACCTTCCTCTCTTTGGTCTGATAAAGGAATTATTTTACTTCCAAAGCATCAGATTATTTCTGCAACTGTTATAAAGAAATGATATTTTTAAAAAATGATTCATTTAAGAGACAACTGACAATGAAAATGGTAAAATGAGGATAAGAGAAAAGTAAGCAAAGGAAACAATTTAAATGCTCAGTAAACAAAGGCAAATTTTTGGGAGTTGAAATTTATGTGAAAATTAATGCAGAAAAAATTAAAATTAATGTAATGTATCTACAAATATACACAAACATACACACATTTTTGGGGGGTATCGGGAATCGAACTCAGGTCCTTGCACTTGCCAGGAAGGCATGGTGCCACTGAGCTACATCCTTGATCCTACAAATATATTTTTGTAAGTTTTATTCTACACATTTAATTTCAGAAAGCTATTCCTCTACAACCTCCATCTTGCTTTCTTTGTAACAAAAGCTTTTTTTTTTTTTTTTTTTTTTTAAGAAATATCACATTGTGTCTTAGTTTAGTATGGTATATTGGAAATACATTATTGTATTTTATATTCTAAAAGCCTTAACACTTATTGAAAAGAATATAAGAGAATACAACATTCTCTATTCTAAAGAAGAAGCCAGGACAAACATAAATATGTTGATAGAGATAACTAGAAAGACTTTGTATTGATCCAAGTACTAGTTTGCTCTCTATGGAGTCCAGTTTTGTCTACAGAGCTCCTCTTATCTGCCTGAACCATGTCGATTTCCTTTTTCTCAAAAATTTAAATTGCTTTAGTTTTTTTTTCTTTTTTACCTTATTTCAGTTTGCCTATAAAGGGTTATATTGGGAAAATATGTGATTTTTTTTAGAAACTTTGAAATTAAGGTAAACTCACCAAAGTGAACCTATTTTAAATGTACAGTGAAAGACAGTTTATTTAGTCAGCTTATGAATAGGCAGCTAACTAGAGAAAGAGCCTGAGATAGAATTGGGAGGTCAGCCACATGGATACAAATTAGAATTCAAAATAGGCAGAACAACTAGGACTTTGTCCAGAAAAGGAGTTCTTCAGGCCAACCTTGCCTACTACAATCAGGGCCAAATCTAGAGGAACTTAATAATGCAGAATAGCCACTTTTAATTTAAAAACAGATTTCCTCTAAATTCTACAGGCTGTATAACTGGTTTAGAGGGCCTGAATTCGTCTTGGTCACTTTCGACCCACAGAGCCACCTGTGATAGGTGGCCACTGAAGAACTGAGCAAATTCCCATGCTGTGCACATCCATAAAAAGTTCTGGACCAAGAGGCTATGTGGTATGCCACTTCCGGGATCTCACTAGGTTACCAGGAGCACTTTTTTCTTCTTATATTCCAATAACTACTTCTCCTATAATGTCCTTTCTGCTTGGCATTTCATTCTTAGGCTTTGTGAGACAACGGCTTGGTTAGTATTATGATGATAACTGTTTCATTACAGGTCTGTAATCACCATGCAGATCAACATATAGAATACTTTAGAACTCCAGAAAGCTATTTTTAGCATTTCTCAGTCAACTTGCACAGGAGGTTGTTACTCTTCTGATCCCTGCCATCATAAAATTTTGTTGCCTACATTTGAGTTTTATACAAATGGAAGCATACAATCTACATTTCTCTGTTTCTGGTATTTGCTTACATTATTTCTATCATATTATCTTTTGAGAGCTTCCCTATCAATTGTTTAAATGTACCTAAACTTTACTATACTAATGTAATTTTTCTGAAAGTATCACATATGAGTCACAAAACTCCTACAAGAAAATGTGCATTTAGCTGTGAGATTAAATTGTAAAGTAACTTAATTTTGTAATGATTACTAAAGAGGAAAGCTACTTCAAACTTTTACATTCAATGACCCACCATTCCTGCCTAATCCTAACATTATGAAATAAGTACCCTAAGCACGGATAGAATACATTGACATTTTGTAAACACTTAACATCTCAACAGAGGTAGAATTATTACAATTCTCAATCAGCTCAAGTTTATTTCAATCATAAAGTTAGATTATAAAAATTGGAAGAAAGGTTGGGAGATTTAAGTTATTTGGGAGACTACTGAAAATACCCCATGACTTTTCTGTAGAGCAGCCCATAGCACACTATGTTTTTTTGTACCAGGGATCAAACTCAGGACCTTGTGCTTGTGAGCCAGGTGGCAGAACCACTGAGCTAAATCCCAGGTGCCTCATAACACACTATGAACTTCAACAACAAACCAACTTCCTGGACAGAGTTAACAAAAAGTTGTAAACTGACAACAAAAGACGTCACTTTTCTAAAGGAGGGTTTACAATTACGACTGGGTACTAAGCCAGTTAGAAAGATTGAATGGACCACAGTTAGAGCACATATTGTGTGATTCTAGGATGCATCATTCATGGAGTGCTGAAGTTCAGTGGCCATTGGCAGGGCCGAGGTAAGGTGAACTGAAAAGCTTTGGAAATCGGCAAGGGAATTTGGGGGCCTAAGGCAACCAGATGGAAACTAATGAAATATTTTAGCAAACACCTTGGCTTTGTCTGCGCATAGCGGTTGAATGTGAGCTTTACCTTGTTTTGTCTTTGAGGAGGAACCTTTGAACTGAAATTTTGTTCATTTGCTTTCCAACACAAAAGTGCTTGCATAAGTTTACTTATTTGGATTGAGTGCAACTATCCCGTATAGCCATCTCTAGTATTCTTTTTAAGATTTTCTTGCATCCTTTTTATATGTGGAATAAAGAGTGGCTTTTGCTCTACTCACGTGGAAGCATCAGTTTCTGTCCTAGAAAATGTTACTGGAGCTAACGTTATACATACTCAGCTATGCTTCATCCCAGGATGCTTTGTTCTTAGAGCTTTTCATGTGTTCAGCAAACTTTTAAGAAAACTTGAATTTGTCAGTGTGATCTCTTCTAGGATGTTTACTATTTTTTAAAAAAACTTGTGTTTAAAACATTTCCCAAATTACATGCTAGTAACTGTCCCTGGTGGAAAGTTTTGGGAAGCACAGAAATATATAAAGAAAATTTTGAAAACATTCTTTTTAACACTTAATGGTACTAATTGAGGAACATTTGATACAATTTTAGAAATAGGCTTGTGATTTAAATGGAATATGAAACATTATTCTACATGAGAAAGGTAGAAGATCCCAATGATGAATGTAACTGTACTGTATACCTAAAATGTACCAATAAACTCAATAAAAAAAAAAATTTTGACATGACTTATTGATGCATGTATTTATGAATATCTACTTAGGGATTTAACAATTTGATTTACTAATAAAACATGATCAAAACTATAATAAAATATCAAATGTTACAAAATTTATTACAAATTTGAGGCCAGCCTGGATAATTTAGCAAGTCCCTCTCTCAAAATAAATTAAAAGGGCTGGAAATGTAGTTCAGTTCAAAAGTTAATTCCCCAATTCTACAGAAACAATTGTTTTTGGAAATGGTGTATTGACTGCCACAACCACCAGTAGGTTATGATTCTCCTTATCTTATCAAAATCCCCCCGACTCTTGAAGATTATTACTAATAAAATTTTAAAATATACTTTTGTGTTACACTGATGATAATTTTTTACCTTTCTTATTCATAGAGGAAAGTGATTACTGATCCAGAGTGTTTGCATTCTTGTATTTTACAATTTTTTCTTTTCAATTTTTATTATTTTCTAGAACAGCTGGTTTCTTTTTTCTCCTACTGGATTAGATACTGTGACTGATTTTTACATAGTGTGCCATAGACTTCAGGTCTTTCTATGCAGAACGGTACCTATCTTTGTATTAGCTCTCTATTCCTTCATACCCAGAATATGAGGTACTTAAGATGTTTGTTTATAGAGTGAATAAATGAGCAATGAAATAAATAGGATACAGGTCATCATTTGAGCAGCAAGATGTGTATTATAGTGTACAGTTTTATGTTATATTACTACTTCAAGTTTTGAAGTAATTTTTAAGAGAAAGCATATAATATTTATCTAATCCTGTTCTTCAGCATATAGATATTCACAAATCATTTAGAGGGGAAAAAACTACAAAATACTGACTCACAAAGACTATAAATTATCATTTTAAAGTATTTCCATTCCAAAAACTCTCAGAGTAATGCTTTTGAAAAGATTACCTTTTCAATTCCACATGTGCATTTCTTTTGTTACACTTCTTTAGAACCTTTTGGTTCTGATTGGAATGTAGCTGGCTGATTTTCTTTATGCCTTGGGAAAAGAAAATAGCAACTAAAAATGACGAGAAGGAACATAGTATAATTTTTTATTTTTCTTTCTACCTTTTATTTAAATCTTTTTTTCTGGGGTGGTATTGTCTTACTCTAGTCTCTCCCTCACCTGGCTATAAGTTATGTCAAGCAGACTGTACACAGTGCTTGTTGGATTGGAGCTTTCTGGACCACTGTGGACTTTCATAAAGTGTATTTCAGTCACTAAAGCATACTGCAACATTCTGTCATATAAATTTTATTATATTTACACATATTTATATTGTACATGAAGGAATGCTCTTGGCAATTTTCTTTTGTTTACAGTTTTTGAAACTTGTAGGCATTGTTACAATTTGAAAAAAGGTCTGGGGATATATTGTGAATCTATGTTAAATATTTATTTTACCAATTAATGAAGGAAACAACAAGATGATAAGGCAAATTCAAAAAAGGAAACAAGAGACTAAAGTCTATACATACTTACAGCCAGTAGAAGAAAAAAATAACTGATGAAAAAATCTTAATGCTCTTCAGATTAGCAAACTCATAACCATTGAGTATTTGTTTTTACTACTGTAGAGAAAATATCTGTATCTACTTGTCAACATTTATTTGTAATTTATTAGCCTATAAATTAAGATCTGACATGCACATATTTTTATAAGAAGTGGTCCTATTCTCAACCTTAGCATAAGGGATAATATTTTATTTAATATTCTAAATTTAAGAAAAAATTTATCTTATTAAATGAAAGTTCTCAGATTCTTTTAAAAAACTCTTTATCTTCCTATCTATGCTACTGCATATTTTCAAAGGGCTATTTTTTTTTTTTTTGGCTTTTTGAGACAGGGTCTCACTATGTAGTAGTTGAGACTGACCTGGAACTCACTAAGCTCAGGGTCATCTCAAACTCACAGTGATCCTCCTGCCTCAGCCTCCTGAGTGCTGAGATTACAGGCATGCACCACCAAGCCCAGCTCTTCAAGGGTTTATTAAGATGCAATGTATGACAATAGAATAAAATTTGCTATGGCAGAATGTTAGACCAATTTTAAATTTACTTTATTTAAAATCATGAAGCATATTAACATACTATTACTACATAATAGCATTAAAAATAGCGAAAACTTTCATGTATATAACTCAAGGAAAATGATTAAATAACATTAAAATTCCCTATGTATTTCTTTCTGTGATTGTTAAGTTGGATTGTCAGCTTGATTTGCTTGAGAGATACCTGTGGGTATTGAACTCAGTGGAGCCAAGAATAAAAAAAAAATTTCCCATCTTCTGCTTGGAAAATTTGTGTCTGAACATGGAGGAAATGAGGACTACAGGACTATCTGATTTAGAACTCTTCCTTTATTCTCTATTTTCACACATACGTGTTCATTTTAGCCTGTTCCAGTTATGTGGACATCCCTCAGGAATGCATAAAACTCTTTTGCAAACATACAGCTATTTTTTATTCCTAGAGGTATTATTGTTCAGTTTTATGCGTTGTCTCCAAAGCTGAATGATGAACTGAATTAGGGTGTGCCTGACTGAAGTACTTTCTAGCCTTGCATAGGTCTGTGGGCAAAGGTCTGCTACATTGTCTTTGCCTTGTTCTATTTACAGTAAAAATAATGTCATATTCCCTTAAGGCAAGTTTATTTAATATCTGTGAACCCTTTGCTCATGTGAATTTGGACAGAATGAAGAGCTGGAGGAAAGCTGTGCATTTTATTACCTCCTATTTGTAGCTGTGTCTGTGAGGGTAATATTTTACGATATATTATTTTGTGTTTTTCTTGGTGACCTAGAATGGTTATGGAGAATTAAAATCTAAAATTTTAGTTTCTTATTTAAAAAAATAAATGACAAAGATAAAGAATTCTTGATAACAATAAATAGGACAACAGTGTGTCAAAAATTCTCCTTCTTGGTGTAGGTGACAGACTCTGTAGTAGAGTCTCATTGGATACTCCATCTGTCCTAGAAGTAGATCTTATTAGGAGGAGTGAGTTCTCTCTAAATTGCATCATCAACACAGAGAGTTTCTGTCTGTGGATGGATCCACAGCTGGAGAAATAATGGAAAGTCTCATAAAATTGGCCTAATCTAGGGAAAATCGATTCTTGAATGACAGTATGTCAGCTTGCATATCACCTTTAATAAAAAGTTATGCTCTAAAATTTAGTATAATCTACCTCTCATTACAGATAATCTGCAAATAATTAAATGTTGTTCTTCCCGAGGCTTATGTGTAGTGACCAGAAAGCATTAGAAGGAAGTTCCCAAAGGCAAAGCGAACTCTGTGGTTCAGGAGTCTGGGATTTTGGAGGCGAGGGGCTTCCAGGTAAGGTGAAAAGTGCTTCTCCTGCTCAGGCTCTGAAGATCTGGTTTCGTCTCATTTAGGGAAGGCAACAATTCCCTGCTTCACAAATAGATGAAGATTATTTATGCTCTTCTGAAGCATCAACAGTACCAGTAATTCCTTGTTGTGTCCCAAAGAGAAAATCAATGGAAATATAAATGGTTTTAAGGAGAAGAAAGCCTTAGAGGAAACCTGGAATCTATCTCACCTTTTTTTCTTTGCTGTAATAGCAAACAGAGCCTGCTATTTGCTGTCCAAAGAAAACCGGAGTTACTTTGCAGTTGCCTCCTGTTCATGAAGGGTTAAGAAGGAAGCTACTTTCCTTCTGCTTTCTTTTTTTTAATTATTATTCATTAAGTTGATTGGTACATTTTATGTATACAATATGATTACAATCATCTTTGGGGATTTGTATCTGTCCATGATGTATCTTGGTTCTTACTTTTTTTCCATTCCCCTGAACTCCCTTCAATCCCTCAACCCCTCCCTATTTACAAAGAATTTGTTTCCATTTTTTTCCTTTTCTCATATTTTTTCCTTCTACTTTTATTGTGGAAAGGGAATGAAGCACAGAAAGGGCATATTAGATAGAGATGATTTTTATGCTGCCAGTCTGATATTTGCACATAGTGTATTCAATTACACATAGAAAATGGGTATTTAAGAAAGAAATTTATTCTTCTTTAAAAATTAATTTTTAATTTTAAGATTCACTTTGAAAAAGCTTGAACTATTTTATATTTTTATAACTCATTGTTGCTATAGTCATACACTTCCTATAAACAAATAGAAAAATAAGAAACCTCCAAAAAAAACGCCTTATTGACCCAATGAATTATAGTAGGAAATTTTTGTAGTGTTTTCAAATGAATGAGATTATAAACTAGTATTAATTTAATATTGCTGGTAGAGTCATTTATTTATAGGAACTTAATTACTATAACTTGCAATTTATATATGCTCAGAGATTTGATGGAGAATATGTAAGTTAAATATGAAAACTAGAGTTGCAGAAGCTTTAATAACCTCATACTTTAAGCATGAGTTATGTAACTGTTTAAGTCATTTCTCTTAGCATAGACAGGGGATAATCATCCTGAATAGTAGAATGCATTTACATTGCCAATTTGTGAATATATTAATCCTTGAATTGTAAAATTTATTACCTGAACCACAAAGAGTGAGGAAAAGCTGGTTTTTCAAAGGTTGGTATGGAGACCCCCTCAAAGAGAGGATGAAGATGCCAGCTCACTCCCACCCATGGCATAGTTGGTAGGTTGCTGGTTCATGTGACAGAAAAGAATTGCAGGATGCAGCACAAAAAGGGTTATTAGGTGAGTTAAAGGAGCATAGACCCAGAGAAAATAGAGTTCAGGAAACACAGAGGAGGGAAGGAAATGGGAGGGTGCCCTCAAGATACATGTCTATGATTTGTATTCCTAGCCTTTGTCATGTTACCCATTTGGTGGCCTGGGTTAGAATACAGACTATTTTGGTGTCTTTAGATTTGCTACACACTCAGTACTGCTGTTGTCCTTGAGGGTAGAAATCTGTGGGAGAAAAAGTACAAACCCAACTTACAGATTTATCACATCTTTAGGATCCTTAGGGACTTTCTATTTTGGAGTCACCTGGAAGAGAACAAAGGCATTGTGACATTGAGTAAATTTGTGTTCTAAAGGTGGGGTTTTCCTTAAAAGCACAGTTTTAAAATGATAATTTTACAAGTTGTGCTGCTATAAACATAGGTGCGCATGTATCTCTGTGATATGATTCTTTTAATTCTTTTGGAAAGATACGGATCCTTAGGGACTTTCTATTTTGGAGTCACCTGGAAGAGAACAAAGGCATTGTGACATTGAGTAAATTTGTGTTCTAAAGGTGGGGTTTTCCTTAAAAGCACAGTTTTAAAATGATAATTTTACAAGTTGTGCTGCTATAAACATAGGTGCGCATGTATCTCTGTGATATGATTCTTTTAATTCTTTTGGAAAGATACCCAACAGAGGAATGGCTGGGTCAAATGGAGCCTCTAATCCCAGCTCTTTGAGGTATCTCCATATTGATTTCCATAGTGATTGCACCAGTCTGCACTCCCACCAACAATGGAGAAGGGTTCCTTTCTCCCCACAACCCCGCCAACATTTGTTATTGTGTGATTTCTTGATAGCAGCCATTCTTTGTGGGTTGAGGTGGAATCTCAGTGTTGTTTTCATCTGCATCTCTTGAATGACCAGTGATGTGGTACATTTTTTCATATATTTACTTGCTGTTTTTACTTCTTTGTCTGAGAAATGTCTGTTCATTTCAGATGTCCATTTTTGAATTGGGTCTTTATATTTGGGGCACTGATTGTCTTGAGTTCTTTATATATACTAGAAAACAGTCCTTTGTCTGAGGAGGAGCTGGTAAAAATTTTTTCCCACATTGTAGGTTGTCTTTTAGCAGCAAAGTTTGTAATAGCTAAAACTTGGAAACAGCCCATTTGCCCATCAGTGGGAAACTGGATAAAGAAGATATGGTTTTTCTATAAAATGGAATATTACCCAGCCACAGAGAATGAGAAATTAGATTCATTCATAGGAAAATGGATAAATATTGAGGATATACTCCTAAGTGAAATAAATAAGTCACACATGTGTAAATACCAAATAGTTTCTCTGGTGTCAATAAACTATAATAGTGCATAAGGTCCTAATGATATAATGGACAATGTGAAATAGTAAGAAGGGGTTAAAGGTGTAGGGAAAGTGGGAAGGGTAGGGGAAAGCTAATAAGGGAAAATAAAAAAGTACGAGAAAATGAAAAAATGGAAATGAAGAGTTTGTAAAGGGTGAGGGGAGGAGGGGTGAAGGGAGGGCAGGGACAAGGGGAAAAAATGAGAACCAAGACCTGTCATGTAAAGGTACAAGATCCCATAATGAATGTAACTCTACTGTATACCTAAAAATGTAGCAATAAACTCAATGAGAAAAAAAATAAAATAAAATAAAGTTCTGAATTGGGATAGGAAAAATGAAAATTATAGCTATTTTAAAAAGATAACCAAATTAATTTTAATTAGTTTATTAAATGATGCTATCTTTACATAGCTTGCCTAATCGTTCCTAATAAACCAATTTCAAGAAAAAAAATGATGATTTTTCCTTGTGTCTCTCTACTCATCTTTATTTCTTCTACCCTATTCTCAAACTGGCTATTAATTTAATATGACTTTAACTTTTTCAGTAACTACAAGTCACCTGCAGCAAAGCAAGGGGATATACTAATTGGTTTCATAAATTTATTTCTTTCCTCGACTATTCAAACTCCAAGGCATTACTGGTTTCCAGAGCATTCTTAAACTCTCTTCTTTTTTTGGTAAGCATCTTTTTGCTTCTATTTTTCTAGTTTGTCTCCCTCCTCTATCCCTTCCTTAGAATTTCAATTAGTCAGGCTTCTAATACACATTGGTTAAAACCTATGAACTATCTCAAATGAGGTAGAATACTGAGTTTGCACTGAAATAAAGAAAAGAGAAACTTGTTACTGCATCCCTCAGAGGTCCTTGGCAATAGTAGAGAAAGAATTCTTGAATTCATTGACTAACCCAAATACCTATGAACTAAAATAGTTCACTTCAGTGGTGTACGTATGTAATCTTGAGATAGGAGAGTTGGGCAGGGCAAAACTCGCCAAGAAAGTGAAACCAAAGCATGAATTATAAAGATCCCAGAACACGTGCCCAGAACGTTCCCAAAGCCCTGCATGTGGACTTTTAGAAAGAAGTCCACCAGTTTTTCAATAGGATGGCCTCGACTTGATGTCAACCTGAGGCATGGGATCCCAGCACTACCTCTTGACTTCTACACAGAAGTTCTCCTAGATCTTGAGATTTGTACAGTATAAAAGGAACAGATGCCAAAAGAACTTCTATCATGACTTTCCTCACCATAGCCCGCCCTGATTTCTGTAGTGTCCTTTATTGCTTTTTTTCTTTTTACTCAGCTCAAGCTCACTCTGCAGAGCCAGTTTCTCCCTCACTCTTATCTTTCACTCTTTCAAAAAAACTTTGTCACTGCTTTTAACTTGTTTTGTCTAATTCTTTGTCAGAGACAAAAAGAACCTGAAATCTAACTCCTGAGGGAGAGAAGAGCAACCCTGAAACCAGTAACATTTAATTGGCAAGCCACTTTTATTCATTTAAAACATTTTTAAATTAATTTTATTGGTACATGTAAGGTAATGACATTCATCATTGGAAATTTGCACCTTTACATAATCCATCGTGGTTTTCATTTTTTCCCCATTCCCCTGCTCTCCCTTCTACCCCTCCTCCCCTCCCTATCTACAAAGACTTTGTTTCCATTTTTAATTTTTCTCACATTAATTCCACTCCCTTCTTTCTTTTCCTCTACCCCTCCCACTTCCCCTTCCCCTGCTACTTTTAGAAGGAGCTACCTGATGTGATTTTTGCATAGTCAGGAGAGTCTCATGACAATCTCACCACGCTGGGAGCCGAGGTAAGAGAATCACAAATTCGAAACCAGTTGGGGCCACTTAACAGTTTAGGGTTACCCAGTCTCCAAATAAAGAAAAATTTTAAGTGGCTGGTACAACTCAGAGTGAGGCTCCCTGGGTTCAATTCCCAGTATTGTCCCCCCAAAAGACATATATGTATGGTCTTATAGTCTAAATTTTTAGTTATGTTGAATTTAAAAGGGTATTAATTGGTTGATGAGTAAAAGAACCTTGAAATTCCAGATAGAATTCTTTAAAACAGAATCAACATACGAGGAAGAGTTCGTGTGACCTTGGTATGTAGTGATTATGTGTGCATTTTAGCGTGTAGTTGACGATGTATCTACAGTCCCATTAAGAAACTCACCTCTCACAGCCTTTCTGAAAATATGGAAGACTGTCTCAATTGCATTGTTAACGGCAGTTAGATGCAATATATTCTTAATTCACATATTGTATGCCTTTAAGTACTTTAAACCTTGAAAATGGACTAAGCTTAATATTGAATAATGGGGTTTATGTATACATACTTGATATTCTAATTGCAATTGAACTGTGATTTTTTTTTTTTACTTTTGTGTAAACCTTTTTAAAAATGTTAATCGAGTTTTACAGACCATGATTTTAAAATCAGAAATCTCTCTATTGGAGAAGGCTAAAATTCTATTGAAAGATAAACAGCAGCACAGCAAATCTTTTACATCGAAACTAGAAGGAAAAGCATTTAGGACACAGGGTTTGTTTCATTTTGGCATTATGCACTTGTGTATCCTGGAAGTGTTAATTTTTTTTATTCTTCTCTAAAATGAGTCTTTGTATTCCCTTTACCACTCTAGAGAGATATTTTTGCCAGTGAAGATAACACACAAAAAAAATAGAACACTTGTAGGTCATATATTATTACCCTCAGAGATATGGATCTCTCTTACAGAAATCTTTTGCCAAGTTTAGCTTATGCTAAAATATTACACTGCTATACATTAGGGATATCCAGAGAAACAAAACTCTTTATTATAAGGAATGGGCTTACATAATTATGGAGGTTGAGAAATCCCATGGTTGACCATTTGCAAGCTGGAGACCCAGGACCTCCTGGGTGTGCAGTTTTAGTCCCAGGCCAAAGGGCTGAGAATCAAGCAGCAATGATGTAAGTTCATGTCTGAGGTCAAGAGAAGATCAATATCCCAGTTCAGTAGTCAGGCAGAGATAGAATTCTTCCTCTTAGAATAATTCTTACTCTATTAATGCTACTGTGGGTGATGGGTTCCCGAAACAGGTTTCCAGTTTTGTTTTGTTTTTTTTCACTGTGGACAAAAAACTGGATATTGCACACAATAGTAAGGAAAAAGCAGTTAAATTTAATGAAGTTTAAAGGGTATAGGTAAGCTCAGAGTGAGTGGGCTCATGCCAGTGGGAAGGAAATGGCATAGGTGCTGATATGTTGTGTTTAAGAATTTTGAAATATTGCCCTGAGCCTAAGGTACCTCCCATTGAGTCTTTCAGGAGTGGTTGACAACATGATTGACAGGATGCTGAGTCATATCAGATGTATCTACTGTGTGTGTCTTTTCCCATAATGTGCTGTGTAATAATTGCATGCAGGCTATATGTATAAACTTTTAACTGAGCTCCAAGTGAAGAAAAGTCATTGTAGGTCATGATAGCAGGTCTAGCACCTGTGTACTGGCTTGAAATTTTGGAAATTTTCCAGAGTCCTTGTTACTGTTATCTCTTCCTCTAGTTAGTGGAGCTTAGGACAAAGGTCAGGATGACTTGGCCCTGGGGCATTGCCGAGGTTCAGGTGAGTGGAGAGAAGTGGTCCCCCCACACGCTGTACTATGTGTATTATTCAGGTCCTCCCTCAGCCCACATGCCAGGCAGGAGGGCACTCAGCTTTCCTCAGTCTACCTCTTCAAATGTGCATGTGTTCTGGAAATACCTGCAGACACACACACAGAATTTAGTCAACTATCTATATCACAAGATTCATGTTTGTCAAATCTCTGTGATCATGAGACCTAGTCATGTTGAGACATAAAATTAACCCTAACATCCTGGTTTTTCAAAAGACTGTTTTCATTTTCTTTTTTTGTTTGTTTGTTTGTTTAATTTTTTTCCTCATTGAGTTTATTGGTACATTTTAGGTATACAGTACATTAAATTTATCTTTGGGATCTTGTACCTTTACATGACAGCTTGGTTCTCATTTTCTCCCCTTGTCCCTGCCCTCCCTTCACTCCCTCCTACCCTCCCCATTTACAAACACTTTATTTCCATTTTTCATTTTCTCCTATTTTTTTTCTTTTCCCTTATTAGCTTTCCCCTACTCTTCCCACTTTCCCTATGCCTTTAGTCCTTGTCTTCCTATTTCATGTTGTCAATTATCTCATTAGGATCTTGAGTACTATTACAGCTTATTCACACCAGAGAAAATATTTGGTATTTACACATGTGTGACTTATTTATTTCACTTGGGAGTATATCCTCAATATGTATCCATTTTCCTATGTTTTTTGTTTTGTTTTGTTTTGTTTTTGTTTTTGTTTTTTTGAGACAGGGTCTCATTATGTAGTTGAGACTGAGCTGGAACTCACTATGCAGCCCATGCTGGTCTCGAACTCACTCAAACTCACAGTGATCCTCCTGCCTCAGCCTCCCGAGTGCTGGGAGTACAGGTGTGCGCACCACACCTAGCTTAAGACTGTTTTCAAATACAAGATTTTTTTAATATTTAAAAAATTGATTACTTCTGGGGCATTTTTCATTGTTTTAAATATGTGGCTCAGTCTAACTCCATGCTTTTACAAGTAATGAATACTTAATAATTTTCTCTTATGTGTATACTTTTAGCTACTTTAATTTCTTGGAATGTTGAATGTGATTTAATTGGTAAAATGAAAGCAGACTAATGTAAAAACGAGAGGTAGTATCTCATAATAGAAGTATAGTCCCCAGGCCCCACAGAATGTAGATATCTGAGTTTGAATCTCCGTTCCAGAACTTTCTAGGGGAGTGCTTTTGTATAGGACAAGTATACCCTCTACTCTTCATTTTCCTTACCTGTACAACAGAGATCATGATGTAACCTACTTTAGAAATTTTTTTAAAGAATAAAGATCGCAATATATATAGATATAGATATAGATATATCTATATGTGTGTGTGTGTGTGTTAAGATTCACCATGAAAAGGTAACACATTTACCAAATGTCATTTATTAGTCCTTTAATTTTCATCTATGTTATTCTGTCAAAATTATGTTTTCCCTAGTAGTAGTTCTTAATCAGCAGTGTTCATCAGAATTAACTAGAAAATGTTTTTTCTCCAAAGCACACATGCTGTAATCAATGAGAAAGATGATAAATGGGCCAACTATTTGTATTTTGAAAAAATTACTCAAGTTATTCTTATAGGCATCATGCGGCATCCAAGTTGGCTGGAATATAGTTCAAAGTAAGTGGTGTTTTATGAATCTGAATTTCCTAAAAGTGGCATTTTTATTTTTCTCTAAAACTGAATCATTCATTTCTTTGAACCATAGCAGCATATTTTTTCAAGTAGATAATATAACGAATTCGTGTAAGAATTATATAATGTAGCATTAAATATGATTAAATAGACAATAGTCAATAGTTACTCCTTATTTCTGCTAAAGCAGGTTTCTTTTTACATCAACATAAGCTTATTTTAGATAAAAGTTTCTTTGCCTTGGGTCCAGGTGGAGACAGGGAAGAGCAAGAGAATAAAGTGGACGACACTTGGGCAGTGAATGGCTTTTGAAATGAGTATGTCTGAAGTCAAGGATATTCTCTAGTTAATATCTTTGATTCCAGACAGACAAATAATTCAAAGCACATTTCCCTTATTCATTGTATTCCTTGCAGGAAGGTTCATTTCCTGATGAAATCTACTCTTTACTCTGAAGTTTAGCTTATACTTTAAAGCAATTTCATTCTTACATTACAGAAATTCTTAGAAGATACAGGGTGGCCAACCAAAGCTAGAAAATCCGTATCATATAACAAGTAAAATGCAATGGCGCATTTTCAATTTTGGAAATGTAATCATTTTTACTTTTAAATCATTTTAAAGTATTTCAAACATTCTGGAAAATAAAAAAATTGTGGTTTATAGAGAGTGACATTTGGGCATTGAAGTTATGCCTTACCCTTGTCCCACACTAATTATATAAGAAATAACACTTCTGGAGACGAGTTAAAAGTTCTAGCGTTTTTCTAATCTAAGGACCTCATTGGGTAGGAAAGCTAGAGACTTCATTTTCCTCTTTAACCCTTTCTTTATATGAAAAAATTCAATTTAGCTGGTGGAAGGCATACTTTAAATTTTCATTGGGATATAAATGTGGTCCTTTCTATATTTTATAAATTGGGTCTTTACAAAGTTTTGAGGTAGACATTCAAATGTATTGTTTTAAGATGAGAAAACCAAGGCTAAGAAAGTATGAGTTCTCCAAATGCCACCTCTTAAATGAGGGAGATAAGACCAGGACCTGGGAGGTAGTAACTGTGAGCATATTGCTTTCTAAAGTGTCCTGTCACCCCAGAAGGTGCTCCTTTGGCCAGTGCTTCTCAAGCATTAACTCACTTTCTATGATTAACTTCATTTATTTATTTATTTACTGATTGACTGAGACAGGGTTGCGCCATATAATCCAGGCTGGACTTGGACTCTCAATCCTTCTGCTTCAGCCTCCCAGAATGCTTGCATTACAGCACAGTGCCACCACACCTGGCTTTCTGAGGTGTTTTTACATTTTTAGAAGTCTTTACTGGAGAATGGTATAGTCTATTTTACCACTACGAAGTGTGACTACATCCTGTTAAGTCTTCATAAGAATCTGCTAGAATAGAAATGCAGTCTATCTTCAAAAATCCTTCCAAAACTTAATATTGGGAGTTCTTTTGCTGCTAAAATTTTCTCCCATTATATTCCTATTTAAATTTCCTGCTTGAGAGTCTGTTCTCAGTAGACACTTTCTAAATTTGAAATCCTAACATATAAACTACAATTTGGATGTCAGTTTCAGTTGTCAAATATAGTTAATATGCTTTCTAGCCCCAAATTTTTCATGGAAATAAGATAGTCTGATAGAAAAAAAAATCCTGTGTCAACAGTTTCTGCACAGTTTCTCTTAATTGTGTAAATCATAGTAATGGTTAAGAAGAACAACTTTAACTTTATTTTAAAAATAATCTCAAGATTGCTCAGCTAAATATTTGAAATATACATATATAATCCAACTAACCAAAGTTGAAATATGGTCAACAAGGCTATCTGTTCTTAGCTCAGGTCCTGCACTCAAATTTAAATAATAAAGATAAAAGGAAAAGGGCTATTTCAAAATTGTGTTAAGAGATTTGAGGTCAAACACTATCAAAGTCTGAATTTTTATCCTTGACATCTCATATCAAGTGCAGACTTTTCTTTTAGGTTTCTTCTTTCAATTGAATATAGCTCATTTCTAACCTAGATTACTTGCCCTTTGTATGAAGCTGGGCATGATTTGACATATGACTGTTCAAAAGAATCATGTGTTGTTCCTTTGGGATTAGATTTAACATAAATCTCTTTGTCCTTGTCTTAGATAAGACTTTTATAAAATATCTAAAAAGACTCCATTGTGTTAATATTTTATCCAAAAACCAAGGCACAAAAAGAAATATGTTTAAATCTGCCACATTGCATGAGATGTATGTTGATGTCTCTGAATTCTCATTCTTGCATTGCCACTGGATGTGCTTAAATAGGATAGTTTGGATAGATGTCTTCAGTGCTGCCTGTTGTGAATGGAGAAAGGCCGCTGTGATCTGAGCTGGCTGTATTGTTTGAGGTTGTTCAATTCTTTTGCAAAAATGAAAAAAATGGAAGTTTAACACAGTGTACATGCCAGTAACCCTAACTACTTTGGAGATTGGAGGTGGAGGACTGTAGATTCAAGGCCAACCTGGCAGCTTTGAGAGATGCTGTCCCAAACAAACAAAAAGTAAAAGAAAAGCAAAAGATGAAAAATATGTGAGAGACAAGAAACATTCAACATAGGTAGTATACAAGTTAATAGGTTGTGAATTATATTCAAACTGTGTAGGAAATAATAAGCATACACAAAAAGAGAAGTAGCTTATATAATTGGAGCAGAATCGATGTGCTAAGGATAAAAAGTAATAAGTGAAGCACAGCAAAAATATGTAGAACTAATAGAAAAAAATAGGATAATACAAAAGGAGAAGAGCTGGGTAGGAGTGGAAAAAACAAGTACTGGTCCTGTAAGTTTGGGGCTAAGAACAACTCCCCCTAAACCAGCCACCATTGGGGACATCCATTGATTCTGTGTCTCTGTCCGGGAAGTACTGATACAACCCACAGCTGTTTGTTAACAAGCTACTTCAATAGCTCCATGTACTCATCCTAAGTCTACCTCACTGACTTGGGTAGGTGTCTCAGCCCTTACTCAAACGCTGACTCGGGTACTTATATCCACACTCATTGTAGAGAAGATTAATGCAGCGTAGAAACAGAAGATGGGAACTTTGTGTAATCCTGCACCAAGGCAGCATGTTCTCTTCACATTTGCGTGATATCTGAAGTCCACTGCCTTACCGCATCTCTCTCTTTGTGCTTTTTGCTATATATGTAAATCACCTTAATCACCTGTGTGATTTGAGCATTTTAACCAGATCTCTGGCATTTCTGCCTCTGGGATAGCTTACCTGCTAGTGTACTCGGAAGAGTATTGCTGCTCTGGGATAATTTCCCACAGGACCTTGACCTTGCTCACTCATGTGGGACAGAAAGGTACAGAACCAACAGGGAGTCAAACCTGCAAGATCTTTGGCTTGATAGTGATTGAGCCTCTAGGTGAATCCTTCCCAGATACAATGGACCCTATTATTTATGAGTTCAGTTAGTATTCCACATCTAAGAAAGATCCAAGGAAAAATAAATTGAAAAATAGTTTCTTTTCATAAAATGAAAAACTTGTTTCTTTACTAGCACTGTGTTGTTGTTATCATTAACAACTGAGTAAGTTTGGGCCAAGGATTTAGCTCAGTGGTTCTGCTGCCTACCTTGCAAATGCAAAAAAACCAATTGAGTAAATTTGTATACACTATGTTTTTTAAAAATAGCATTTTCTAGTTACGACTGTGGACTGCTTTCTGAAAAATGACTTGAGATCTGTTATAATAAACTAGTTCTATTTTTATAATGTAACTCACCAAATAATAATAAATCAATAAAATATTTCTCACAAGTCTTATTTTTTCTCCAAAGAATCACAAAAATTAATATTTTCCACTTTTCATCTTATTTCTGAATCCAAGCTAAAATAACATATACATTTTAGTAAAGTTCTTGTATAAAGGTAGTTAGTAGGCATAAGTTAATTTTCTTTTTCCTTTGCATTATTTAGTAGCAGCCTGATTTTTGTTTTGGAATTCATTTTCTCTTCATTTTTTGTTTTGTTTTGTTTTTTACTTTGAATATAATTCTTGGTCCTGAGAGACATACAAAAGAGAATAGTAAAATCATTTTAAATTCAAAATAGTTGGTCCAAGAGTAATGTTACTTTTTCATGAAGTGTAAAGTGAGAAGTGAACATAAAGTAGTAGTCGGTGTCCCTCACAAGGTAGTGCTGGTTTTATTTGCTGCTAAGTGTCTCTGGACTGCTCTGTGTTTCATCTTGGTCTCTACCGCTGCTCACTGTCTCATTGTAGGACACAGTTCTAATTTGACTCCTGAAGACACTGGAGTCTATGACTATATTTACTGTTTGATGAGAACAGTGAGGAAGATGGTGATGGCAAGAGACCCTGGGACCAGACAAGTCCACACCAAGATGATCTCTGAAACCCTTCTGGAGATGTTACCGCACTGTACCCCTAGTTCCTTCCATGAAGGGTTTTGAAGTATTTTTATTGTTGAATCTACTTGTATAATTCAATCATAGACTACTAGAAAATGTAAGTATGTGATTAATGTACCCTCCTTTGAAATATTTTATCTATATTTCAACTTGATTATCATTTTGAACGTAATTATATATTATGTACACCCTTTGCCATGTCTTGAATAAAAATCCATAGGAGGGCTGGGGATTTAGCTCAGTGGCACCATGCCTGCCTCACAAGGTCCCACGTTGGATCCCTGGAACCAAAAAAAAAAAAAAAAAAAATATACAGTGTCCAGCACATATTTAGTGGAGAGCTTAGATGTGCTAGGAGCCTCAACCTTTCCTCTGCCTTCCCACTTGTTAGTGTCAGAGGAGGCTGAGTGGGGGATAGACACTAAGGCCCCCTATCTGTCTGCACGATGTCCTTGGAAAACCCTTGGGAAGCCTGGACTTTCACTGCCATTCTCGGGTAAGGAGGCCCCTACCAGCCATGCTGGGTTAGTGAGGATCCTTAACACTATATTATTAGCAGCAATAATCACCCCAAACAACTTCGTCGGTGCAGGCAAAATAGGAGGCCATGAAGAAGCATGCCTGCCTCTGAACTGTGGGGACGGTGTGTGGAGACCTTGTGGGGAACCATAATGAGAGCCCCTGTCCCCATCTTGGGCCAGTGTAGACTGGATGAAGAACCTGGGATTAAAGAGGGTACCACTGTTACTTCTCCTGGCCAACAGCCCTTCTAGCAGAGTGTCAGAGGGAGCCATGTGTAACAGAAGATTAGATAAGACCCAGAGAATCATAGTAAACAAAGTTCGAGTTTCAAAAAAAGTATATTCACTCCCACCAACAATGGAGGAGGGTTCCACTATGGAAATCAATATGGAGATACCTCAAAGAGCTTGGACTGGAGGTTCCATTTGACCCAGCCATCCCTCTGTTGGGTATCTTTCCAAGAGAACTGAAAGAATCATATCACAGAGAAGTATGTGCACCCATGTTTATAGCGGCACAGTTTGTAATAGCTAAATCTTGGAAACAACCTATTTGCCCATCCGTTGGAAACTGGATAAAGAAGTTGTGGTTTTTCTATAAAATGGAATATTACTCAGCCATAAAGAGCGAGAGAATAGATTCATTCATAGGAAAATGGATACATATTGAAGATATACTCCTAAGTGAAATAAATAAGTCCCACATGTGTAAATACCGAATAGTTTCCCTGGTGTGAATATTCTGCAACAATGCATAAGATTCTAATAAGATTACTGACATTTAGAAATGGGAGGAAAGGAGCTAAAGGTGTAGGGAAGGTGTGATACGTAGGGGAAGAACAAAAAGGGAAAAGAAAAAAATGTGAGAGAATGAAAAGATGAAAATAAAGTGTTTGTAGATGGGGAGGGGAGGAGGGGGTGAAGGGAGGGCAGAGGTAAGGGGAAAAAAATGAGAATCAAGACTTGCCATGTAAAGGTACATGATCCCAACAAGGAATGTAACTGTACTGTATCCCTAAATGTACCAATAAACTCAATAAAAAAAAAAAAGTATATTCACGTTGAGATTTTAGAAAATATCAATGTGAATATAGAAATTAACAATCAGTATATACTAATACAAAATGCCAGAGGTGCTAGAATTATGAGACATAAGAGCATAGATATAACATGAAAGCATGCCCAACATCATTAGGCATTAGGGAAATGACAATTAAGAGCAAAATGGAATCTCGCTATGCACACTTTGTAGTGGCTAAAGTAACAAACATGACAATGCAAAAACACTGATGAGGATTCAGAAAAACTGAATAACTTATATCTTAATATTTATAATATAAAATGGTACAACTGCATCAAAAATACCTGGCATTTTCTTTAAAACAAACAAACATAACATAACAACATCCAGGTATTTGTATATTTATTTCATCAAAAAGAGAACTATGTTCACATCAAAACCTGTAAATGAACATTCACAGCATTTATTTGGGGCAGCCAAAAATGGGGGAAACATCTTCAGTGAGTATTGATTAAGAATACTACGGTGGGACCTCCACACCACACAATACACTCAGCAGTGAAAGGAAGAAAGTATTGATATGCTCAACAGTCTGGGTAAATCTTCCGATATTTATGCTGAGTGAAAAAGATCAGTTCCTAAGGGTCCCTATACTATAATGCCATACTGTAATATCCTTGAAATGGATTTAAATGGAGAACAGTAGTTGCCAGGGGTTAGGGACTAAATGAATGGGTAAAGGTGGTAGGAGGGACTTCAGTGTGGAAATAAAAGTACAGCAACTGAGATCTTTGTGGTGATGGAAATATCCTATATTGTCAATATTCTAGAGGTTACAAAAATTGTACTATAGTTTTGCAAGATGTTGCCACTAAAGAATTCTGGGTAAATGGTATAGAGAGCTTTTCTGTATTATTTCTCACAACTCTACACTTATCTCAAAATAAGAAGCTTAATTAAATTAATTCAGTGATGAATACAATATGGTTTCAGACTATCTAGTTACATAATTTGTACCTAACATTAACATTATTAAAGTGGAGCATATTCATATGCAATTTATAATTATCACTTACATTTATAATTACCTGGTATTTTGAACAAGTTTGTTTTCCAGGTCTGGGTTCTAATCATAAACTTTATAGGAACAGGTGGCCACAAATTATGATGTAGCAATGTAGAGAAAAACACATGTGATTTAATAGAATGTGAATCCAACAAGAGCTAAATCTTTCTCTGTACCTCCTATCAGAGAAGATTGTACTTGAGTTCCAAGAGTGTGGTGAAGTCAATATAATAATACATCAAAATAGGAGATCAGGGTAAAAATTAATGATCAGGAATGTAGTGGTGCCCTGGTATACAGCTGAGACTTACCTTTTGGAATTTAATAAAAATAGAGGAAACGCTAGAGCTGCTGGGAATTGGTATGGGAAGAAATGGTTTGAACGAGTAGACCAGCAAGCACCTAAGGCTGTCCCTATCGCAAAAGGGACCTACTTCCTAACAGACCTGGACAGAAGGGGCTGGTCCAGAAGAAGACATGGTCCAGCCTCAGGAGTATACAGATCAGTAAGATGTGTGGTTCATGACATTTTAATATTTGGCCCAAAACAAGAGAGTCAAATAGGATTTCCCAGTGCAGTTTACTTTAGGCAAGAAGTGCTACATACCACACCAGAGTGGAGTCAGTGGGAATGAGGTTAGGTTTGGTAATTGACTTGTTTCTGTTATTTTTTAAATGAAGAAATGAGTTTAGAATGTAACAGAAACTATTAAAAAATGAGGCATATTTATAAGATACACTTTAGGGTTCTTTTACTTCATACACAATCAACTAATTTGTTTATAGATAAAACTAAGTTGTGAGCTTTCAAACATGTATTTTATGAACTTTGAGCAATAAAATGATTGCATCTATTTTGTTTTAAAATTTAATAAGGAATTGAAACACAATAATATAAAATAATGTAAGAAAACATTACAAAATAAACATGAAAGGTAATTTTTAGCTTGCTACTTCTTACAATATTTAGAGAGTGTTTTAAGCCAGGAAGGGTACAAACAAAACACTAATGTTTCTGAAGATAACAGTAAAAATAGAATATCATCCATAAATAATGATTATTTTTATTGTCTAAAATATTTAATTAATAGAATGATACTAAAAGTCTAAATGACAAATTATTAAAGAGAAAACTAATTCAAAGATAATATTTAATATAATCACATTTACTCTAACTCCTGGAACTGACTGTTTTGTTGCTCTACATAATCACTAGCATGTGTTAACTATTTGATCTTTTTACTGCACTGCTTTTAGATTCACATTATTAACTGCCTGATGCTTTCTTCTTTCAAGTGCAATGTGTTATGATACAGAATTAATTTGAAAAAATACTTCCTGACTCTTACCAGCATTTATTGATGCAAAAAAACAGAAGACAAATAAATCTTAAATCATTATTAAGTGGATATTTTATACTAAAGAAGAAGAAAGTACACTAAAGGAATACATTTATTTATATGTGCATATTTAAAACAAACTCTCAAAACTGCACAATATATAGTGTTTTCTTCAATTTTTTTCTTTGACTTCATCTTTGTGGGTCTTTCTCAAAGCTTATGAAATACTATAAAACCCAAAGATGATCTTTTATCATTTTTTGATGCATCATTTAACAGCAATTCCATTGCTTATCATTTAAATGAATTTAGGTTCATGAGCTTAAAGATATTGTGCAGTTTCTTTTGAGTCTTGTTAATTACTTTGTTAAAAGAAACTTTAGTGGAGATTTAAAAGTCCCATTTTTCTTGTTTGCTTAAATGCAATTGTAGTGAATCGGACATTGATACCTTTTCTTAAAAAAAGTACATAGTACTAGCAATTTAATTCAGAATGGAAGAACAGAACACAACTAGCAAGTACTGGGGCCTTTGCCTGCTAGACAAATACCCCACTACTGGCTACAACCCCAGCATAAGTTTTAAGCTCTGTTATCTTTTGGTCACAGAATGCGCTCTTCTGAACCATTAACTATTCTACTAATCACAAAGAGGTGATATTTGACTATGTTCTCCAGATATGTTTGGAAATTGATTTGGAATTCTCTTGAAACAATGTCTTCGCCATTATTTTTTTGCAGTCAATTTATAAGCTTACAAATTTTGAAAGAGATATAGAAAATGCTGAGTTAGGCTATAAAGAGGATTTTATTTTCTCTTGGGGAATACAATTAAATAAGCCTATGGATTAAAAATAATTTGAATAGTCACCTGTCTTTTCCTGAGTAAGACTTTGCTTTGTTTTGTTTCCTCATTGAGTTTATAGGTACATTTTAGGTATACAGTACAGTTAAATTCATTATTGAAATCTTGTACCTTTACATGATAGGTCTTGGTTCTCATTTTTTCCCCTTGTCCCTGCCTGCCCTTCTGAGTAAGATTTGAAAGTAAGAAAGTACCCAGGCCTATTGGTCAAGCTGCCAATGGTATGGTTATAATATCCTTGATTGCAATCAAGCTATGATGTTTTGCTGGTTTCTAGGCAGCTGAAATTTCCATTCCTTTTCTATACAAAAAAAAAATTTATATTTCTCAGGAGGACAAGATATTGTGCAGAGAGGCAGGTTTGTTAACTTGGAACATTTGTCTCAAATGTCCCAGGTTAAGACCTCTTCCAAAGGTCAAGAACTAATCACAACAGCTGCTCAGTTACCCAACAGAATAATAAATAGTTCCCAAGCCCAATCTCTCTGTCTGTAAACACACTTGGTCTTTTGCTTCTCACTGGAACATTTTAAAGTGAATTGTAAAGAACGCTCTTATTTACCACACAGATGTTGGAGTGTTAATGGTATACTAGCTACCACTCCTTAGTGGATATCAGAGTTTGTGTTTGCCTGTCTTGCACACTTGTTATCAACACAGCTGCCAGAGATGGTTCGTGAAATGTTTGCAGCATTGCTGTGAGCTGCTGCTAGAAACAAATTCCCAGCACAGGAATCAATATCAGAGAAATGTGTCTCAGAATGGTGCACTGTGATCAGGCACCTTATTTTCCATCTGTTTCTCAATATCCAAAGGGGTACAGTGTATTTGTTTTGTAAGGCTGATGAAAGAATCCCCTCCTTTCCAAGATGAAATTAAGTGATCAATACGTATTTTCCTTGCTGCTTAGAGCAAACGACTGCTTAATATTTAATGAAATTCAAGGGCTGTGGCATTGACTGCTCTGGCTGAGATAGTGACCACCCTGAAAATCCAGTGCTTGTGTTAAAATTGTTTATTCTGCAGAGAAAGAGACAATAACATAGACTAAACAATAGTGGAAGCCCAGCAGTATCAGGGTGCAGAAAAAAATCAGCAGCCACCAGTATTAGTTAATAAGGGAATTTAGGGTGGAAAGAGTAGCTATTTGCTATTTAATTTTCAGAGAATTTAATGGAATTCACTCTGGATTTTCTGTTAGAAAATGCATACATCACATAAAAAATGAAGAAATAACTTTTGCAATGTAATAAGCTATTATAGGATATTCAAAGACATGGTAAATCATTTATAGGTTGAATTGACTTACTCCACTGTGGTAAGGTAAAAGGTGTGATTTTGGATTGTTTTCTTGTGTACACCAATACATCAATTTTGTAAATTAATGAGACAAAGCACATCGTATAACTTTTGCTATCATTCATAATAATAAAATTGTATGATAGTCTATTGATCTTTTCATGGTTGTTAACACCTAAAAATTTATGCCTATGATTTCTAAAAAAGCAAAAACGACTAAGCCTATTGATTCATTAGAATGATATCATAGCAAGGCTAAATAAGCAATCAGCTATAGAAGACATGACAGATTGGAT
The DNA here is from genome assembly GCF_012274545.1 of Fukomys damarensis. Taxonomy (NCBI): domain Eukaryota; kingdom Metazoa; phylum Chordata; class Mammalia; order Rodentia; family Bathyergidae; genus Fukomys; species Fukomys damarensis. The sequence goes on along the minus strand of NW_022900950.1, from coordinate 12,894,734 downwards.
ATTTTCAAACCATTTCTCATTTACCATAAAATAAAAATAAGGTAAATAAAAGTGTTTTCTTCTTTTATTTTTTGGTGTGATTGAACTCAGGACCTTGTGCTCGCAAGGCAGGGAGTGGCACCACTGAGCTAAAACTCCAGCCCCTACCTTCTTTTTCATCTGTACATCAAGCAAATGAACATATCTGCAGTAAGATAGAAAGAAAAGAAAAACAAATTCTTCAGCTAAATCTTTCCCAGTTTAGGAGCCAAACCTAAGAAACAGTAATTCTGTGTCTCAGTTTCCAAGAGCCCTTGACCCTTATCTTTTTGACTTGGATTTCTAAGTGTTCTATTGCTCAGAATACAGTGTTATCTCTGCTCTTGGTTACTATTAAAACATGTGTCATCACTGGAACTTACTTATCAAGAGTGTTTTTCCTAACATTCAAAATGAGTTTATGCCTAATAAGTGCTGAATAGTTTTATGATGTTCATTAAGGGCTGAGTTTCTATTTAGGCTGAGCTTGCAGCTGCTGAATGCTGTGATTTCAGAAGCCCAGTCTCCTCCTCCTTCTTTGGCTTATTCCAAAATCTGCTTTCCCCACCTGTTCACCAACTGAGGACATTCCTTTAGCACGAGATAAAAGCTTTTGATTTATTATTAGAAATATGTCTTAGGAAACCCCTCTGTCCCAAGCACAGTGTTCTAGGTTGCTTTACAAGGTGTCAAATTTCCCCTGGCTTTGGCTGCCACCCAGGCAGGCACTCTGAAAATCTTTCCACTTGCGCAGCTCTTTAGCCTGCCACCATCTTCTTGATGTGTGAGCAGATGGAAGAAATCATGTGTCAATGAACAGCTTTATGAAAACAGACAAAATTCAAAACCTACTACACGTCTTTTAAATGGACAGCCACGTCATGTGGAACCCAGGAGGATCATTACTAAGTGTTGTAAGTGTGATTCTTTAGAAGAATGCCAGGTGAATCATTAATAGGAAATTGGAGGTCATCATGAACTGCTTCTTTTTCTTTATCATAGTGTTACTGAGACCCATTCTCAAAGGTATGTTTTTTGCTTTTTTAGATGAAGAAAATAAATTTTCATACTGGTTTTAAAATTCTCTTATAAAAATGGGGAAAAAATAAAAAATTCTTTCCAAAAAAAAGTGCTTTCCACAGTGTTTGGAAGTGTGCAGGCCCTCCTGGCATGGCCTGTAGTGTGGACAGAACTGCCCTCTTCCCTGGTTATATTCTCCTATGTGTCAGGAAATGTTTATAGACTGTGTTGGTAAAATGTGACTTTTCATCGGTGCTAGCTTCAGTGTAGCCCTGTCTACAGAGCAAGTTAGGTATTCTGTATCATCCTATTCTGTATCATCTGGACCATGCTGTTAAGTGCTGTTAGAAAGCATTACTGTTACTATTGTTGTAAGTTTGTCAGCACACCAGGGACGGCTTAGAGTTTGTTAGTGTGACTGAGCATTCTTGTGGTACACATATCATGGGGATATGGACTACCCCTTGCCAAAAGCGCAGGTTGAAGATTCCTATCCTGAAATTCAAAATCAGAAATGCTATACATTTGGAAAAAGTTTTGAGTGTGGCATGATACCACAAGTGGAAAATTTCACATTTGACTTCAGTGACAGGTTGAAGTAAAAATGCAGGTGTACTCAAAAGACTGTGTGATACTGCCTGCAGGTTATGTGTATGAGGTACATATGTAACATAAATAAATTTGTGTTTAGACCTGGGTCTCGAGATAGCTTATTATATATATATGCAAATATTTCCCAAAAAGCCCCAGAGCAAAATTAGAAACACTTCTGATTGGAATTGTTTTGAAGGAGGGATGCTTAATCTGTAGAAGGTATTTCTAGCTTGAGGCTATTTCATTTCAAAGTAAGCAGTTTTAAAAAATAAGCAATGGATAGGCCTATAATCCCAGTACCCTGGAAAATTAAGGAGGGAGGATCTCGATTGCAAGCCCAATTAGAAACAGTGAGAAACTGTATGAGGGAGAGAGAGAGGAAAGAGGAGAGAGAGAGAGAGAGGAGAGAGGAGAGAGAGAGAGAGAGAGAGAAAGAGAGAGGTTGTTGCTCCTCCTTTTGAGTTTAGAGCTTTTCTGCTTGAACTGTAAAAGTAAAAAAGCACCTTCGTTGGCATGGCTTCGCTGAAACCTTACCTCTGATGTAATTTTCCACCTCTCCCAAATATGGAAAAATCTCCCCTTTCTCCACAGAAGATTTAATCAGCTTATTTTGGACTAGCAAATTTCCCCACTTATGTCCCAGTTTCCTCATTAGATTGAAGCGGAAAAAACACAAAGTTGATTTCAGCTCAGTGGCCACCCAGGCTGGGTGACGATATGCTTTGAGTGGTTCTGGGAGTCTACATACACTGAGGTCCCCTTTACATATGAGCACGGACATGGGGAAGCCTGTGGTGCTATAAACATTTTGGGTAATTAGTGTGGAAGGAAAAGAATTCATTAATATCATTTTGATTATTATTTCTGCGTGAGAGCTTTCTTTGAGAGCTGGTGTCAGTTCCCTTTCCTGGAAGGGGAGATTTTGTTTACTTTTGTAGTCTACGCCCTTTGTTTTGAGAAAATTATGGGACAAGTCTGCTAAGTTCATAAAAGTAAAGCAGGCAATCACTAAAGTCCTATATTGCTCTGGGATCCAGAAAAAGAAAAAAATAGTCCACCTTTCAGTGAACATTTTTCTATATTACAATTTTAAGTGTTCATTACCTGAATTGGCAGACAGTCAACTGGATTGTTACTTGTTTTTCCTTTGTTGAATAACTGTCAGAACCATTCATCACATGGGTACATTGTATGAGTTACAAGTTAATATTCTCATCATATATTTCAATCTTCTCTCAGTTAATGTCTCCCCCTAATTAAGGGACTTCGCAATACTGGGAGAGGTCACACACTTGGGGTTAAGATTTAATTAACCAAATTTTGAGAAATAATTCTTCTTTATATGTCCTACACTGGGCTATAGACACCAAACCTCCTAGGGATAGGGTTGGAAGAGGAATCTGGTAATCAGTCTTCCTGAAAAGAAAAGAGGGCACAAGAAATGTTCTTTTTTAAAAAATGTTTATTTAGTTTTTCTTAGTACATTTTTGCAGTACATAATGATTGCATTCATCAGGGGAAGTGGTTACATATATGAAACACATATCAGTTCTTTATATGTGTCTTTCCCTTCCCCTCCCTCCATCCTTTGGTCACCTTCCTGATTGGAAACATCTATATGTCTGTTTCCTGTTGTCTAGCTTTTATTTTGCTGTTTCTTTTATTCATACTTTGGATTTCTTTTATTAGAGAAACCCCACAATATTTCAAGGGAATAATAGAATTGTTGCATCCTGTATTTATTCTGAAGATGCTTGTTGGTAGGCAGCCTTCAAGTGCTAGCTAGTGATCATGAGCGTAACTTGGGTTTCTGAGGGTTACAGGAATAACTGCTGATATTAATCATTTACCCGACACATACGCTATTTATGTTACCCTCCAAACCTTTGATATACATGAACTAAAAGTAAAGTTTACAGTCAGTCTGTCCTCATCTTTGCTTTGAGCTTTAAGGGTTATTCTAAATTGTTCATATTGAGAGCAAACAGGAATGAGACAACCAATTTAACCACTTTTTCCAGTTTTATCCAACAGGTGTGTTTTTTTTTTTCTCTCTCTCTCTCTGATTTATACCTAAGGAAACAAAGTACAGGAGAGGTTAAGTAACCTCCTATAGGTCACAAAGATTAAGTGACATATAATCAAGTGCAGCAAAGTTTGACTCCTCCATTCTTTATTTATTTATGTATGCATTTATTTTGTGCTCTCTTTGGGACATTTGCCATTTCAGTTGCTGAGGACAGAGTAGGAACCAAGACAGAAAACCCTCTTGCTCTTCTGGAGCTTATATCCGACCATCGCAGTGGTAGTGGGAGAACTAACCACTTGTCAGAACTTATAAACTAAACAAATTCTCAGGGACACTAAGAAACTAGTCATGGAAAGAAGTACTAGAGAGAGTGGATTTAATATGACTTTGGATTTGTAGAGATTGACAAATTGAACACTAGCAAGTGAGATCAATTAGAATTAGAAACTGGCACCTTAGTGAGAAGATATTTCAAATACAGTCATATTTAGCATGGGCAACACATACATTGCTTCCCCCACCCTGTCTTACACACACACACACACACACACACACACACACACACACACACACACACAGAATCAAACTTAGCTCTCTCTTTCCTGTGCTTTTCTAAAGTAAAGGAATGTGCAAAAAGCCTAAAACTTAGAGATGAAGACAAGAATTGGAGAAAGATAGACATTGCTATTTCCCCGCTAGTTCTACGAGGTGTAATTGGTAAATATATATGATATGTATAATATATATTATATGTACATGTATGCAAAGAATACTGTGTAATGATTTCATATGTGTATACATTGTATAATGGTTATTATAGTCAAATTGATTAATGCAGTTTTTTACTCTATATAGTTACCATTTGTGTGATTGTAGGTATGAATGGCAAGAATACTTAATGTTTGTTCTCTTAGCATATTTTAAGTAAATAACAGAGCATTATTAACCATAGTCACCATCCTGCACATTAGAGTCCTCAGAATGCATTTATCTTATAGCTAAAATTCTGTACAATTTGAAAATATCTCCTCATATCCTCACCATCTCCAGTCCTTGGCAACTCACTCTGCTGTTTGTTGTATGAATTTTGGTTATTTAGTACCATAGCACTAAGATCATATGATATTTGTCCTCTTAAATCTGGCTTATTTCACTCAGGTCTTTTTCATTCCCTTGTGTGTTGGTATCTAGATTTCCTATCACTGTGGAGCACAATATCCTTTCTGAATTGTACTTCATTGGCACATGTAGTCAAACATTAATTGATCATAATTTTGTGGCTTTATTTCTAGCCTTTCCACTCTGTTCCATCTGCCTATTTGCTTTTGTGACCATATCTTGCTGTTTGGATTTCTGTAGCTTTGTAACATGTTTTGAAATCAGACATTTTGATGCTTCAGGCTGTGTTCTCTTTCTCAAGACTGCTTTGACCTCTGAGTCCATTATGATTCCACTTGGTTTTAGGATTTTTCTTCTACTTCTGTGAAAAATGTCATTGAAATTTTGATACAGATTGCATCAAATCTGTAGATGCTTTGAGTATAATGGAGAATTTGATAAAATTTATTATTTCAACTACAAAGATAAATTTCCATTTATTTTTATTTTCTTTGATTTCTTTATACTTCCCATTGTAAAAAATGTTCACTCCTTGTGCTGATTTTGTTCAGATGACTGCAGAACCTGGAAAAGCTGTTGCTGCTATTGATGCATAGCATATATGTGTGTGTGTGTGTGTGTATATATAATTTGAATTTTTGGAAACTGTGCTGTCAACTTTGGAAAAAGTTATCCCAATTTACTGTATTAAGTTGGCATTGTACAGAAATTAACAGCCATATTGGTCTAGAAATGTTAATTTTTTTTCCATTTGTACAGGGGTAACACACTGTATTAAATATGCAAGGTCATATCTATGTGGGTTTGATTACAGAAACTAATAAAATATTCTCTAAATAATGAAATAAAAGAATAATATAAGACTACAAGAGCAAGAAGCAATTTAAATATGTTCAGGGACCATTTTCATCTTCAGAATTAAGGATTATTTTAATTTTACATCACTGCCTTTTCTCTTTTCCTTTCCTTTTTAGTTTTATTTTGGGATTCCCTATTTTTAATATTCACACAGAGATTTCTTTAAAGGAAATACCGAATAGTTTCTCTGATGTGAAAAACTATAATAGTACACAAGATCCTAATGAGATAATTAATAATGTGAAATAGGAAGAAAAGGGCTAAAGGTGTAGGGAAAGTCGGAAGGGTGGGGGAAAGGTAATAAGGAAGAGGAAAAATATATGAGAAACTGAAAAAATGGAAATAAAGTGTTTGTAAATGGGGAGGGGAGGTGGGGGTGAAGGGAGGGCAGGGACAAGGGGAAAAAAATAAGAATCAAGACCTATCATGTAAAGGTACAGGATCCCAATGATGAATGTAACTATATTGTATACCTAGACTGTACCAATAAACTCAATAAAAAGAAAAAAAATGTTCACTCCTTTCATTAAACAGGTTTTTAAAAAACTACTATGAATGAGATCCTTTCCTAAATGTCTTCCTCTGGTAATTCATTGTTCGGGTATAAAAACACAGCAAATTTACTGAATTTGTAAATCATTTCTAACAGTTTTACTAGAAACTGTTTAAAAATCCAACATATTTTTAAAGTTTTCTGTATATAAAATTATGCCATCTGCAGTGGGGATAATTTAACTTCTTCCTTCCCAATTTGGATGTCACTTATTTCTTTTTCTTGCCCAATTGTTCTAAGAATTCAATTATTATGTTGGAACAAAAAGTTTCCAGCTTTTCATCAATTGTTATGTAGCTATCATTATGTAACTTGTCATACATGGCCTTTGTTATGTTGAGGTACATTGGTTTTATAATTAATTTATTGAGAATTTTATTACAAAAAGATGATAAATTTGTTTAATGATTTCTTTATACTTCAATTGATATTATCATAGGCTTTTGTCCTTCATCATATTAAAGTGGTATAATATATTTATTGATTTGCATGTATAAAATAATCCTTGCATCCCAAGAATAAATTCTATTTGATTTTGATGTATAATCCTTTTTTTTTCATTTTAGCATGTTGTTTAATTCAGTTTCCAAATAATTTGTTGAGGAGTTTGCATTAGGAATGTTGGCTCATCATCTTATCTTGTACTATATCTGTCTGGCTTTGGTATCAGGTTAATGCTGGCCTCATAAATGAATGTGGGAGTATTCACTGTTTTTTAATTCTTTAAAAGGGCAGGGGAGATTGACATTAATTAATTTTTTTAATGCTTTGTACATAAACCTATCAAGCCATCTGTTCCTGGGCTTTTCTTTGTTTAGAGGATTTCTGATTAATGATTTAAATTCCATACTCATTATTAGGCTTTATTTCTCCATTATTCAGTTTTGGTAAATTGCATATTTTCAGAAATTTATCTATACGTACCAGGTTATTCAATTTGTTGGTTTTTAATTATTTGTAGTATCTGATGATTCTTTGTATTCCTTACTATCAACTGTGATACTTCCTCTTTCCTTTATAGTTTTGTTTATTTCAGTCCTCTATTTTTTCTTGGATAGTATACCTAACAGTTTGTCAATTCTGTTTACCTTTTCAATAGCTAATACTTTTATTAATCTTTTTGGTGTCTTTTTAGGTTTGGTTTTGTTTACTTGCGTTCTGACCCTTGTTATTTCTTTTCTCTTAGTAACTTCAGATTTAGTTCCTTTTTTTTAGTTCTTTGAGTTATAAATTTGTTTATTTGAAATCTTCCTTTGTTCTTAATGTAGATATTTATCATTATAAACTTCCCTCTTAGGGAAATACAAAGTTTCCTTGCTCCATGTTGTACATTAGGCATGCTGTAGTTCTATCTGTGTTTGTTCCAGGGTCTTTAATATTTGTTCTTTGCCTTATTAGTTACTGAGGTGTGTAATGTTTAATTTGCACATTTTTGTGAATTGTCAGAAATTCCTCCCATTATTACTTTTGTGATTGCAAAAGCTACTTGATATGATTTAAATCTTATTAAAGTTGGTAAGACTTATTTTGTGATCTGACTTGTGACTTATTCTGGAAAATATTCTATGTGCACTTGAGAAGAATGTGTATTCCATCACCGTTGGATGGAACATTCTGTATTTGTCTGTTAGGTCCATTTGCTCTAAAGTGTAATTGAAGTCTATTATTTCCTTATTGATTTTCTGCCTGTTGTTCTGTACGTTTTGAAAGTAGTATTGTACTGCCCTATTATTATATTTCAGTCTGTCTCTCCCTTCAGCTCTACTAATATTTTCTTTATGTATTTGAGTGCCCCATGTTGGAGGCATACACATTAATGATTATTTTACAGTCCTCTTGAATTGACTCCTTTATCATTATGCAATATTTTTGTGTCTTCTGACAGATGTTCACTGAAAGTTTATTGCATGTAAGTAAAATTATTCTAGCTCAAGCTCACTTTTGGTTACAATTAGCATGGAAATGCCTTTATATATGACAGGTCTCCTTTTTATCTTGTTGCTTTTACAGTTTTTGTCTTTAGGAGTTTGCAATTTGATTATACTATGTATCAGACTTTTCTTCTTTGAGTTGATCTTTCCTTCAGATTTTTTTGGTTGGTGAATCTGAATCTTTATAGTCCTCTCAAATTTTATGAAGCTTTCATTAATTACTTCTTTAAATAACTCTCTCTGTCTTTGTCTATCTGCTCCCCCCATTGATGGTATTAATAGGCCCTTTATGCTTTCTTCATTCTTTGTTTTTTCTCTAGTTGGCTAATTTCAAGAGAATTATCTTTGAGTTTGCTGAATCTTTCATCCACATAATTATAGTTGTAGCTATCATATTTTTTAGTTCTGTCAGTGAATTATTGAGCCTCAGGATTTCTGTCTGAGACTTTTTATGCTTTCTCCTATTTTTATGAAACTTCCCTTTTGCTCCATACATGCTTTATCTTAGTTTTTTTTTTAATCTTTCTCCTCTTACATTTATAGAGCTTCTTTAAAATTATTCTTTTGAAATTATATTCGTCAATCAACAGCTCTCTCCCTCAGTTTGCATTACCAGTGAACTGTAAATGTTCGTGTGGTATAAAGACTTGGTCCCTAGCATGGCACTACTGGGAGACAATGCGACCAAAAAGAGGTGAGTCCTAGTGGGAGATCTTTAGATTTTTGGGGATGTGCCCTCGAAGGACTCTAGCTTCTTCCTCTTCCTTTCATTTTTCTGCTTCCTGGCCATGATTTAGTTAGGAAGCACTGTGAAAATCAATAGTTTTGTGAGTTTTCTTGTCTCAAATGCAGAAATATAAGAGATACCTGAGGGAATTTTCTGGGGTTTATACTAAAATTATGTGAACAAATTACTTTTATGTTATTAAGTGTTAAATATTTGTTACATTAAAGAAATGCTTCCTTATTTAATTAAATTTTACTTCACATGCATTTAAAACCTCAAAGTTAATTCTAAGAAGTTTCATCTGGGGGCCAGGGATTTAGCTCACCAGTTCCGCTTGCAAGTTGCCTTGCAAGTTCAAGGACCCTAGTTCAATCCCTGGTACCAAAAAAAAAAAAAAAAAAAAAGAAGTTTCATCTGTTATTTCAACTTTTGCTGTTAAAAAACAAAAGACAAAAGATTTAAATATAAACTAGTCAATTTTGCCAATCAGTGGATTGATGTATAGCAAGATACAAACAAAAAGAAAACATATGCAATCAAAAATTCTTTTCTGCAGAGCTTAGTGTCACAATGGGGCAGGGCCCACTAAGGCTTAGAGAACAGAGAGAACCAGATTCACTTACAACTCTGCCATTTATTGTCGGGGTAACCTTGTGTGGAGCATTTAACTTCTCTAAGCTTCAATTTAGTACCAGAATTACATAAAAATAAGACCAGAAGTTAAATATTTCATTGCAGGTTAAACAGATAAGAAATGGCTGCATTGTATGACTTCAGTTCTTTCTGCTGCTGAACCTTGCCCGAGGCCAACCCCACTGTGAAACAAATGATTACTGAGACATGGTGGACAGGACACATGCAAATCACAGAGCATGAGCTAAGGATAAAGCAAGCCTGTTGCAATGTTATTAATACCAGTAATCAGGGTGTGTCGAATATTATTCCTTAAGTAAAGTGAAATGGCCCCAATAAAATTTAAATTGGAAAATTAATTAGAGTCATGATTACAAACTGAATTCTGCTGCATCCCAAATATACAAGTTTGGGTCCCAATTCCCTGAACGTCAGAATGAAACCATATTGGAGAAAAATGTCTATAAAGAAGGGATTAAATTAAAAAGTGGCTGTTTGGGAGAGAACTCTGATCCTATGTGACTAACTCACGTGCTCATAAAAGGGTGAGACAATGAGGTACTGTGCACAAGGGAGGCCACAGAAGGGAAAGGACAGCAGGGCATGTTCATTTGCAAGCCAAGGGGGAGACTTCAGAAGAAACAGACTCTGTGGGCACCGTGATCTTAGATTCCTAGCCTCCAGATTTGTGAAAAAAAATTAAGTTTCTTGTTATTTAAAACAACCCAGTCTGTGGCACTTTGTTATGGCTTCCCAAGCAAACTAATATTCAGACTTTTCTTTTTCAGGGCAGCTTTTGTTCTGTACAGATGTCAACATCTGAGGCTTCAAAAGGGGAGGGAATTGTTAATTGCCAACATTAAGTCAATAATATTTTTTTCAAATATTCCTGGAAGAGTCTATTTTCAGAAAAAAAAACATTTTAAAGTAAGAGGAGCAATTATAACAATCGTTATTTTGTTGCTATTATATTGCTTTATGCAGAGTGACTGATTTGATTTTGCCAACATCCTGTAGAAAAGTTATTAACACATTTTACTGTGAGGAAACTGAGACTTTGAAGCCATAGAATGAGTAAGGTGAGGAACAGGAAGTTGAGTGAGGGCATATTGAACTTTAAACCCCTGTACTCTTCACAGCTTGATTATTTTGAAGTTTACAGCATAAATTTCATAAACACTTTTGCAGAAATCACCTCCTGAAATTTGGTTCAGAAGTTACAGTCACTGAAAGCTCTTATGCTGGTGATGAATACAGGAAAAGTCAGAGGCTTCTTTTCTAGGGAGTTAAGTGTATTTTGGTAAGAAAACTGTTTTTAGAAATAAATGAAATTAACACTACAAGTAGCCGATCAAAACAAGAGATTTAAATGTTTATATTAATCGCACACATGTGCATGAGTGGTAAAAATTTTCTGGAATGTTAAACATGTCTGCAGCCAAATGGCTGATGTGCAAACAACAGGAAGAAAATTAACTAAAAATGAGAAAGAGAGAGAGAAAGAGAGAGAGAGAGATTGCAAGATTGCAAAAAGGGTTTGATATAGAGGAGGCAGGGAGTAGGCTTTCAAAGGGAGTGATATAGTAAGCATAGACATTCCCTTTAGTCAACTTGGCTTTTAGTCGTACTTCAAATCTACTTAGAAAATTGCAACTAAATCTATACTGACTTGTCTCACTACATAGTCCTGTGGGCATATATTTTCAATAAACTTTTCCTTTAAATCAAGTCTAAGTGACTTTTTACATCTAAGGGGATATATTTTTTACAAAACTCTAATGCAAACTATAAAACTAAGATAATCTTACCTCAGTGTCTCCACTGTCTCTAGAGGGGCTTTCCTCTGATTCTTTCAGGATTCAATCGTATTTTTTCTGTATTTTTCAATAGAAAAATTTGATTAATTTTTTATGAAGAATCTCAGTAGTTCATAATATTTGTTACTGTTGTTAGAGTTGGTGTTGGTCTCATCACGAACAGGGGAATGGAGCAGCAAGAACAGATGCATGCTAGCATCTCCAGTAGCTGAGAACTCTAAATATGCATCTGGAATAACTTACAAAAATAGAGAATTTTGGAAGACAGGTTGTTTTTTACTAAAATACGATTGCATGCATCTCTATGCAACCAGAAATTTATAGACATCATAATATAAGAATTTTTTGATAGTGTGACTCCTAATAAGAGACTTCAATAGGAGCTCGGTTATTGTGAAAATTGTAAGTGGATGGGAACTGTGTTTGAGGCTATTGAGGATTAAGGATAAGTGGTAATGATAAGCAGTAAAATGAGCGATGTTCTCTTATCAGGAAAGAAAGACTGTGTTGAATATTAGACACCTTGAGAATAGGCTTCTTATTAACTAGAGCAATGTAAAAGATGGTCTGAGAAGTTTGACTCTGAAATAATTTATTACAGGTTCAATAAAAAAGATTGATACAAAAAATTTCATATTTGAGGAAATAAGGAAGAATATTTGCAAAATGTGACTTTGTTTTCATTAAAAAGATAAATCATGGTTACAGGATGTGTTAAAATTTCTGTTATTCTTAAGAATTATCATTTTTAAAAAAATCACTTATTGACTTTTTAAAAAATTATATTTTCTCTGTGATTTCTCTTGAGTGATGGAATTGGAATTGTCAAAAGCTTTTTTTTTATAACTTCCTGTGTTATGTTACTTCATTATAAAATATAAATATTTTATAATAGGTATGTATTTTTTACTATTGAAAACATGAAGCTATTTATTTTTAGGGAAACGCATATATATGAACAAATACATGATAGCATTTTGAAAACTACCTGACATTTTATTTTTAGTCATTGGATTTTTTTTTTTTTTTTTTTGCACCGGGATCAAACTAGGGCCCTTGTACTTGCAAGGCAGGTGGTGGAACCACTGAGCCAAATCCCCGGCCCTCATTGGCTTTTTTTTTTTTTTTTAATTGATCTCTGTTTTCTCACAAGTGACATAATTTTATTCTTCTCATGGCTGAATAATACTCTACTGTGTATATATACGACATTTTCTGGATCCACTGAAATATTGATGGGCATGTAGGCTGGTTCCACATCATCACTATTGTGATTGCACCTCGATAAACATGGGTATGTAGGTCCCCCAGGAGTGTGGTGATTTTAATGCCTTCAGGGATACACCAAGGAGTGGAATTGTAGAATCAAACGGTAGCGCTCTTTTTAATTTTCTGAGGCACCTCCACACTGATTTCCAAAGTGGCTGTCTAATGTACCACCAGCAGTGTAATAGGGTTCCTTTTCCGCATTCTTTGCCAGCATTTAATATATTTTGTATTCTTTTTTTCTTTCTTGGTCATTTGAGACAGGGTCTCACTATGTAGTTAAGGCTAACTTGGAACTCCCTATGTAGCCCAGGATGGTCTCAAACTCAGTGTTCCTCCTGCCTCAGCCTCCCAAGTGCTGGGATTATAGGTGTGCGCCACCATGCCCGGCATATTTTGTATTCTTGATAGCCATTGTGAGATGAGATCAAATCAATGTGGCTTTTATTTCCCGCAAAGCTAAAGATATTGAATAATTTATCATGTACCTGTACTTATTGATCATTTATACTTCTTCTTTTGAGAAGTTTGTATTTAGTTCTCTTACCCATTTATATACTGGGCTATTTGTTTTCATGGTGACACATTTAAGAGTAGCTGGAAATGATTTTCTCTCATTCTTGTCTCTTCACTGTATTGCTTGTTTCCTTTGTTATGCATAAACTTTAAAATTTTATGTATTCTCACTTATTGATTCTTCTTATTTCTTCCTGTGCTACTGTGGTCCTATGCAGGAAGCCAGAAGTGGCAGGATGCCAAATGCAGTGGATAAGGTGGATGAGGATACAATATGCTTTTACAAGACTGGCTTTCCATTGGGTGGCACTTAACAGTATCACTCACCCAATTTTTGATCATAGTTCCTAAAGACCGTCATGGAAGAGAATTTCCAGAGCATCTCCAGAAAGCTGTAGGTAAGTACGTTCAAAATGAGGGGAAGTATTTTGTAGGGTATTAATTACAATGTGTCTTTCACTATAATCAATACTTTTAAAAAATTAAAACAGTAACTACATATTCTGACCACACCTTGTGTTTTCAGGCATTTAAATTTGTATTTTCATACCTAAGAATTTCAACTGACCAGCAAGAACTGACGATGAATTTCTTCTGAAGAAGTCTGCAATTTTGAGGCAAAAAGATGTAGACACTTGTGACCCTCAACTCCCTGCCTGTCTAAGCAATTGCATCCTGGAACTTGGTCATGGAGGTTACATAAACCAGCCTAGGACTAAACCCTCAGTCCATAGTATCTGTGAAAAATGTATAAGAAAAAGAAAAATTTTGGAAGAGTAAATGAAAAAGTATTATATTGGCTTACATGTCAACACAAATTTGTCAAGTTAATATTTGAAAGTGTTGACAAAAATATTGCCAATCATACAATGAAAAATGCAAATTTGGTCTTTCAGTTTTCTGGAGACTGTAGTAAACTTTAAACGATCTGCATGGTATTTGTAATTTTTTTTTAAGGAAGGGATTATTGCATTTCTTTTTTTCTTTTATTGAGTTTACTGGTACATTCTAGGTAGACAGTACAGTTACATTCATTATTGGGATCTTATACCTTTACATGACAGGTCTTGGTTCTTATTTTTTCTCCTGGTCCCTGTGCTCCCTTCACCCCCCCCATTACAAATGCTTCATTCCTATTTTTTCATTTTCTCATATTTTTTTATTTTCCTTTATTACCTTTCCCCTACCCTTCCCACTTTCCCTACACCTTTAGCCCTTTTCTTCATATTTCACATGGATCTTCATATCTCATTAGGATCTTACGTACTATCATAGTTTATTCACACCAGCGAAACTATTTGGTATTTACACGTGTGACTTATTTATTTCACTTAGGAGAATATCCTCAATAGGTATCCATTTTCCTATTAATGAATCTAATTTCTCATTCTTTATGGCTGAGTAGTATTCCATTTTATAGAAAAACCACATCTTCTTTATCCAGTTTCCAACTGATGGGAAAATGGGCTATTTGTTTCCAAGTTTTAGCTATTACAAACTATGTTACTATAAACATTGGTGCACATATATCACTGTGGTATGATTCTTTTAATTCTTTTGGAAAGATACCCAGCAGAGGGATGGCTGGGTCAAATGAAACCTCTAGTCTCAGCTCTTTGAGGTATCTCCATATTGATTTCCATAGTGGTTGCACCAGTCTGCACTCCCACCAACAGTGGAGGAGGGTTCCTTTCTCCCCACAACCCTGCCAACATTTGTTATTGTGTGATTTCTTGATAGCAGCCACTGTTTGTGAGGTGAGGTGGAATCTCAGTGTCATTTTCATCTGCATCTCTTGAATGACCAGTGATGTGGAACATTTTTTCATATATTTACTTGCTGCTTTTACTTCTTTGTCTGAGAAATGTCTGTTCATTTCAGATGTCCATTTTTGAATTGGGTCTTTATATTTGGGGGGACTGATTGTTTTGAGTTCTTTATATATTCTAGATAATAGTCCTTTGTCTGATGAGCAGCAGGTGAAAATTTTTTCCCACATTGTTGGTTGTCTCTTAGTTCTGTTGATGGTTTCTTTTGCAGTGCAGAAGCTTTTTAATAAGATGAGATCCCAGTTGTTGATTCTTTCTGCTAGTTCCCATGCTACTGAGGACTTGCTCATAGTGTCTTTTCCTATGCCAATGTCTTCAAAAGTTATGCCTAACTTATCTTCCAGCAAGTTTAGTGTTTCTGTTTTAATATTTAGATGTTTAATCTACTTGGATTTTAATTTAGTGCATGGTGAAAGATAAGGGTCCAGTTTTAATCTTTGGCAGGTTGAGATCCAGTTTTTCCAACACCATTTATTAAAGAGGCTATCTTTCCTCCAATGGGGACAGTCAGCTCCTTTGTCAAAGATGAGGTAGCTGAGTACATCTGGAGTTGTTTTTGTGTCTTCCAATCTGTTCCACTGATCCTTAGGTCTGTTTCTTTACCAGTACCATGCTGTTTTTATCACAGTGGCTTTGTAGTATAGCTTCAAATTGGGAATTGTTATATCCACTGCCATGTCTCTGCTGCCTAGGATGTTTTTTGCTATTCTAGGTCTCTTTTGTTTCCAAATGAATTTTTGGATTCTTTTTTTCTAGTTCTGTGAAATATAGTGTTGGAATTTCAATTGGCATTGCATTGAATCTGTATAGCACTTTTGGTAGTATGGCCATTTTCACTATGTTGATTCTTCCTACCCAGGAGCAGGGGATATCTTTCCATTTTCTTATATCCTCTTTGATCTCTTTTTTCAGAGTGCTATAGTTTTCAGTGTAGAGGTCTTCTGCTTCTTTTGTTAGATTGATTCCTAGATACTTCATTTTTTTGGATGCTATTGTGAAAGGAATTGTTTCCCTAATTTCTCTCTTAGTGACTCTGTTATTTGCAGAAGGCCATTGATTTCTGGGTGTTGATCTTGTATCCAGCTACTCTGCTAAAAGTGTCAATTAAGTCTAGAATTCTTTTGGTAGAGTTTTTTGGATCTTCAATGTAGAGTATCATATCTTCAGCAAATAATGACAGTTTAACTTCTTCCTTTCCTATCTTTATTGCTTTAATTTCTTTCTCTTGTCTAATTGCTATGGCTAATGTTTCCAGAACTATATAGAAGAGGAGTGGTGATAGTGAGCATCCTTGTCTTGTTCCTGATTTTAAAATGAAGGTTTTCAGTTTTTGGCCATTTAATATGATGTTGGCTGTTGGTTTTTCATAGACAACCTTTATTAAATTGAGATAAAGACCATCTATTCCAATTTTTGCAGGGTTTTTACCATGAATGGGTGTGTGTAATTATATTTTGAAACATGAAGAATAGTAGCACTTCAGTTGAAACCCCTAAGCTTCACCCAGTGTTTCTTCAGAGTTATTAATTGGTCTAGTTTTGAAATGCCAGTTAAGTTCACTTGAAATTTAACAAGGGCTGGCTAAAAACTGGCATTTGTACTTGGAAAAAATTCATCTTGAGTTTGCTTAAAGGTCTCTGAACCCCAGGAAACCCCTCAGTGACTCTTACTACAGTGTTGTTGTTTCTAGTGATATCTGAAACCAAGAAAGTTTTGTGTAGGGTTTGAGTTTCATTTGGAAAACCATATCTAATCCTAGATACTGCTTAATGAATTAAAAGGCTGGTCTTCCTTGGGTCCTCATAAGGGCAATGGCTAGGTATAAAATCTGTGACTTTTACTACAGAGTAAAATTGTACCTCTTAATTGGTCATTTTAAAATGCCGTATATAGATTTTAAAGTGTTCTTTCTGTTTGTAACCTATTCCACCACCAGTGCTATAAAAAGCAAATGTATGTTATGTCTACTCTTTTAAGGTATGGTATGATTTCTGATAAATAGAGGTGATAATGTAACAGATTAATATTTTATTATTATTTCACACCCTAAAATTGTTTTATGTATTTTTAAAAGAGAATATCCTAAGTTCACATGTTTTCTGCTATGTGAGGCCAGGGAAAGTCCTGCCAGGTAGTTACTGACAGGTCTGTGAGGTCTTCTCTCCCTCCTTATCTCATACAGGCACACATAGGCCCACACCACACACACTGCCCTCCTGCATCCACAAGCTTTCTCACAAAGTGGAGAAAATGAATCAGTACATATTTGTATTGGAAAACAAAAAAAATTATGGGCTGGAAATTTAGCTCAGTGGTTCCCCTGCTTGCCTCACAAGCGCAAGGTGCTGAGTTCGATCCCTGGTACCAAAACAACAACAACAAAAATTTACAAAAGTGTTAGAAGAATAACATCTAGAGATGATTCTCACATAAGATATGCATTATAAAAAATACTTCAGTAACCCAAATTGGAATAACCTTCCTTGTTTTCCATTTTGAGTCCTTTAGAAGCTGTTTTAGCTTAACTGAATTTTAAAATTTGTTATGATTATTTTGCTTGTAATTTTTTTTTTTGAAACAGAGCCTTGCTCTGTAGTTCAGACTGGCCTAGAAGTCACTATGTAGCCCAGACTGGCCTTGAACTCCTGGTGATCCTCCTGTCCCTGCCTCCTAAGTGTTGGGATTACAGGTGTGTGCCACCCTGCCTGGCTTCTGGTAATTTTTTATTGCTTTTGTACCTCAATTCTTAGATTAAATGACTAAGGAGTCTTGATGGTCTTTATGCTTCTAACTCTGCTTAGATATCCTTGCTTTAGGGTGTGTGTATTCATTTCTATTTTACAAATCAGTAGAAATCACTTCAGAAAAAGAGATAAATAAGATGATTAAGTATAATCATGTTTGATATTTTACTTTCATAAGTACTACAAAAGAATATTTTTCAATCTGTTCATTAATTAGTTGTATGGGTCACTATATCAGAAAGTAACTTTCAATTATATTCACTCTTGTTCTATTTAACATGAGGTGTCTAGTCATAGCTGTCTCATTTTGTAGGGTGTAGCTAATAGACATATATTATAGTATGGTGGCATAATTTCCTAACAGACAAAGTTATTCCTGAGCTATAACCCCAGCCTGTTTCTGGTTAAATCATTTTATTATAGAATTTGAGGACATTTGCAGGAATGGAAAGCCTTTTTTTTTAAGGAAAGTGAAGGAGAAAGATGATATATGAAGAGACCTTGTATAGAAAACAGACAAAGTGTTTAATGCTTTTCATGATAGAGATTCCTTAACCAAGAAGAGATTAGGGCTGTCAAAGGCAATGACATTACCATTACCTCTTGCAGCAGTAACTATCAAGAATTTTATTTTAGAATAAACAAATGTAAATATGTCCAATATGCTGTCATTAAACTACCCAAAGAATTTTTTCTTTTCACATTTTGTGTAGGTGAATTTGCTGTGCCTTAATATATATTGTCATTTTTTCCGTTGAAATATAAAATGTGACTCATGTTTGGTAGAGGAAGTCAAGGTTACCAGGAGAATCAATGCCACACAGATAATTTTGTTTAAGACAGAACATGCAGTGCTGGGTCACACAATGGGCAGAACTTAAAATAGACTGATTCAAGAAGCTGGATGAAGGAATAGTTTGCTTAGTGCACTCTGTCTTTATGGTTGATCTTAAAGCAAGTTACTTCTGTGCATGTTTTGGAACTAAAGATGTTTTGGGAGAAATAATTTTAGGAAACTTTTCGGCTATGTTTTTATTTGTTTGTTATTATTGTGGTTGCTGTTTTCTCTTGTTTAGAGAATTTTATGAATAAGAAAAGGAAAAGTGTATAATTTAGTAAGTTGCTCTAGCACAAAACGGAATCTAGAATGCTTTCCTAATGTCCCTGTTAATTTACAAAGCAGTATCTTGAAATAAGTATTGCTCTTATTTTCTTTTAAAATATGAATAAACTGATGTGCAAAGAGTTAAGTAGATGGTTTAAGAGGATATGATTTGTAAGTTTCAGGATAACATTGCCATTTCAATCTCTAAGATTTCACATAAATGTGGCCTCAAAGAGGGTGTACTCTGGAGCTGGCCCTTGGATTAAAATCAAGACTAGGGCCAAGGATTTAGCTCAGTGGTTCTGGCAACTGCCTCACAAGCTAAAGGATTTGAGTTTGATCCCCAGTACCAAAAAGAAAAAAAATTTTTTTAAAATAAAGTCTAATAAAATGTCTTGTTGTAAACCTTAAGTAGATACAACTAAAAATAAAAATAAAAAGATTGCTCATTGTTAATTATATTCCTTTGGGTAAATTACTTAACATTTCTTTGGTCAGCATCCTCAACTGAGGATCATAATTATTTAACACGTGCAAATGATTTCAGGTTAACATATAAAAAGTGCTTAATAAATATTAATTATAAGGCTAAAATGTCATCAAATAATTTTATTATGCATTCAGCATGCTGATTAATAAATTGCATAAATACAAGTATCCAGAATTTTATAGCCGAGATATTTCAAGAATGACTTTATTAGATCCTAGATACAATATATGACTTACCTTTTTATGCTGAATAAGAGGAGAAGTCTATGCTTTTTGTTTTGTTTTGTTTTTTTGAGACAGGGTCTCACTATGTAGTTGAGACTGACCTGAAACTTACTATGTAGCCCAGGCTGGACTCGAACTCATAGCTATCCTCCTGCCTCAGCCTCCCAAGTGCTGGGATTACAAGTATGCCCCACCATGACTGGCATTGTATGCTTTTTTTTGAAAGCATAAAATGTCACTTTCTCATTCCACATGCAAATGCTTGATTTCAAAAGGCCAGATCTAAAGGTGATATCTAACTTGATTCATTTGGACCTATTTTAATCAGGACTGCTTTGCCATACAACTGAAGTTGCTTTAAGGAGGATCTCTCTCTCTCTCTCTCTCTCTCTCTCTCTCTCTCTCCCCCCCCCTTTCTCTCTTTTGTAAGCTTATTATCTTGGCATTGTAAGCCTATTAAAGAGGTCCTAATTTATGCTTACAGATCAGGATGCTGAGCATAACTGGGCTTCTTATAGCTCCTTTCCTTATAGCACAAGAACCTGGTAAGAGAAGACAAAGAAGCAAGACCAGACACTGACATGAGACAAATGTACCATGAAAAAGGACAAGCAAAGTTAGAGATGCAGGCCCGAATGCCTCAAGCACCTGCAAACATAAAGGTAATAGAAATCATGTGTCTTTCTATACTGGAGAGCTGTTCTGAGTTAAAGAGATCAAAGTTATAATTCATTACTAGTAATTTGAAAAAGAGAATGACAATATCAGGAAAAAAAGAAGGGAGAGATAGGCAGCTAGAATCGGAAGAGATTAATGAGTGGTTGGAGGACTCAAGGTCGAAGAGCTGAGTGGTTTTCTTTGCTTACTTCTTAGGCCCTCCTCTTCTGTTGTGAGGTTGCTGATAGTTTCGCAAAGCAATCTAGCATATATGAGCAGGGTCAGAGTAAGAAATACACTGGAATTTGGTAGAATTTGAAACCATCATTTATGTTTTCTATGAAATAAGAACTATCTTGTGTACCTGAGCTTTAGGAGTTTCGGAGCAGATAAGAGACTAAGATCATTATCTTATTAGTAATAGAATCATAGATTCCAGAGCTTGGTTCTTTCTATTACAAATCTTCATTTTGGACAATGTTAAAAATGCTTTTGTATGATTGGCCAATATATCATACTTACTGAGTTAGGAAAATATAATGCAGTGCACTCGTGGAAGACTTCCATGGTGTTACCTGTTCATTAGCTGGCAGTGAACATGAAAAGGCTATTTTGGATATATGGGATAAAGGACAAGGTACTAGAAGTGATGTGGCTTTCAGTCCTTTAAGAATTGGTCTGAGTTAGGTCAAACAAAATACATTATCAGCAATATGAAAGAGAGAACGAGTGTATCAGAAAATAGAATGGAGTCTTAGGCAGCTGGAATTGGAAAGCACATTGATGAGGTTTTGGAGGCATCAAGGTAGAAGAAGGGAGTGGCTTTTTTTGGGGGGGGTACTGGGAATTGAACTTGGGGCCTTACGCTTGCAAGGCAGGCCACCGAACCGTTGAACTAAATCCCCAGCCCTGGGAGGGGTTTTCTTTGCTTACTTCTTAAGCTCTTTTCTTTTGGTTGCTATTGCTATTGTCGAGAGGAAGATGTATAGAAATGCAGGCAGAAAGGATCGACCATGACTTGGCTGTGTCCTTTGCGTAAGTTGAAGGCATGATTTTAAAAATTAGCAAGGTATTTTTCTTGTGAATTTATATCTAGAAGCAAAGGACAAATGTAAAGCTTGCCAAGTACTGAGGGAAAAATGAACAACTAGAAAACAACCCTTATATCACCAGGGTATATGAAGGAAAGAACGCAGGGAGAACAGGAATATGAATATAAAGCAATATAATGATTTAATCAAACACAGTATGACTCAATATAGTTAATGAAGAAAGTAACACATTTTCATATAATGCTACCTCTGGGCACAAGACTTGGCAGCAAATGAAGAACACACAGACATACCTTCTCTCCAGTCTATCTTCCTTTTTCCAACACACAAAATAAAATAAAAGCTTTCGTGCAGCAAGGGAAAATCGTGAGAGGAAAATGTTGGCTCTCAGTGCCAGACAGCCACATTTGCTGCGTACATTTCACAGCTTGGTGCTCGGTTCTGCAGCTGCCAAATGTATCTCAAAAGTGACTATAAACGCTCTTGGCCGGCGTGGAGTAAGGGATCCAGAACGCTGAAACAGTCCATGAACTGATTGCCAGCAAGGAACGGGGCCGTGCCAAGCTCTGATTGAATTACTCCCATGTGACCCTTCCTACTGTAATCACACCCTCCTTCTGCAGAGGCCTGGCTGAGACTAGAAAAGCAACTACTGTGAGTCGGTGTCATGAAAGACGGACGGCTCCATGGAGAACCCAGCTCAGCAGTGACTCTGGGAGCTGGGTCAGCGACACGCACGCTCCAACAAGGGCTTGCCTGAAAGCGCAGTCTAGGCTGAGAGATGGAAGAAAGACAAATGTTTTTCCTGAAACGTGCCCTGTGCTAAATAATAATGGGATTTTAATGAGCTATAGCAGGAAAGAAATGCTTTAAAAATAAGCTTTTGGAAAAATCTCACTAGGCAGCGCATGTATAAAGTAATACAGGGAGGAAATGACAAAAAAAACTTGTTAAATATAGGTAAAAACTCAAATTCAAGGTATTTTCTTATAATCATGGTTAAAATATTCATAATATGTATTCTTAGTGTCCCCTTCATTCTCTACAATTCTTTCCTTCCATTTAATTGTGTTTCAGCTGTCTGATCCTGGGCATAACATCATTAAACCACACTCTCACTTCTTGAGGTACCAACTATGTGCCCTGTAGCATGCTTAGCAGTGTTAGGCAAAACTAACGTTGAATTTATATTAAACAACAGGGGGTTGGGGTGGGAAAGGCATTTTTCAGTTGGAATCTCCACCATGAATTAACTCCTCCCAAAAGAAAGGATTTTTTATATCAGAAATAGAAGTACAAAAAGCAAAGACAAAGAGTCTTTAGGTTACAGAAGAAGATATTCTTGGGATTGGCTTGCCTCCTAGAAAAATGCTGTTTGTCTATTATTTTATAAAGTTTCCCTCCTTATGTTGTTACTTTCTATCAAATTTGTCTGATAATATTAAGTATAGATGTGTACAAATATGACTGCCAGTCACTATTTTGCTTGTTCAGAAATCGACAGTTATAAATTTAATTTAATGTGGTTTTGAGAATTATACTAAAGCAACCTTGAAAGAATAAAAGACATTTTAAACAGGCTAATACTCGGACAAATAGTGATGTGAGAAATGGAACCAGAGCGGGGCGAAGAGAACAGAATTTGAAGAAAAAAAGAATCTGACTTGAACCCTAATGAATGATTTGGGGTTAAACGTTTATGTTTACTGGGAGGTAAATATTTATGATGTTTTCATGAAACAATAAAATTCTAAGTTAAATGCAGTGCATCTCCCTCAGTATCAATGGTCCCATTTGGCCCTCTGATACATGTACTGGGTAAATCCATGCTTCTCA
The DNA here is from genome assembly GCF_012274545.1 of Fukomys damarensis. Classification (NCBI taxonomy): domain Eukaryota; kingdom Metazoa; phylum Chordata; class Mammalia; order Rodentia; family Bathyergidae; genus Fukomys; species Fukomys damarensis. The sequence goes on along the minus strand of NW_022900950.1, from coordinate 12,871,716 downwards.
GTGTATGGTTTGCAGATCTGCTGGCTCTTTACAGGTGAGTAACAACTGGTTAGAAATTTCATGGAAATCTAAATGAGTAATTTTACATCTGCTGAATCAAATGATAATTTGGGCTTGTGTTTTATTATAATTTACATTTTTAGAAGCTCATTTGTATGATACTTTACAAAATTATCAATGCATAAAGGACAGGGCATAAAAAAGTCTTTTATCAAAGTTCCTTGCACAATGCTAACCTACTAAAACTTTATTCTGGTTGTGCATTTCAACTATTTTTGCATGTACACATGCTGAGGTCAATGACAATATTTAAAGAGGAGAACCAAACTGAAATTTATCATGTGGTGATTACCTTGGAAGAGGTTTTAAAAGAGTACAACATCTGGTATTGTTTAGCTTTTTATTGCTGGGACCAAATACCAGACACATCTACAATTTAAAGGAGCGGGGGTTCATTTTGTTCATGGCTTCAGAGGGTCTACTCCATGGTTAGTTGGTTCCAAAGCATGAGCATCATGGTGGAAGGGCTTGATAGAGGAATTCTGTTCACATTGTGGTGGTAGAAACAGAGCACAGAACCACAGCAAGAAAAAAAGGGACAAGAAACCAAAAATAGACCTCAAGATGACACTTTTGTGGACTTCCAAACACACCCAAAACTGCTTGGTAATCCCATGAGTGGCTTATAAACCAGTCAAGTAGACAATTAAGCTTAACCAGAACAGCTTTCTTCCCAAAGCATTTCCTAAAAAGCACAAATGTGTTGAAGATTTTTTAAAAAGTTTATACACACACACACACACACACACACACACACACACACACACACACACAGGCAGAGGGTCTGAGAAAGTGGTCAGTATGCCAACAGCTACTGTTTGGAAACTCTCCATCTTACTATGTATTTATACCATAGAAACACACTTTATATTTTGTGGGGTAGGAAAACTTCATATCACAACATTTAAAATTGGAGATATTAATATAGGTGCATAGTGAATACTATCATTTTCTAGGTTTAAGTGGTTTCACTCCTGTTTACTAAATGATCTTTGAGTAATACCACTTTCTTCCCTTCTTAGATTTTTTTCTTTCTTTTTATACATTGTTGTCTGTCCCTTAGTTCCTTCTCAATATCTATGCTGGGTGCTGGAAGTTATAGAATAGTGGACTTAAAATTTTATTAACTATACTTAGACTCACAATAGATTTCTATTTCCTGAAAATGCAGCAATATTACATGGTTTCATATTTGTAAGTCTATAAATATAGAGGGACATATATTTTAAAATTTTCCATCTTGCCTAAAAACAAATTTTACTTCAATATATATTTTAATATTTTCCAACTTAATTAAAACCTCATTTTAGTCTCACATGAACAATATAAGCACATATTAAATGAACAGGTTACAGAAGAGCTTACAAAGGACTATTTTCCCATGTGAGATCAGTGTCAGCATTTTAAAAAATCTTTGGGGAAGAATATTTGTAAATATCCACAATAACAATATGAAAGGAACATGGGAAGCAACAACATAATCAAAGTAGAAAAATTAGTTTTTAAAATAAGAACCTCTTAATTTGAAGTCAATGAAGGGATCCAGACATTTTATTTGTTGTTTTTCTTTTTTTAAATTTTAATTTATTAGTACATTCTAGGTAGACAGTACAGTTACATTCATTACTGGGATCTTGTACCTTTACATGCCAGGTCTTGGTTCTCATTTTTTCCCCTTATCCCTGCCCTCCCTTCACCCCCTACTCCCTTCCCTATTTACAAATGCTTTATTTCCATTCTTTTACTTTCTCATTTTTTTCATTTTTCCTTCTTACCCCTTCCCTATCCTTCTCACTGTCCCTACACCTTTGGTCCTTTTTCACTTTTTTTTTTTTAAATTTGGGTAGCCTACTTCAAGGTGGGAAGTTCCATTCCTACTACAGGTTTTAAAGCATCCTCTTAAGATATTGATTATGTTTTCTCTATAGGCTTCTCAGTTACACACTCTTTAGGAAGTAGACATGGTTGTCTTCTCTTGTTCTGGACACAATGGTTATTGCCTTGTTCTGAGAAAGGCATTCATTTAATTCTTGAATACAATGACTTTGCCAAATGAAAATGTGGCTTAAAAAAGCAACTGAGTATTAACAAGAGGTAGTAAAAGTTATTACACACTTTTGGCAGTTAATTGCTCACAGAAATTGTGGCTAGTCTGAGAATTTCTTTTTTTGTGGGGGGTATTGGGGATTGAACTCGGGTCCTTGCATTTGCAAGACAGGCCACCTGTCTGAGCTAAATCCCCAGCACCTGAGAATTTCTTACCAGTGAGGAATTTTTAATCTTCTGTATGCAATGTAGAGCTCTTAAATGTCTCAGAAATAAGACACAGCTTTATAAGACAGTCAGAGACTATCCAAGCATCATCTCCAGAAAAAAAGCACATTTTAAGTCAAATAGGTAATACGTAAATCATAGTTTAACTTGAAAATCCCCAGAGAAGAATTCTCAGACTCACACCACTGCTGTTTCCAAGTGGCTGTACACAGCTGTCAGTATTAAAATGGCAGACTCCTTGCTGGTGGATTCTGTGTGCATGCAGAACAGTAACTAAAGTGGGGCAGTCATTTAAAGAGCATTTCAAAAATTATAGGACCATCATAATCTTTATGGTTTTGTTGGACACATAACTTTTCAAGGTCCAGGTTTATCATTTCTATTCAAGCAACAATGTGAGGTTAAACAACTGAGAAACTTTAGAATTAATTATTAATTAATGCACTATTTAATATTGTCATAGACTTGTGTGTAAAAGCTATGTTCCAGCATTTAAGAAAGTTTTGTTTCAAAGTATTAGGCTGAATTAAAAGGCATCAGTAAAGATGAATGAGCTTGAACTGAAAAAATTCAAAATAGTCATTGAATCATATGTACAAGTATCTTTTTTGTTTGTATTATATTCTATTGTTTAAATTGTTTATATTCCTATAATTTAAAAAATTGTTGCTTAAAATGAAATTGAATTCATATATACATACATACATATATATATATATATATATATATATATGTGGACTTTCTGTTTAAGTATTTAATGCATACTTAGAGATTTATTGCTTGTATTTTTCTTTGCGAGATAAAGACATGTTTTTTTCATTATATCCCTAATATGATTCAGTTTCTTACTAATTTATTTATGAAGTGTATTGTGCCTTTCTTTTTGTAGACATTCTTCTTGGAGACCACTATCTTACACTTAATTTTGGACTGTGGTTGTTTAGGTCTGCGTTGGAAAATTAGGATCATTTTAATATTTAAGCTTCTCTATTGTTTGCATGGTAGTATTCAGTTCTGTTTCTTCTCTTTCCTCTCTTCACTCTTTCTAGAATTTTGTTAGAAAACAGATAGCTTTCTGTTTTAATATTGTCTATGTTTGGTTTTTGAAACTTCTATTAGTACATGTTTGCAGTACACAGTGATTACATTCCCTCTAGGGAATTGGTACATGTACGTAACACATTTCATTTCTCTTCTTTTCCCCCTTTCCTCCACCCTCTTTTGTTTAACAGATGTATAACAGATACTGAGAAATTGGAAGAAAATGAAATGGGAAGGTGAATGAGGGAGAGAGAAAGGAAGAGACAAGAAAAAAATGAGAATAGAAGGGAAAAATGAAATAAAGCTTTTGTAAATAAGAAGGGGAAGAAGGATTGAAAGGAGCGGAGAGGAAAGGGAAAAAAGAAGAGGCAAAATACACGATGTACAGGTACAAATTTCCTATAAGGAACATTAGCATCACCAATACAAAAAGACCTTATAAAATTATCATATATGTATAGACTACAGGCCAATAATAGACAATAGGCCATAAAATATGTATGACAGTTGTTCAGGATATACTTTTAGATACATTATTTGTGCTGGATTCTGATACTTTTTATTCTTTCTCTTTTTTCCTATTATCTATCTTTTATTTCATACTTTATATAAGTATCAAGGTTTTCATATAAGAGAAACCAGGCAATATTTAAGCTTGTGTGTTGGAGTTACTTCACTTAGCATTGTGCTCTCAAGGTGCATCCATTTTCCTACAAAGGACTCAAGTTTATCATTTTTATGGCAAAGTAGTACTTCATTGTGTATGAATACCACGTTTTTTATCCATTCATCTGGTGGTGGCTATATGTGCTATTTCCAAGAGTAAGCTTATCTGAATTGCAGTGTTATAAACATGGGTATGCATAGATCAGTATGGAATGATGCTATTAACTCTTTGGGGAATATAGCTAAAAGGGGAATGCTTGGGACATGGAATTTCTAGTTTTAGTTTTTCGAGGAATCTCCACAGTGATTTCCATAGTGGTTACACCAGTCTGCACTCCCACCGACATTGGGGAAGGGTTCCTTTCTCCCCACAGCTTCGCCAGCATTTGTTATTGGTTGATTTCTTGATGGTAGCTATTCTTTCTGGAGTGAGATCAAGTCTGTGTTGTTTTAATTTGCACTTCTCGAATGGCCAAGGATATTGAATATTTTCAATTATTCGTTGACTATATTTCATCTGAGAAATGTCTATTCATTTCAAATATCCATTTTAATTGGGTCTTGAAAGTTGGGAGTCTAATTGTTTGAGTTCTTTATATATTTTAGGTATTACTCTTTTCTCGGAGGAATAGCTGGCAAACCTTTTTCTCATTTTGTAAGTTGTCGCTTCTCTCTGTTGTGCATTCATTTGCTGTACAGAAGCTTTTTAATTTGAGGTGATGCCATTTGTTAATTGTCGTTATTTCTGGTGCAACCAGGGTTTGGTTCATAAAGTCTTTGCCTATACCTATGTCTTCAAGAGTTTTATCTATTTTTTTTTTCTTCTAGCAGATGAACTGTTTCTGTTACAATGCTTAGATCTTTAATGCAGTTCAATTTTAGTTTAGTGCATGCTTAGAGATACGAGCCTAAGTTCAACCTTTGGCACATCTATTGCTAGTTTTCATAGTGACATTCTTTTGAATGGGTTATATTTCCTCCAGCCAAGGGATTTAGCCTCTTTCTCAAAAATAACATAGCTGAATGTGCCTGGAGTTGTTCCTGTACCTTCTATTCTGTTACATTGATATCTGAGTCTGTTTTTGTCAATACTGTGCTGTTTTTATCACTATAGTTTTGTCAAATGCTTTTTCTGTGTCTGTTGAGGTGATAGTGTGAATTTGTCCTTGCTTCTTGTGCCCTTGTGATTTTTGTGTGGTATATTACATTTATTGATTTGCATATGTTGAACCATCCCTGAGTCCCTGGACTGAATCCTACTTGGTCATGATGTATGATCTTTTTGATGTTTTTTTTTTAATCTTAAGTTTATTGGCACATTTTAGTTATACAATACAGTTACATTCATCATTGAGATCTTGTACCTATACATGACTTATAGGTTATTTTTCCCCATTCCCCAGCCTTCCCTTTAGCCCCTGCACCCTTCGCCTGTTTACGAAGGCATTGTTTCCATGTTTTTCCTTTTCAGATATTTTTTCCCTTTTTACCTTTTCCCTACTACTCCCACTTCCTCTACTCTTTTAGACTTTTTCTTCCTATTACACAATTTTGATTATACATTTTGATCCTTATTTACATTTTTAGTTTTTGATAACAGAAACTGTTTGGTATTTACATGTGTGACTTATAACTTTCATTTGAGTATAGCCTCAGTGTGCATCCACTTAGCTATAAATATTTCTAGTTTCTTGTTCTTTATGGCTGAGTAGTACATTTTACAAAACAAAAATTAAGCAAAACAAAAAAACACCTTTTTTAAAAAATCCAGTCTCCAATTGATGGGTAATTGGGATGTTTCCAAGTTTTAGCTATTACAAACTGTACCATTATAAACATGGGTGAGCATATATCTCTGTGGTATGATTCTTTTAATTCTTTTGGGAAGATACCCAGCAGCAGAATAGCTGGGTCAAATGGGACTTCTAATCCTACTTTTCTGAGGTATCCTCATATTGATTTCCACAGCTGTTGAGGCAGTCTGCACTCCCACCAGCAATGGAGAAGGGTTCCTATCTCCCCACAAGCCCACCAGCATTTGTTATTGGTTGTTTTCTTGATAGCAGCCTTTCTTACTGAGTGAGATGGAATCTCAGTGTTGTTTTCATCTGCATCTCTCAAATGACCAGTGATGTTCAGCATTTTTTCATATGTTTATTTGCTGCTTTTACTTCTTTGTCTGAGAAATGTCTGTTCACTTCAGATGCCCATTTTTGAATTGGGTCTTATATATTTGGAGTGTCTGATAGTTTTAAGTTCTTTATATAGTTTAGATAGTAGATCTTTGTCTGAGGAATAGTTGGTAAAATTTTTTCCTCACATGGTGGGTTGTCTCTTAGCTCTGATTTCTCTGTCAGTACAGAAGCTTTTTAAAAAGATGAGATCCCAATTGTTGACTTTTTGTGCTAATTCCTGTGCTACTAAGGATTTGTTCATAAAGTCTTTAATTATGCTGATATCTTCAAGAGTTCTACGTAACTTATCTTCCAGCAAATTTAGTGTTTCTGTTTTAATATTATATCTTTAATACACTTGGATTTTAGTTTAGTGCATTGTGAAAGATACAGGTCTAGTTTTATTCTTTGACAAGTTGAAATCCAGTTTTTTTAACACTGTTTATTAAAAAGGCTATCCTTCCTCCAGTGAGGGAGTTTGGCTCCTTTGTCAAAGATGATTTACTGTATTCTGTTTGCTAGTATCTTATTGAGAATCTGTGGTCATTAAAGAGATTGGCCTGTACTTCTCTTTTTTCTTTGGGTCTTGTTTTAGTGTTGGAATCAGGATAATGCTTGCCTTCAGGAATGACTTTAGGAGTACTCCTTCCCCTTAATCTTCATTAAAGAGTCTGAGGAGTACTGGTGATAGATCTTCTCTAAAGTTCTTGTAGAATTTGGCAGTGAATGCATTGGAACCTAGGCTTTTCTTAGTAGTTTTCAAATGACTTCTTCAATTTCACTGACTATTACTGGACAATTCTGGATTTTTATATCTTTTTTATTCACCTTTGATAACCTAGGAATTTATCCATTTCCCATGAATTTTTCAATTTATTAGAGTATAGGTTCTCAAAGTAGTTACCAGTAACCTGAATTTCAGCAGAATCTATTATGATTTCACCTTTTTTTTCATTTCTGTTTACATGGATTTGGGTCTTTTTTTTTTCTTTATTTTCGTAAGATTAAGTAAGGATATGTCTATTTTGTTTATTCTTTCTGAAAACTAACTTTTCGATTCATTGATTATATTGCTTAATTTCATTAATTTTTTCCCTGGTCTTTACAATCTCTTTCCTTTTACTAGCTTTTGGTTTGGACTGTTCTTATTTTTCTAGGACCTTGACGTGCATAATTGGGTTATTTATTTGAGCTTGCTCTCTATTTCTGATTTGGGCATTCACTGCTATGAACTTCCCTCTTAGGACTGCTGTCATAGGGTCCTGTAGGTTCCAGAATTTTGTACTGGTATTATTGTTTGATTGTACAAATTAATTTCATCTGTGACTCATTGACTATTCAAGAGGTTATTGTTTAATTTCCGTGTGTTTGCACAGTTTACGTGGTTTATTTTGCCATTTACTTCTAGTTTCACTGCACTATGATGCGATAATATGCATGCGATAATTTTGATTCTTTTGCATTTACTTAAAATACTTCATTGGCTAGTATATTGTCTATTTGTAGAAATTCCCATGTGCTGCTGAGAAGAATGTGTATTCTGTTGTTGCTGGATGGAACATTGTAGATACCTTTTAAGTCCATTTATTCAAAAGTTTCTTTGTTGATTTTTTTTTTTTTTGTCTATTTTATCTATTTGTGTTAGTAGGGTATTGTGGTCCTCCATTGTTTTTTATCTGATTTTTCATGTCCATTAGTGTTTGCTTAATGAAGTTTGGCTCCCCAGTATTTGCTGGGTATATGTTTATAATTGTTAACTCTTCTGTTAGAACTATACCCATAACTAATATGTAGTGACCTTCTTCGTCACTTCTGATCAGCCTTACTTTGAAATCCACTTTGTCTGAAATTACAATAGCAACTTCTACTTTTCCCTGGATTCCTGTTGCATGGAACATTGTTTTTTATTCTTTGGTTTTTAGTCTGTATCTTTTTTCAATTAAATATAATTTTTATATGCTGTATATTTTTGGATTTTGTCTCTTGTCCCATTCTGTAAATCTGTATCTTTTCATTGGAGACATTGAGGGTTATTAGTGAGAGGTATTGGCTCATTCTTGTCATACCATTATTTTTCTGTTACTGATTTCCTCATTTTTCCTCTTTTGCCAGGCTGCTCATCCTACCAGCTATTTTCCTCCTTTTTGACTTATTGACATGATTGGCTTCATTGCCTCTCTCTAGAATTTTTGGAGAATTTTTTATAATTCTGGTTTGGTGGTCATGAATTTCTTGTGGTGTGCGTTGTTGTGAAAATACCTTATTTCTCCATCAGTTTTAAAGGAAAGTTTTGCAGGATACGTAAACTGGAGGTTGTTATCTTTTAGGCTCGAACCACTTTACTCCGAGACATCTGGCCTTTATGTTTGTATAGAGAAGTCTGCTGTGATTCTAATGATTTTAACTTTGCATGTGATTTGTTGCTTTTCTCTAGTTGCTTTCAAGATTTTGTCCATTTTGGGGACTTTTGGAATTTTGAGTAAAGTGTGGTGTGGAGAGCTTCCCCTTTTGGTCATGGCTATTTAGTGTTCCTATGGCTCACTTATCTGTATGTTCAGTTGTTTCTCTATATTTGGGGTTTTCTGCCATTATTTTTGTGAACAGGTTTTTGTGTTCTAATTTTTCAGTTTTTCAAATTATGTGTAGATTATTCATCTTTACATAACCTAGCAGTTGTTGGATCATTTTTCTCTTTTTATTTGTAAGATGTCTTTGAGTAGTTCATCTTTGGAGGTATCATTGTCTTCTAGTTTTGAAAGTCTATCCTTGCATTGGACCATCCTGCTGCCTATAATGTTAATATAGTTTTTAGTCTCCTGGATTTCTGATTGAAAACTTTTCATAGTATACTGATTATTCATGTTTTATATCATTTTATTTACTGCATGTAGTTTTCTACTATGGCATTCTGAGGGTTCCTGTATCTTTTTGGTTATTACCTCCATTATCTTTTTAGTTATATCTTTAATCCCATTGAGTATCTCTTTGAGCTGTTTTCTAACCTCTTCTGCTGTGTTTTCAAGTAATTCATGTATGACTTATACTGTTCTGCCCTTTGAAATCCATTCTAGGCTTCCGAGGAGTTGGAAGCATTTTGTTGCCTTTTCCTCTCATGTTTTTTTTTTTAATTTTTTGTTTTGTTTTGTGCTGAGGTTTGTGGGTGCTTATAGTCTAAAGATTTTTTACTAGTATAGAGATCACTTCAATTGTTTTTCAATGATGTACTTTGGGTATAGCTAACTATAATCCTTCTCCACAGACCCAAGAGACATTCAACCATCTTTCTTATTATGGAGTTTAGAATGATATACATACATCCATATGTATATATAAATAGTACATTTATATGGCTTTATTAGAAAATAGAGTAAAAAACCTTATGTTTTAAGAGCATCTTAAAGTAGAGCATCCTTATTTCTTCTGTGAAACTGAACAATATCTGAACACATTTACTATGTATGATTTTCATACCCCTGCCACAGTCTACTCCTTTCTAATCCTAAATTCAGACTCTTCTTTCTCATAGTTTTAAAGTTATTTTGGTGAGAACTCAGAAAATAAGGGATAAATCTGTGCTGTAAATCTAACCTATTTTAATGATGTCATTATCTTTAAGGACAAGAAGATAAGTGTCTGATCAGCTATTCAGAAGTTTCCTTTGACTAACACTGCCTATGAATTTTTCTTCTATGTCTTTCAACTATGAATCTATCAATTTGTATAAAATAATTGCTTCTTTTAATATCTTAGGTAACAGTAAAAATTATTTGATGTAAAAGGAAACTGCAGAATTTTTTTAGAGAGCTCTTATTGGGATTTTGCACATGAAATTGACTTTGTTATTTCAAATTTGACCTATTGAATTTATCATTTACATATCACAGCTTAATTTTAAAAAAGGAAAAGAAAATGAAAATAAAAAGTAGCAACTCTAAAACATTAAAGGTATACATTTTGAACTTTTTTTGGTACTGGGGGTTGAACTCAGGACCTGCTTGTGAGGCAGGTGGCAGATGAACAATCCATTTTTTTTCTTTTTATTGAGTTTATTGGTACATTCTAGATATACAGTACAGTTACATTCATTACTGGGATCTTGTAACTTTACATGCCAGGTCTTGGTTCTCATTTTTTCCCCGTCACTGCCTCCCTCACTCCTCCCATAAGTGAGTGGACAGCCGGGTGTGGTGTGCATGCCTATAATACCAGTACTCAGGAGGCTGAGGCAGGAGGATCGCTGTGAGTTCAAGACCAGCCTGGGCTACATAGTCAGTTCCAGGTCAGTCTCAACTACATAGTGAGACCCTGTCTTAAAAAACAAAACAAACAAAACAAAAACAAATAAATTGAGTGAACAAAGTAAAAAAAATGACAACCTTACCATAAAAGTTAGGTACATATTGCCCAATGCTTAAAATATAGATATAATTATGGCATCTGTGATTATTATAATAGATGGATATGAAACAATTTATAAACTATGCCATCAACTCTATGGGGATTTGATTCCATACAAAATAAGCAGGGAAAAAATTTAAAGAAAATAAACAAAGATTAATTTGTCAAGGTGTCCCAGCTTGTAAGAGTCCATGTTTGATGTTCATTGGAGAACAAGTTCAGCTCTCCTGCTTCAGAGAACGGGGTGAATGACTGCAGGACTTAGTGACAAAAGTTAAAGAAGAGAAGAGGCAGGTGATACCATCTAATTGAGAATAAAGATAAAACCAATTTTGTTTTCACTAATAAAAGCAAGGTAGTACCTGTTCTCAAAGTATCCAGATGAATTGTAGTTCTGGTCAGAGGAATATCTATGTAATGCCGTGAACTTTTAGCACAAAATGTTCTTTCTGCATGACTGTACAGAGGTTTTCAAAAAGTGTGCTTTTACCCAAGCAATTGTTATGTAAAGGAACACTAGAAGATATTTGTACATAAGTATTCTGTGGTAGCTAGAATTAAAGTTGCCTTAGAAGTAATACTGAGATATTTCTAGGAAACAATTTAAGAGATTTGTTTCAAGTGATATTATAAATTGATACAACTCTAAATCTCTTTCATTTTTATCATAATTCTCAAACAGTTTTCATAAGTGCATGTGTCTTAGTCATTTTATTTGTTACCAAGACACAATACTGGACAACCACAACTTTAAAGGAGGTGGGGTTTATTTTGGCTCATAGTTTGTAGATGTTTCAGTCTGTCGTTGGCTGGCTTCACGGCAGGACATTGCGGTAGTGGTGCATCACATGAAGGGAGGGCTCGGAAGAGCAAAAAACCCTTTCAGGCCACTTCCCCAGCACCCACCTCTTTTGCCAGACCCCAAGTCCCAACAGCAAGCCATCGATCCTGTCCCATCACCCAGTCATCTTCCAAATCCCTCACTTATAATGGCGGGAGGCTTTGGCGGGGGAACCTCTAAATAGAATCCCTAGCAACACGTTTTAAAGATGTGCTCTGTCCTTTTTATTGTTGTGCTAGCTATTTTCTACTTCTAACTGGGGGTGGGGGTGGGGAGGGTTGCTTGAGGGACTGAGTTGCTTTACAGGCAGCAACCCAGAATACTCCACCTTGGGGCTTCATGTTCATTTATCTTTCTGTAATGGCATAATCACATTCACAAGTGTATATATGGATGCCTATGTTGTTCCGTATTATCAGATTTTTATCTTTGCTACACTAGGAATTAAGACAATGGCCACAAGTTGCCTTTAACCTAAGGAAGTGAAACCAGATGGAGTGAACAGAAGAAGTGTCCTTTATCTTAGTTGTGTGTATAGGTGCAGCTGATTCTTGGTTGTAGCCCAGGATGGGAGGACACTGTGGTCCCAGAGTTGTCAGAGTTTATTAGTTTGTGTAGCAACTAACTACTTGACATGGTGTTTCAAGTTGAGCTGGTCCTTTTATGTTATTTTATTATTACTATTCTTCTTTCCCAAGAGTACTACTGTTGTGTTTCTTTCAATTGTCTTAAATATCATTACTTAAAAATTCTGTATTTTATAATTTCAAAATTTCCAGGATTTCCTTTTCTTTTTTTTTTTTCTTTTCTTTTCTTTTTTTTTGGTACCGGGGATCAAGCTTGGGACCTTGTACTTGCGAGGCAGGCGGCGGAAACACTGAGCCAAATCCCCGGTCCATTTCTTATTTTTTGAAAGCTTCAGTCACAGTGACTTGTTTTCTTATGTTTTATGATTTTTGTCTCTTGGGTTATAGTATTTGAAAATGAATTTGTGGGAATTCTTTGAGGTTATAAGTTAACTTATTTTCCTCCAGAGAGACTCATGTGCTTTTGCTGAGCACTGCAGGATAATCTCTCTATGATCAGATCTGAGATTTGTTGTCATTTCTGGATTCTAAGCATCACCTTTCATCACTTTGGTCATCCTTTCAACATAAAATTTAATTTCTTAATCAGCTATAAAGTGTTCCTTACTATGAGTGTTTTTCCAGATATGTAGCCTGACATATTACTCATAGAAATAGAAAGCAGGGGGAAAAGAGTGGATCAGTCTGCTCCCTGAATTTGGGGAAAGTGATAATCTTTCCACTTCTGTCTCTTTTGGTCCTTTGGATGGGATCCCTGGGGAGGGAGGTACCATTCTTCCCTGTGGGAAACAGCAAGCTTCATGAATGTAGGGTCCGTGCCTTTCTTGTTCATATTTCTCTGTGACTGGGGAGACTAATTTTAGTGATGCTATTTTTTTTCTTAATCCAGAAGAAATGGAAGCAAATCTTTTTCTTTTTTTGAAAAACTGCATTCATTTTCTCTAAATTCTCTTTACCAATTTTAAATATACTGTGTTTATCTCTATGTGGTATCTCACTGAATTCCATATCCATCTCTCAATTGATTAACACTGGAGAAGGAAGGGATGAAGAAGTTTTGTAATTCCCTCCTTAAATCCTGTTTGATATTAGTGATGTTATATAGGTAAATTCTCGTTAAGTTTTCCTATTAATTTGTCTGATTCCTATTTTTAACATTTTTGCATCATAACTTTCAAGGCTTGTTTTTGTGAATCTTGTATATCTAGGTTTTTAAAAAATATAATTTTGTCTCTGTTTTCTTATTGTCACTTTTATCATTGTATTTTATTGGATTTTTTTTCTGTTCTTTTTATTTTTGCTAAATTACTTTGCAGATGCTAATTTCATGACTTTTTCTTTTTTCTTTTTATTTTCCTTATGCATTTGACTTCTATGCTTTGGACATAAATTTTCTTTGCTTTTCAACTGATACATAAAAACATAAAAAATTGTATGATTTTTTTGGGGGTGTCTTGTGATGGTAGCCATCTAAATTCTGAGTATTTGAATAGCTTATCACAGCTTAAGTAAAGTCACTCCATCTATTCTCTTTCTGAACAATAGAATAACCTTATAATTGTTCAGGTATGAATTGTACCACTGTACTTTTCAAAAAAATATCCTTTATTTATCAATTATGTACTAATGGGGTGCTGGCTACGTGCCTAGCACAGCTTAAGTGCTGATAATACAGACCTAAACATAATGGGAAAAGTCCTACTCAGGAATGTTAAATTCTCGTGTGTGGGAGAGAGCTTGTCTACTATTTTAGTTCTATTTTGTTTTAATTTCCTAATTAATCAATGTTTAACCTCAGGATTATGCACTTACATTTACCAAATCATTAGCACTTTATTTGCTCACTCTGAGTCTTCCTTATTGCTCCTTTGTTTTGGGTTTAATTATCTTACAAAGTTAGAGTGTTGTCCCCAGAGAGCATGGGAAGAATACATTTCTTCTGAATCCTTTTTTTTTTTATTGTGTCCTTGTTTTTAGTTAATTTTTTTTCTCTAAATTCTAGGCAGATGAGTTTGCTTGGCTTTCTGGCATGTATTGTGATTAATGAAAAGTTTGCTCTCATTTTAATGATCATTCTGGGGCAGTAAGACCTATTTTCTCTATGTTAATTTTTGAATTTTTTTTTATATTTTAAATTTGGCAACTTTGCTTTTGCTTCAAGGTGGTATGCTAGGATTTTGTCATCTTGCTCGGGAGTTATGAGCCTTTTTAACCAATTCCTTCTGCATTTAAGAAAAATTCTCTCCTGTTAAATTTTCTCCAATGACCACTATTCACTCTTCATATTGTTACAGAATTTTAGATTTATGCCTTCTGTCCTTAGCACCCATTAATTACTACTGCATATTTCCCTTCTTTATATTTCTTATTGCTTCTTTTTGTGATTTTTTTTGTCTTCTATTACTCAATTTGAAAATCCTCTCATCAAATAAATCTAGCAATTTTTTAACATGAGTTCATAAAATTCGTTTAATGTTTGTCCTTTCATTTTCCAAACTTATGCTTGCTTATATACTATATATTTTTCTTTTTTTTCAAATACCCTGCTGGTGATACGTGTTCTGTTTTGTTTTGCTTTGTTTTTTGAGACAAGGTCTCACTTTGTAGTTGAGACTGACCTGGAACTCTCTATGTGGCCCAGGCTGGTCTCAAACTCACAGCGATCCTCCTGCCTCAACCTCCCGAGTGCTGGGATTACAGGCATGCTCCACCACGCCCAGCTTTGGTGACATGTGTTCTTATTGTATTCCTCCACCTCTTTGATTTTATAGCACCTTTTGCCTTTTTGTATAATCCTCAATTCTATTTGTTATTTATACAATATTAGATTCTTAATATTTTAATCTCATGTGATCATAACATTTTTAGTATTACTTAGAGGCAGATTGTTTTCTGTGTTTTTAAGCCCAGTACTTTGTTGGTGCTTCTTAACAGGACACTTTGAGTTTGAGTGCTTTCCAGATCAACTTTTATATTAACATCTTGCCTCATGTTCCCTCCTGACTTGGGCAATCCTCCAAAATACAATGACAATTTATGTATCTCCCAGTTGGCAGTTTGGGCAGGGCTCGGTTGTGTCATGTTTTTGCCAGTCAAGCTGGGTTCACTTTGTGACTGTTTGCAGAACCCAAGTCAAGAGGAGGATGGTTTTTAGTGGGATAGTTCAGCTGAGATGAATGAACTCTGCTTCACATCTCTCTCCCTGCTACTGAGACTGGCTTCTTCACATTGGAACTGCCCTGTGAGGAAAGAAGGTGATTCTCAGTGGGTGAGCAGCCTTTGAGTCTCAGCTTATATAGTCTCTACTGTTATCCTATGCATATTCTAGGGCCTGGCCTAAACTGACTAGGACTCCACCTCTCGGAAGGAAGAGCTGCAACATATTCTAGGCATTTTTGCCTTGTATGGATTTGGCCTTAAAAGAGCAAAGCCTTGTACTTCTGAAGGCTTAGAGATCATTGTTCTGCCTCCTCTTCCTTTAGGGACATTGTTGAGTCTCTGATATTAATATTTTCTCTCCCTCTCTCTCTCTCCCTCTATCTCTCTCTCCCTCTCTCCAAACCGGGTGATTGAACAACTCAAGGCTTCTATACTTAGCTAACTGCCCAACTCATTTAACAATTTAAAAGAAGTTTATTTTGACACAACTTCTCATTAAATTGCTAAATTGACCAAGCTGGGCTTGAACTTTCAACACTTCTGCCTCAGCTTCTTAGAATGCTGATGACACAGGCATGCATCACCACACCTGAAATTAAACGGTCTTTTAATGGTGACTCCAGTGAGCAATCTCTATAGAATGAATTACATTCCCCTGCCAAAAAGTCACTGCTGAAATCCTGACTTACCCTACCCCCCTACAAATACTCTTTCTCTCTATGTGATACCATTTGGTAATCGAGGTCTTTGTGAGTTAATAAGGTCTAGATGCATGAAAGTGGTAACCTCATGATGGGACACAGCTGAGAACTTGCCACAAAAAACCAAAGTGAAATGGTGATAATCTGTAAGCCAGAAAGAGCTCATTACTAGAATGCTACTGTGCCGGCACTCTGATCACTTCAGCCTCTAGAACTATAAGAAGATACATTTCTGCTGTTTAAGTCTCTCAGTCTATGGTATTTTGTCTGATAGCCAGAGCTATCTGATATAACTTCTCATCCTGTGGCAACCAACCTTGTTTTCCTTCTCTATTTTTGCTTTAAAATTTCATTGGCTCTCCCAGTAAGCCAGACTCAATAACTATTTTGATCTTTGAGTTCCTCGTTTATATCTGGCATCTAGAAAGTCCATCATTCCTCTCTTCGCTTCCCTTTGCTTTGCTTCTCTCTCTCTCTCTCTCTCTCTCTTCCAAAATGTCCTTGTGTAGGTAAGAATGTATTTCATACCTTATTTTGCCAGTATTTTTTGTGCATGTCAAGTGTGCACCCAATTACACACACTATATTAACTGAAAATCTAGTCTGCTCATATTAATTTTGATTCAAGGATGGTGGTGGCTTCCGACGTTTCTAACTGGGTGGGTGACAGTCACTTAAAGTTCATGTGGCAGGCAATGTAATTAAGCAGGTAGGCACTCAGTGAGTTGGGGAAATATCAAGTAGAATTCATATTATCAGATATGCTAGCTGATGGATATATTTGTCTATTTAACATTAAGTCAATCATAATAAAATATAGCTAAAGATTCTGTTATAAGCTGAGCATGGTGGTACATACCTGTAACCCCAGCACTCTGGGAGGCCAAGGTAGGAGGATCTCAAGTTTAATCCCAGTCTGGGCAATTTAGTGACTTAGTGACTACCTATTTTATATATATATATATAGAGAGAGAGAGAGAGAGAGACAGAGAGAGAGAGGTGTGTGTGTGTCTGTGTGTGTGTGTGTGTGTGTGTGTGTGTCTAGGCTCAGCGCCAACATCCTGGGTTCAACCCACAGGGCCACAGAAATAATTCCCCAAATACACACACTGGCTTATTAGCCATATTTCAACAGCTTAATGGCCACAAGTGGCCACTGGCTATAAGAATGTACATCCCAGAAGATATCACTCATCGTTTGGGAGACTTCTGTTGAGCAGGGCTGCTCTACCGCATGGCTGAGTACCAGAGCAGATGACACAGTAACTGGGCAATTCATGGCTCCTGAGCTGTAAGAGCAGATTACCTTTAAGACTCAAAATGGTCAGGAGAAATCTGCATTATCAGTACTTGTACCACATCTTCATAAATATTGGCTGAAAACTGAGACAGATAATTTGGAGAAACTGATCCTGGCTGTGAGTTGAGTGACAATCTGTACTTTCATTATATACTCTGGAAACTAAGCAGAGGCAGAGTAAAAAATGAAACAAAGCAGAAAAATACCAGACAGAGTCTCATAAACCTCCCCAGGTTTTCTTTTTGGCTGATAATAAAAAGTAATATATGATATGGAGGAATATTTGCAAAGCCTAACAACTTCTTTGCCTTCTTATGCAGGAAATACTGAATACACTTTGTTTCTTCCATAAAGACTCTGAGTCATGATTATTGAATTATAGAACGCTGTAGCTCATCTAGCAGAGAACGGAGAGCAATGTTCTTGCAGATGAGTGGGATACAAAAACAGATTTAAGGCCTGCATTTTCCCCTATATCAGGGGCCTCCACAGCATAATTATTTTCTACCTTCATATCTAAGGTATCATTTTACCTTGTTATTACCCACAAATCCCTTCCTGAGAAATTGCCTGCTTCTAGTAGCCCTCACTACAGTTCTTTCTTGTTGTCTATAACTTGGTACATAAGAAAGCATATTAGAAATAACCAGTTAATCATACTTGTCAAAGTTTAATGTTATTGTGTAAATGCCTGTGGTCTGTCCTAATACGGACTGTGTGAATATTATGTCAAGTACTTCACTCATTATTACCCTGCTTTCTCCTTGAGCATTATCAACAAAATGATTCAAGAGGTTGCATCTTTAAATAAGAATTTGGGACTTTGGGCCTTGCTTGCTAAATAAATGAAAATATCAAGCCATCAATAAGCCCTCTAACAATGTTTATAGTAATCCTTTGGGTAATGAATACAGAGGGTAGAAAAGGAAGTAAACAGCCCTAGGGGTAACTCAAAGATGGAGGGAAACAACTTTCTTCTTTGTTTCAGACTAATTTTCCATGGAATAGGAACAACTTCACTCTTTTCCTGGATGATCCATCTTTTCGTGGTTGAAAATCCTGTTTTGCATTATTTTCATTTATAATAAACCTATGCATTTTAAATGAGGAAAAAAAAAGAATTTGGGACTTTGACTTATGGCTCAGCTGCATGACATTGGCCATGAGCCAATCTCTTATCTCTGTAACGATCAGTTTTCTCATCTGTAAATCACCATCATCATTGCTAACTCTAAAAAAGTATTCAGGAGGTCAAGCATTGTTCCAAGTGCTTTCCCTGTATTGGCTAATTTTAATCTTCACAATACCTCATAAATTAAGAGCTGTTATTTATCCACACTCCATACAGGCAGACGCCGAAACCTGGATAGATGAAGTAACAAGCTCTCCTACTTTGTTGCTGAATTGTGAAACTTTGTTTCTAGCAAATGTTTCCAAATGATTCTTTGAAAAACATTAATTTTCTCTGTGGATTAATGAGTTTACTTAGATGAAGTTTGGGGAGCTGGTTTCCAGATCAGAGCAAATCGCAAGAAACTTTGAAAGTTTTAGAGAAAATGTACTGAACAGCACTCAAGAGGTAAACAAGTCAGTAGGGATTCAACTTTGATGAGTTAGAGTTGATCAGAGCCATGAAACCCAGAGACAAATGAAAGAAATTGGGTCTGTTTTGCTGCAATGTTTAGCTAGGATTTTGTGAAGACAGTGCATTCTATTAATTTAAACTGGAGATTTAGAAAGAATCAAGACCAGGTTTACACAACAAGAAGAAAAAAAGCCATCATATTGACTTACATGGGAAAAATCAAGGTTTAGTGGAAATTTTGTTTAATTTGACTTTTAGGAAGAATTTTCAATATTTTATTTTGCTATTAAATATTTATTTTAATATGTTTTGTTAATGTGGGCTTGAAACCCTTTTCTGGAAGTAAACCTGTCTTTATAATATTTATGTGATACTTTACCCAAATTTACTTTGATTATCAGGTTTGTCTCTTAAGAATCTATATATGAAGCCTGGGGCTTTATACTAAGAAGAAATCATGCACAGCTTCTCAGCTTCCTTCATTTCAAGAAATATATAGATTTTGTGGGGTTGTCATTATCCCTGAGGCAGACATCAGCACTGGAAGCTTTTTGTTTTTCCCCCCCTGGAAAATGGCTCTCAGTAAAAGTCGGACAAATAGAATTTCCCAGAGTATAGTTCTGAGGAGGGATTGCTATAGTGGGATTACTTGGTTGACATTTTACATGGAAGGAAATAGAATATTAAAACCAACGGAGATTTATAGAAGTCCTGCTTAGTGAAGATGCACAGAGGTCTTGAGGTGTTTCACCAAACTCTTTATGGGTTCTTCTGCATACATATTCTCGCGTATCTCCCACACTCCCAAAAATATACAAACTGATTTTAGCATTTATTCTTTCCTTTTCTCTTTTAAATTATAACAGATTTTAGTTTAGCTGAAAGGAAAGCTATATATCAAGTCGAGCAACACTTCTTCCCTAATGACGGTCATAAAACTGAATTCCTCAGCAGAGAATCACAGAAGTAATTTGCAGTTCTGTGTGATTTTAGTGCTCTGGGAGGCCGTGAACTTTGCATGGGATCTTTATTATGCTACGCCAGAAGATAGAAGCTCCTCATAAGTAATTGAACTGATAGCTGCAATATATTGGGAGCAACTTCTCTCATAATTTATGCACTTGATGGTAACTGCAAACACATCAACAAACCTGTGTCCATTGGAAATTAGCAGGGCTACCAAGACCGGCTACTACTTCTCGTTCTTTACCGCTTTTTCATCTTCAGGTCTATGCAACCTGACTGATAAGGTAGTTATTGCCCAATGAAAGTATCATAGCTAAGGACTTATAGTTACCAAAATTCACATAAATGCACATAAATACAAATTTTGTGCTAATATACAATTAAAATTTTAATTAAAAAATTCTTCAGGAAATAATGAAGAGAAATGGGATCTCTAAAAGACTCCTTCCTACCCCCATAAAGTAGAATGTTACTATGGGATGAACTGAAGGTTGTGGCAAAAGTGTGTGAAAAATAAAAAAAACATTTAAATACTGCTTGTTTATGTTTGTTTTGCATTGTCTTAACTCTGGGACTGTGTTTCATACTCATTGTTTAGAGTCCTGTGTGAGTGGAAAACATATACTGAATTACTTGCATCAGGATATAAGTATTCTGGCCCATTGTTACCATGTATAAGCGCTGCATTTTTCTTTTTTGTTTTTCTCTTTTCATACTTCTTTTTTAAGTAATAGTGTGTCCCTAGCTTTAATTAAGAAGACATGTGTACTCTCATTATGTGGATAACCAAGGATACACTAACCCGATTTAGCAAAAAGGAATAAAATAGTTTAAAAACATTCTGATCTAAGATAATACTTTTACCTCTTTTAAAAAATTGTCAAAAATGATGTCCTCACATCATTATCATAGGCAGATAATTTTATAAGAATCAGGACAAGCAAATGAAACATATCTAATTCAAAACTTCTAAATATGTACTTAATTTGCTTGACTTTCATTTAACCACATCTTTGTGGTGACATGAATTTTACCATTTTAGTTCCCTATTTCCTTAGAAGGGCCATGAATTCGGCTTCAACTGCTACCAAAGTCTTTCTTAGGTGATTATTTCTTTGCAGTCTTTTCATGAAGCAATGGTAGATTTTTAATTATAATGTGATTAACTTCTTTGCCTAATATTCATTCAGCATTAATACAAAGAAATCTCATTTACTTTTGTTTGTTTGTTTGTTTGTTGAGAGGCCATTACAAGGCAGGAAGATATGATAGAGGAACTATGTTCTCTTTCTCAAATTCCAGGAACATGAGTTTCTGGGCATAGAATTTTTGAAAAAAAAAATCTCAGAAAGAGTGACTTCTTTCTGTTAGAATTATATGCAGCTTTATAACTCATGGGTTGGCAACATTTTAGAAATCAAAGTCCTAGAGGTCAGGACATACATCTGCATTAATAATGACTAGAGTGCAAATAAAACTTACAAGGCAGACTAAATCTCAAGACATGACATTAGGTAAAGAGCTAAGAAGAAAGAAAGGTGAATATAATTCTGGCGAGCAACTATAGGAAGCAATCCTTTAAGGGAAAGAGATAAAATGTCACTAAAATTAAATTTGTGTATCACTTCTAACCTACTTTTAACCCTCAAGGCTATCATTAAAAAAAAAAAATTTAATAAAATTTCTTTGATTTGGAATTTAGCCAAAAAAGAATTCCTTTGTGCATTGATTAAAATCTCATCTATTTTTGAATATGAGAAGACATCAGATTCACAACAAATAATTTATGTAAAGAAAAAAGTAGCTGTCTGGCAGAGAGATAATAAGAGATATGAGTTTGGCCTTGTTTGAAGAAATTTTTATGGAGAAAGCCAGTTGTGATACTTTCTAAATTAAAAACAAAAACAGTCATAGAATCAAAGCATTTGCTTTATAATACAGCACATTTTAATTTTTAAATTTCATTTCTAATTTTCATTCAATAAAAAAGTGTCTATTTAGGATGCATTCCTGAAAAATCCTTGTGTCCTGAAAAACCATGCACTAAAAATAACAGGCTTTATGGGAATAATAGAGCTTTTGGAATGCCTTCTCCAAACCCATGCAACTTTGAAGCTGCTGCAATAAAGAAATGATATTTGCTATGTCACAAAATAACTGAGGAAATCTGCTTCAGGGACATCAAATAGGTGCAGAAACAGTAAAGTGGAAAGACTGTCCATGGAGCTACTAAGACAAAATAGACACAAGTGAAGGTCTGTGCTCCTTGGAGAAATCGTAACCTGCAGAGAAAGTTTGCCCAGCCAGGATGCTACTCTGGCCTCAGAGCCTCTGGCTGGAGTTTTTGTTTAATTTTCTTCAGATACAGCTAAAGTGATTCTTATCTGTGCAATATCCAGGCTGAAGAGCATATTCCTTTCCTACAGAAGATTATAATTCTATTCCTGCTATTCTAGCCTATGTTGCTCAGAAAAGTTGTTTCTTGATAATTCAGCTTCACATTATACTGCTATCATCTCCCTTAATTACCAACCATCTATGAGTACTTCATACTGAAGTAGTATGTGTTTGCACAATGGACTGCAAAAATTGTCTCTATTTTTCATTATTTTATTGATTTCTTGATGTCCATGTCCATGTTTGTCTCTCTTTCTTTTCCTTCTTTCTTTCTCTCTCTCTTTTTTTTGTTTTGTTTTGTTTTGTTTTTTGTTTTTTGAGACAGGGTCTCACTATATAGTTGAGACTGACCTGTAACTCACTATGTAGCCTAGGCTGGTCTTGAACTGGCAGTGATCCTATTACCTCAGCCTTCCAAATGCTGGGATTACAGGCGTGTGCCACCACACCAGGCCTGTATATTTCTTTCTATATTTCATGAATCCCGCAAATGAAAACATTATGAAAGTTTTCACCTTTCCTAACTATCTCACTTAACGTCTTGTACCTTTTAGGAGGAACTGGAGGCTCTTGATGTAAATTTGGGGAATAAGGGGTCATCAGGGAGTCTCAAGGACTTCCCAGAGTATTCAGAGACCTGGAAGTGAAACCAAGAATGAGCAGAGGTCAGTGGTCGCAGCCCAGAGCTCATGGACAGGGTGGCCAGGGCAGACATATTCTTTGCATTTAACCCTAACAAGCACATCAGTGATGTTAACAGGAAGAGTTTCAAAAGAGTCGCATGGCCAGCCAGCAGTCAGATGTTAGGAGTCTGGACACTCATCTGGAGGAAACAAGTAGAGAAACAAAGTGGGGCTGACTCTTCATGAAATAGGATTATAAGTTTGAAGGGAGAATTAGAGTAGCAGGTAGAGGAGAATATGGTTCTGGTTATTTATTTTACTAGGGAAAAAGTAAATATTTAAATGCTGTTGTGGAAATGGTGGTGTAGGACACAGATTAGAAGGTGATGTATAATAGAAGAATGTCTCAGAGAATGCTGAGTACGTTAGGCACAAACTTACAGACACAGCCTGAGCCACTTTTGCCTGGTAAAAATAGGAGGGAGGGAATGACATTGCACATGAATGAGTGAGTGGGGTCAGAAAAGCTGCATGAGGTTTTGCCTAATATTTTGTATTTCTTTGAAGTAGAAGTTTGTTGCATTGGTGCATTGAAATAGCTGAACATAAAGGACAAGAAATAGATGAGTCAGTGAGAGTTTGAAGGGAGCATGAGAAGCCACTGATAATGAGGTTGGTCATTTTTCCTATCCTTTTAGAATTCAGTCTGAATGGACCCACCTTGTGGGTCTTCCCGGCCTTTCCATCCAGGAGAATGAGTTAAGACTCTTGTGCACTGGAAGGGTTTCTTTCTCATTATTGTAATGAGACCCATTCAATTATATTTGTTTTGCTCTGGGTCTCAGGTAGAAAAAATCCTACTCACTTTCTCTGTACCTCATCTATGTAAACTTCACTGAGATAAAATAGGAATAGCATAGGCTTTGGTACGAGGCATACGCAGGCATCATGACCATTGTTTCCTCACAATAGAGCAAGGACTTCATAGAGCAAGGACTTCATTCTCTGGATTCCCTTAGCTCAACAAAGCAGAGCAGAGCACTTAACCTTCAACAGTACTTTTAAGAAAAAATAAGGCAAACTCCTGGCATACATTGGATGCTTAATAAGATAATTTCTCTTGTTTAATATTGCTTCTAGAATTTGCTCGATTAATGTGAGAGGATATGATGAGCTTAAGAATTTAGAATAAAGATCTGCCTTCTTATAAAACTTTGCTTTTTGTGATTAAATTGTCAAACAACACCCTCAGAAGAGGGTTGTTTTATGTATTTAGGTTTCTCAAGTTAATAATCAGTGTGTGTTGAGAATGAAAAGCCATTATAGTGCTGCTAAACTCTGGCAGGTAGGTATTAATGCTAGAAAAGAAAAAAAGTAATAGTCTGACTGGGGTAAAATGACTCATACCTTTTTCTTTCACATCTCAACAGAGTCATTCAGGTAGATTAGATAATAACATAAAAGGAGATAAACCTTCGTTGTCACTGACAAAAATTTCCTCAGAGCTAAATTTTAAAGCTTTAAATTTTTGTTGTAGAAGTATAATTTGGTATACTTTTCAGATATAGGCACTTGTTTTGGTCCTCTTTCAAATAGTCATATCAAATACCAACTAGAAGATATGATGTAAGACTAAGAAATTTTCTTCATGATGCCCTACTGTCTATTACAATGGGTAAAATTAAGTATTTAAAGCAGATTTTGAAGTCATAGTAGCCTATATTTGTCTGTGTATGTACATACACAGAGATCTTTAGTGCCTATACAGTGGACCCTCGAGTTACAACTGGTCTCAAGTTATTGGGTTATGCTGGAATTTTAGTTTTAATTTACAACCAAAGTCTTGAGTTATGACCCATATGCTGGCCATTTGTGCTTCCAGATTGTCTCAGATACAGATTTAACCCTTAAAGATTTCTGGAAGGGACATTACAACATCCTTTCATGTGTGGGATTAATTGAGAAATTGTGGGCCAATGTCACCCCAAGGACATTGAGATTTGCCTGTATTCAGGAGAGAGACTTTGAAGGCTGTGTAGAGAAATCTGAGTCTTCAATTGGTCAACTTGAGTTACAACCAGCCCTTGGGAAGAACTGAATTTGTAAATCAAGGGTCCATTGTATTTTTCATTTTGCTGGCAGTGTATGTTTCTTCATGAGCTTTTGCATATACAAGCTCATGAAACTGCTTGTGCTGTTTTTGAAGAACAAGTGCTCTCAGACAGAAATTGAAATAAAACATAACTTATCTGTCTCATTTACTTTAGTGGACTTCTCACTTTAAGAATTATTTTAAAATTATCAGAGAAATGAACACAAAAATATAAGCAAAGAGCCACCTGCAAAGTACTCTTTCTAACTGTAAAGACTGGCCTCAGGAACACTGTAAAGGCAGAAGCATTTTCCCTGAACAAAAGATGGTTACTATTACCCTAATTACTTGAACCTAACCAAGGGAGTATTTTGTTTGTGCTACAGACTCACCCCGTGACTGTGCCACCACTGTATTGAACAGTGCTCCCTGAGTGGGGTAGGTACAAATGGTCAATTATATCCTCTGAAATTATTCCCTTGTAAAGTGTTTTGAAGAGGCCAATCTTGTGAAATAATTTCAAACTTAAAATTGAACTTGTCAGATTAAAATATCTCTCAGGTTGCAAGTATTTTTTTCAAAGGATGACTATTTCTGAGTTTTGATTACCTATTTCATATCAATAATATTAAGGGTATATAATACTATACCTTAAAGGCATTTAAAAAGTATACAATTTTTTGAGAGGAAAATCACTTTATTTTATAAACTAATGGCCTGGAGAATTGCACACAATATAATACATTAAGCCTTTAGGACAAAAAGACTACAAACTTTAGGTTATGAAAACTAATTCCTGAACTTTTAGTTTACAGTGAAAATGCTGTGGAGATATACAAGGTTTAATGAAGCATGAAAGAAAATGAAAGTACAAGAAAGCTTTGAACCTTTCATGGCAATTTAAGAACACTCAAAAAGCAAAAAAGCCAGCATATCAAGCCAGCATGAGATAAGCAGTCAAATAATAGTTTTCTTAAAAACTTATGTGATGATGGGCCAGGTATTTAGCTGAGTGGTTCTGTCACCTGCGATGCAACTGCAAGGACCTGAGTTCAATCCCTTGTACCAAAAAAAACAAAAACCTTATGTGATGTATGTTATATGTGTCACCATGATTAGGGTTGCTCATTCACCAAACAGTCGAAACAATATCACACCCTAAAATTAAAGGTTAGATATTATGAATTTCTAAGGAACATTTATAGGCCAGTATGTATGTTTTCCTTAGATGGCATCCTACTAAAGGAACAAATAAGAGTTTTCTTTGTCTTTTAATGTCTTATGATCAGATGGAGGTGTTTGACTGAAATGTTACAAAGAAAATGTCATGATTGTCATGCAAAAATACTATGTGTAGCTCTTGATCTTAAATTTCTCTATAATATATAACTGTTTTCTGTTAACATTTAGCAGGGATTCAAGTA
This sequence comes from Fukomys damarensis, assembly GCF_012274545.1. Lineage (NCBI taxonomy): Eukaryota > Metazoa > Chordata > Mammalia > Rodentia > Bathyergidae > Fukomys > Fukomys damarensis. The sequence goes on along the minus strand of NW_022900950.1, from coordinate 12,845,428 downwards.
CTAGGACAACGATAGCTGATAAGAAATAACAGCCCATCTAATTCTGCTTCATACTTCAAAGTGCTTAATGTCCAGACAAAATTATAATAGTTAAGCTACTAATGTCAGTGATCTTCTCTTCTGGGTGTTCAACAACTAAAGTTTGGAGACCAAAACTAGGAAGTAACTGCGCGATGAGGACAGCCAATGTTTTGGCCCTGACCCCTTGAGGTCTCCAAGATCCAGGATAAAAAGGAACCTTTCCTGCAGGATCTTACAACTTTGGTAAGTTACCCACTCAACCTTCCTGAGCAGGGAGATTTCTGGGCACCAGAGGATAAATATACTATGTGCCAGTGGTGGGTCACCATGAAGGAAAATTCTCCCATGCTTTCACTGAAAGCACCACAGTCAAGCAAGGCTGTGACCCACCCTGACAGCTGACACTGACAGAGGAGCTGAGAGGCTCTGTACATAGTTCCAAAATAATGTTTGAAGAGACTTCACTGACCTTGATAAATAGCAAGAGGTTCATGTTGACTGACACAGATCTCACTTTAATTTGGTTTTAAACACCTGGAAGAAAAGACTAAACAAAAGAGGTATAAAAGAATGCCATAGTAATAAAGCTAGATATAAAGAGGGTCTCCAGTCACTGACCCCTTCTGGCAATTTTCAGCTCTACCAGTAGCTAACCATGGTTATAGATCATTAGGGAAAAACTATGGTAAAATCTATAAGTGCTCAGCCAGAGTTTTATATTTCTTAGCAAAATTTGTTCTTCAAATTGTCTCTTCCAGCTAAAACTAGAGACTGATGACAAAGTATCAGACTTATAGATAACCTCTATCAATGAAAGAATGTAAGACCAGCAGGTTCAATCAGTATTTTAATTTCTAAGTGTGACTTTTTCCCCAACCTTCCCTTTCATTCTAGTGTGCTCAGGCTTAGATTATGCATACTCTAATTTCTTAAAAGGTTTGTTTATTCTTTCCTAGAGGCTGTCAAACTCCAATCGGTCATACAAATGGAACCAATGAAAATGTGCTAGACTTCTTTTACTGGGATCCACCAGGTTGTAAATATTGTAAATAGCTCATAACTGTGGAAGTATACAATATGACTTCTATGTTGGATTCTGAAGCCCCTTGGACCTTCTTCTTATCCCCTTTGTGGGCTATATGCATAGCAATCCTGCTGACCTTATAATTTGGCCCATGCATTCTTAACTGTTTCTTTGACTTTGTTTCCTCCAAACTTAAAAGCTATGCAGCTACCAAGATGACAATTCCAGGCACCTAGTAAAGGCCTTCAGATAGACCCTCTGTAGAGGAACTATAACTGATGATCATAATTACTACCTTTTTCTGCTGGAAGTAGCCAGAACTGTCTTTGCCCCTTGCCCCCTTACAGCAGTTAGAGTTACTTTTTCAGAGAGGGGAATATTGCAGATAGGTAAGTTAATTGGATATCTTGTAGGCAGTTAGACAGGGCCACCCTCAAGGAGCCAACACAGCAAGAAGCCAACATGAAGGACAATCAAGACACATTCACTGAAGGCCAGAATTATAAAAGGAGAGAAACTATTATACCCTTGTGTTTCCCCTGGGGATAAATAGCAATGACTGATACTCTAAATAGGTGTCAATCATCTGGGTTGAGGGGCCAAGGTCTTAGCCCAGCCTTTCCAGGAAATATTCCTGACCCCCACCATTACTGAAAATCCTTGTATACTTGCTGTGTGACTTGCTCCCCCAACCCCACTTGACCCCCATTAAATCATCTAGGTGACTGTACTTGTAATCTTATTGGTGGGTCATGGTTTTGCCCCACCTCATGCCCACCTTGTAATTTTCCATTGGGTCTTACAGTTTTGTCCTACTTTGTACCCACCTCCCCACATGGCTTTGCTGTATAAAACTTCTTTGAAAAGTAGGGTGAGTGGGCAACCCACTTTCTTGTCCCCCTTCTGTCTCTCTTAAACAGAAGCTTTCTTTCCCTCAATAAATTTTTCCTACTCTTAAAAAAAAGATAACATTATCAAGAACAGAAAAATTAAAGGGCAGCAGAGGAAATGAAGCAAAGAAGGGACCAGAGCAATAGTTGAATTAAATCACAAAAAATGTTGCATTTTAGGGAAATAAAAGAAAGGAATGGTCACTAGTGAACAAAAGCATCGAATAAATAAATCCTTATAAGATTTTCCAATTGAGAAAAGTTTGGTGACCTTAGAAAGGAGGCATTCCATGGAGTAGTTTTATTTATTTATTTTTTGTCTTTTTTTTTTTCAGCTTTAATTTAGTTTATTGGTACATTTTAGGGATACAGTACATTCACATTCATTGTTGGGATCTTGTACCTCTACATGACAAGTCTTGGTTCTCATTTTTTCCCCTTACCTCTGCCCTCCCTTCACCCCCTCCTCCCCTCCCCATCTACAAACACTTTATTTTCATCTTTTCATTTTCTCACATTTTTTTCTTTTCCCTTTTTGTTCTTCCCCTACGCATCACACCTTCCCTACACCTTTAGCTCCTTTCTTCCCATTTCTAAATGTCAGTAATCTTATTAGGATCTTATGTATTATTGCAGATTATTCACACCAGGGAAACTATTAGGTATTTACACATGTGTGCCTTATTTATTTCACTTAGGAGTATATCGTCAATATGTATTCATGGAGTAGTTTTAATTTGAAGCTTGATTGTCATGTGAATAGGTGGAGATGTAGGCTTCTTTTTTAGCAGATACAGAAAGAAGATTCTAGTTGGAAGGAAATAAAGGGCCTAGGGGGATTTTTTTAATGTTTAAAGATAACTGAATTAATTTATTATATATGAGAATAATGGTAGGGAGGGAAAGAATAAAGAATAAATCAAAGAAAATAAGCAAGGAAAGTAAAACTCTGAGCAGGTTAGAAAATAGAATAGGTGTAAAAACTTACAATTAAATAGATCCATTCATAGGAAAATGGATACATATTGAAGATATACTTCTAAGTGAAATAAATAAGTCACACATGTGTAAACACCAAATAGTTTCCCTGGCGTGAATAATCTGCAATAATACATAAGATCCTAATAAGATTACTGACATTTAGAAATGGGAAGAAAGGAGCTAAAGGTGCAGGGAAGGTGGGATGGGTAGGGGAAGGGTAAAAAGGGAAAAGAAAAAAATGTGAGAGAATGAAAAGATGAAAATAAAGTGTTTGTAGATGGGGAGGGGAGGAGGGGGTGAAGGGAGGGCAGGGGTAAGGGGAAAAAATGAGAATCAAGACTTGTCATGTAGAGGTACAAGATCCCAATAATGAATGTAACTGTACTGTATCCCTAAAATGTACCAATAAACTCAATTAAAGCTGAAAAAAAAACCTTACAATTAGACAGAACGACAGCTATGCCTTTCTTTAAGAGGGAAGAAGATATTTTCTATAATAAACAATCCAATTCCTTTTCTGTTCTCAGTTGGATAACATCATTACTCATGTACCTTAAAGCTCAGAGAGATAAGTGAGTATACAGTAGATGATGGGGCTATACTTTGGCTATAGATTGTCCCCTACAGGCTTCTGTACAGAAAGCTCAGTCCCAGGGAGGCAATAATGAGGTGGTGGATCCTTAATAGGTAAAGCTTAAACTAGATGTGGTAGCCCACACAGGTAATCCCAGCACTCTGGGAGGCTGAGGCAGGGGCAAGGCCAAGTCTGAGCCCACCCTGGGCAACTGACGAGATCTTAAATTAAAATTAAAAAAACAAACAAAAAATAGCTGAGGAAATAGATAGTGTATAGGTCCTGAGTTCAATCCCCAGTACCACAAAATGAATGAATGAGAGAAAGGGTAAAGGAAAAGAGAAAGAGGTGGGGCTGGGTGAAAAGTAATTCGTTCGTAGTGGCACCACTCCCAAGGTCAGAACAATTCTGCCTTGTTCTTAGGAGACGAAGCTGTTATAAAAATGCAAGGCTGGGCCCTCCTCAGTCTCTTGCTCCCTTGCTTACTCACAGGCACCCCCCTTTGGGAGGCAGCTCTCTCCCATTCCACTTTTCCACCAGGTAGTGACACAGCCAGATAGTGGTGTCATGCTTTTTGGACTTTTCAGCCACCAAAAGTATCAGCCAATAAACTTCTTTTCTTTATACATTAGCCAGAATAAGACATTTTGTTGCAGTAGATTGCATAGAGTCAGATAGGTGGCAATTTACTCTAGTAAAAACCAAACAAACAAACAAAAACGTGTCTCCCAGGTAACAAACTGGATGAGCAAGGCCAGACGGACAAATGTGATTAACTAAATACACGTGTGGGAGATCAGCAGCAATGGAAGCATAGAGGAAGCATCACTTCTTCTGCTCTATCCAGGCTGTACTGATAAATTCCATGATTATATTCAACTTCACACAGCAGTTATAAAATCATGATGCAAAAGAAAGCATGGAGCCCAGAGCTGCATGAGTCCAGCCACTAAGTCACCCAGCCAGGTCCTCCTCCTCTGATTCCGTTTCTCCAACACAGCATCCTCTGTGTGGCTTGACTTCCTACCATAGCTTCCCGGAAAGTGGCTGTCCACTGGCTGTAGTATTCCTTCACCTGGGCCATTCAAAACCTTTTTCCTTTTCCATCTGCCTGGTAAAAGCCACTTCCTGAAAGACCAGTCCCCCTGGCTGAAATATTAAGCTTGGTTTTGGACATTTTAAAATGAATAGAACTGAGTCTTGATGACTATATCATGTCACCCTATGGGGCTCTGCTCGAGTGGCTGCTCAGCTTCTCTAAATGACATCACCATCATGATCTTGGATGTGAGACATCTTTGTGACAAAATTATACAAATATATAATAGAATTTATATATTTCCTCAAAACCCTGGCTTTAGGCTTTTCCTGGTTTCATTTGCTATCTGAGCTAGCAGACATGTGCTTCTTTTTTTTAATGGCCACAGTGTGCCCAAGCTAGATCCTAGCTGCACATCGCCTGTAGGTAATTCCATTCTTAAGGTCCCTTTCATTTTCTCTTTTGTTAGCCTTTTTTCTTCCTCGTTGTAAGGGGAAAAAGTAATGAAACATAATTTTCATTTCTTTTTTAAAAGAAAAGGGAAGACCAAAAATTCAGTTAAAGCTAGAGGCCCTCAATTTTATAGAAATTTGATTTATTTGCCGATGAGAGAGCATTCGTAGCACAATTACAACTATGTTAGAATCTACATATGAAAATTATATTTTACAAGCTTGATAAATACTAGACCAGCAAATTAAGTTTAGAGTAAGCAAGAACTGAAGTGACAGCAAGAAAAGACAATGTTCAGTGGTTTTAAGAAGAGAGAGAGAGAAAAAAAGTTAACTTCTAAAGAATAACTATTGCATTCTGGACTGAAAACTGACAAGAATTTATAATTTTCCCCCCATCTTTCAGTGTTTTTTTTTTTTGTTGTTGTTGTTGTTATCTTTTAGAGTTTTGCAGCTTTTTGACTCTTGCAAATGTTGGTTAAATTTTTGGATATTGTTATAGCCTTAAGGAGATCACTGCAGGGACGATAACATTTGATGTCTGAGTAGGATACCACCATAGCATGTATTTTGTGCATGTGTGTTGTGTAACTGTTAAAGTTCACAGCACTCCAAGTCAAGCTGTTGATTATATAGCACAACTCTCTTCATACAAGCTACTCCAAGAAACAAGGGCTGTTTTTGAAGATAATCCCATTTTACAGTATATTTATGTAGGATAAAACTTAGATAAAACTGAAGCATAGAGACACACGAACATACACAAAGCACAAATACTCAATACAGAAAAAAACAAATTCTTCTGGAGTCATGATTTTGAACCGTAAACAAGGAAGTAACAAGCTTTTTCTAATTCTTTTCCTTTTTTTCCCCCCTCAGTACTGGGGCTGTATCTAGGACATTTGCACTAAGCTAAATCCCCAGCCCTTTTTATTTCTTTTTTTTTTTTTCTTTCATTTTGAGACAAAGTCTTGCTAATTTGCTAAATTGCTCAGGCTGGGCGTGAACCTATGATCCTCTTGCCTCAGCCTCCCAGAACTGTAATCCTGAGATTATAGGATCCTGAGATTATGCCTGCTCCACTGTACCTGGAAAAGTTTAAAACTTTTAATTGAGTAGATTTATTTAGCTTCCCCATTTAGTACTCTTTTTTTTCATCACTGGCCGATAGCTAATGCTCATATCTTATGTCTTATTTTTCTGGACATTTTTTCATGGCATTATAGAGGATTAAGGAGAGAAAACAGAGTTTTAATGGGATGAAGGCTGGAGAAGAGTTCAATGCTTATTTTGTAAATAATAGGGAAGCTACACACACTTATCTTGGAATGTACCACAAGGGGTCCATCTTATGCTGAAGAAGGGATTGGAGTTAAATTCTTGTTGCACAGGTCTCATCCTTACATCATCAAGTCTTTGCTAATACTAATAAAACATTAATATCAAGATCTGCCAATAGCACAGCTTCTCAGACATAAAAAATATTAGAATTGTAGGGAAAAAAGTGGGAGCCACGGCTGGACTTCTTTCCAGCTTTGAAAAATCCACATTTTGGGCTGAGGATTTAGCTCAGTGGTTACGGTGCCTGCCTTGCAAGCACAAGGGCCTGAGTTCAATCCCCAGTACCAAAAAAAAAAAAAAAAAGAAAGTCTGCATTTTGGGGTCAACAAAAGATAGGTTTGATTCACAAGGATTCTCCTCATCCCTGGCCTCTTTGTTTTGTTGCTTTTTCCCTGCCCTTTTTTACTGGTAGTGGGGTGGGGTTTTGAGACAGCATCTCATTATATAGTCCTGGCTGGCCTCAAACACGTGGCCTCGGCCTCCCGAGATTACAGGTGTGAGTCATCATGCCTGGCTCTTTTTCCAGCTCTTTTAAGCAGTATCAGTCAGACTAAATTAGTGAAAGCTCTCCAGTAATAAGCATTACTCTCATGTTCTTAGTTTGACCTTCTTCATTTGTAGATGTCTTTATGGTATTTTACTGGAAAGTGCTGAGAAGCTGTATCAGGCTCTGCCTGACTTTGGCAGTTGTAACTCAGAAGTTCTTGGCAGTTTTGAACTCTCAGTCTATGACATTCAAAGCCTATGTGTTTCTAGGATAGAAGAGGGGAGTGAGGCCAGGTAGATGACTGTAACATGAGAAACTGTCAGAAAAAAAAAAAATCATCATTTCAAGGAATAGTGCAGAATTAAAAGCAAGCCTTTCCCTAATGAGACTTCATAATCAGCAAAGCTCTTGCCTGTGGATTTGCTCACTTATTTATGCAAAATTACTTGTCATAGTAATAATTTCCCCCCTCCTCTTCATTTATGGGGGTCAAACTCACAGCCTCTTGCTTGTTGGGCAAACTCTTTACCACCAAGTAATGGAGACTTCTGAGTTTACACATTAATTAATTTTTCAAGGCTCTATCTTTGTTTTATCTACACAGCTCCTGTTCCCATATTTTGAGATAACGCTTAAGGACCTCCTGTTTTCTATCATTTAGGTTAGAATGGTCCTAAGGAAGTTTAGTGTTTGATTTACAGAAGAAACACCAAATTCATAATAATATCTGAAGTAAAGTGTGCACATATAGTCTTCACATGTTACATAGTATCTTTTGACTCTTTTCAATGAGGTTAATATGAGATTTTCTGATAGAGTGCCAAATAAATATGACACAGCTTGTGCTGGGGTGAAGGAATCTGTGCTGCTGTGCTTTCCAGGCTATAATGGGAACCCCCTTTGTAACCCACAGTCCCATGGTAACCAGCTGTCAATATTTAGACATTCATCATCCCATTTGATATCTAGAAAGAAAGTTATCACTCGTAAGTAGAGTTTTAAGTATATTTCAGCGTACATATTGTCAAAAATCCATATGAAATTAATTTCAGTCCTTTTGTGGAAATGACAATATTCATTCTAAAAGATTATTTTAAAGTGTCTTTAATCATGGGAAGAATTTCCCAGTTTGAACCTAGGGATCTTCTCTTGCGATCTTTCCTGAGATCTTCTCATGCCTGGGAAGATCTGTGGAACCACGGAAGCTAGAGCAAATCATCCCTGGTCCCCGCTGCGTGGGAGTCTGAGAACACTCAGGGAAGGGGCAGGGAGAACCAAGGGGCCTCTTGTGTTTGGAGATCATGAATGGGCCAGTGTGCGTAAGGAAGGCTAGGTCTCAAAACAGCACAGTATCTTAGACTCTCACCTTCCTCTAGTCTGATGCCCACAGATTCATGCCTGAATGTTATCATAAGCACGTGGCCAAAGAATGCATGATAAATATTTCAAAAGCAATTAAGTTAACATCTTATGGTGCAAGGCGTCTCCTACCACAGCATCTAGCACCAAAATTCAAAGGGGGTGAGAAGACAACACGATTGGCCTAAGGATAGCACCTTCATGCTGGGTTCCCTCGGCTTCCTTGGGACTTGAGAAGGCACTGGTATGGGTGACCACATCTTGTAGCACAGACGTGGCTGTTCACATGGGGAGCAGTAAAAAAAAAAAAAATCGTTACAAAAATCAAAAGGTAAAAAAAGGAATGATGGTGAGCAATTGGCAGTCAAAAGGATGACTCCAAGACCTGTGGAAACACTTGAGAAAAATTTGAGGAGTTAGACAGGTGTAGTACTTAAAAATAAGATGAAGTCAGAGTTGGGCAGCATATAGTTATTTTTAAATCATTTTTGTCTTGATTGATTCAGCTTGGGAATAAGCATGTTTTAAAAATTGTTACCCATTTTAATGTAGTGTCTCATTCTTATGTTCAAATATTGTAGATATTGAATACATAATCCAAATATTTTTTGGATTATGGAGCTATTTACAAATTACATTGAGGTTATAGACTCTATAAATAAAATAATTTTAAAGTAATATACTTCTAGATGCTTGTCTAAAATGGATTTATAAACACATGGTATAAAAATTTTTCTCCAGCTCTACTCTCTTCTATGATTTACACTGCTTTTTTAAATGACTGTGGCGATTGGTTTCAAAATAGCTCACAAGTGTCCTCACCTTGCCCAGTTTAGTCTTTTCATCTGTGTGAAAATTTTATTTTGATACCTTGCATTTTATTACTTATGAACATTTAAAAATTTGTCATACATCACATAGAATCTAATTCTGTAATGAATTGATGTTGTTCTTTGTAACATGGTAGTTGGTAAAAATGAAAAGTAAACTTATGGGCTGTTTATGAAATAAACGCATTCCTTCTTGACCTTTGCCATATATTGATGGTTAAAGAAACAAAGATGAATAAGCACAATTTCTATATCTTATTGTAATTGTGTGGCAAAAGGAAGCTAGAAACATATAGAACAGACAAATGAACTATCTTGCATTTCAGAGACAAAAATATATTGTTTTGACACTTCCTTAATTGAAGTATATTTTCTGGGAGAAACAAAGGTTTTCATTGACTTGTAGATCAAAGATCCTTTGTCCATTGGGTCTTTCCAAAGTGAAAGAATATTCTATAATTTGGTATTTCTTTTTATCAAAGTCTAGAAATGTGACAAGGTTTCTATTTTCATCTCCCTGAGCCTGTTCTTGGTTTTACGAGACTTTAGTTTACCATTATTTACTAACTGTCCATAAGGACATAATACTCTTTCCCTGAAGTCATTTGGAGAAGATGGAAATTTTTGCTAACTGGAGCTTTAAATATTTCTAAAATAAAACAACATGTTTTGTAAGCTCCTCAAGGGTTGAGATTTATATTCCTTTGCTTATTCTCTATTCTCCACCCTGGCATTGTGCTGTCATGTAGCGGGTCTGCATTCATACTTTCTGAGTTTTACTCCAATCCAAGAATTTCAGAGAACAGAGGAAAGACATCTGAGATTGATTCATGTGTAACATGAGCCTGGTTCCTCTCATCTACTTGGTCCTTCGTCTTCTTACTTCACAACACCATGTTCTGAACATATTCTTCTGTGGTAATGATTAGGCAAGAAGGCCTGCTGTAACCCATTTTACTTCGTGGATGACCCTAAAACCTCCCTTTATTCTGTTTACTTGGCTTATACTTTACAGTACTTCTTAATTTACTCTCTTCTACCCTTCCTATGATTCACCCTGTAATTTTTAATTCCATACAATATGGATGCTAGGATAATCCTTAAAATAAGTCTGACTTTAACATCAAACTTTCAGTGGAAAAGGGAAATGAAAAAAAACATAGGCTCAGAAGAAGGTTATTGAACAGGACGTAAAAACTTAGCCAGTGCAGGGCCAAGGGGAAGCACAGGGAAGGAGGCCCAGATGAGGAATAAAGACGTTGTGTATCCTTGTTGCATGTCCAGCCAACATTCCCCATCCCCTGGAGGATCTTGTTGAGCTGTGATATACACTTGATCTTAGCCAAAAGATGGCCAAGTGATAGGAGGTGTGATATGTAAGGGTATTGGTTAGTTTGTCAAGAATTTTGATCTATTGATGCAGAATTTCTCTAGGCTTATTGTACAAGTTAAAAGTAGGTTATGCTGAATTGAAACTCCATTTGTTCCTTCCAAACTCACATATCTCTGAAAAGAACAGAAAAACGAGAACTAAGCACTATTGGTTTCATAGTCCCCAGTTAAACAATCGTAATTTATTTTTACTTTAGTATTTCATATTAGGAAAAGTTGTATTACAGGATTAAATGTTGTGAAGATTTAAAACCCCTAAATTTCTCTGTCAAATGGAGGATTTCAAAACCGCAAATTTGTTGTGTGTGTGTGTTTATGTATATTATAACACATATAATTTTGAGACCTATTTTCATTCCTTAAGTCTTTTTGGTTCCACAAGACCATAATGTAGACTAATAAAGGACTTGATTTTTTTTTTTTTAAGAGTAAGAAGCACCCTGGAGGGAGGCAGTATGAGAAGAGGGTTTGTAGACAGATTTAAATTAAGCAGGTTTCTACTTCATTCCACTCATATTAGCTCAGTGGGTTCAAGAGTTCACAAGAGCATAAAATCCTTTCACAGTATTTAATATGCTTTATGAAATCAGAAGAGAGTTATGTAGATGTTAGGGACAATGAAAGCAGTCATTTCATCTTCTACGAGCCTCCTGATAGTATTATATTCAGCCCCAAGATTGTTCACCATTTTATCAAAGTTATATGTAAAATAATGTAAATAATAGTAATGATAATGTAAAATCAGGTTTCATCCATCAAACTCCAAAGATAATTATGTAACATATCATAACTTATGTAGCTCATCAAAGGTAGTGAAATATAATGTATTGCATTGTTAATAATCTGGATTTTCCTTTAGGGTTAGAATAGAAATGTTTCCTATACAGTTATAATTGAAATATTTAAATATTTTTAATCAGAAAAGATGGTTAGTGTGAAACTGCATTTTTTTCTCATTTGTCTAAGCATCAATTTATTTAAGCAATGTTTCATTCCAAAACATTTGATTCATAAAAATAAATTATATATGGAAAATTAAGGAATTGACAAGAAGCTCATCAATTAACTTTTATTAAATGCATTTTTAATGCCTGAAACTTTAACAAATAGCATCTCACTTAATCCCTTCTATACTGTCAGGCTTTTATTTTATTTTTATTTTTTAGAAGACATAATATCTCACATAGGTATTTCCTTGCCCATTACCAAAACATAGGTAAATGGCAGAATTTGGATAAAGCCACAGCTTCTGATTCTGCAATGGTTTTTCTAGAACCGCCTTGTTACTTTGTCCAAAGTTTAGCATCATGATCACACTCTACAGACTATCAAGGGCTTGGACAAGAGGCAAACTTTCCTTCTGAGTAAAGCAGAAAGAGGCAGTTTCAATCCAAATGTCCTACAAGATTATATCATCACCTCCTTTAATGATAATTTCACAGTAGGTGAATTATATGCCGAGAGTTTAATCACTATTATAAACTAATAGTATTTTTTAAACCATCTAAACATTATTTATTGAGTTCCAAGTTTATTCCAGACATTTTTCTAGGCAATTAAGGTGCACCAGTGAACAAAAGAAAAAAATGACTGTCCTCAGACAGGTTATATTTAATGTTTCCCATTTTCTGTTCTCTGTATTACAGGCATATTACTGAAATTGTGAATGTTGTTATACGTGAAGTATACAGAGTTGGAAGTTTCTTTGAAAATAATGCCATTTACTAATGCAAAAATCTGATGATCTATGTATAACTTAAGAATTGGCTGACGTTTTGTCTAAATTCCAGTAACAACAGAAAATACAAATACAGTTTCTATACATGAAAAATTATATAACATCGTAAATGACTTTTATAATTCTAAAATAGAGCAAAAGTGCGAGCTGATTATGGGAGGGAGGAAACTTGGAAGCCCTGAATTTTCCTGAAAGAAGTCAGTATGAGCAAATGACTATTAAAAACTGGTCACCACAGAGTGTGCCCTCCGCTGCTTTCCGCTCTCCTCTCCTTTCTTCCCAAGTTCCACATCTCTCTGGGTGCAGTGCCATCTAGTAGAAAACCAGCCCTTCTATCTTCCGGAGAAATTGATACAGTCACAGTGGCATTCTAGAGAGCCTCTGTGGCTTTCAGATAGGATCCTCACTCTTTCCCAACATCACAGAGGAATATCGCATCTTCGCCATCTAAGGTTAAACTTTCTGTCTGCATCTGTAATCTCTGTTTCCTCTTCCTCCACTAGAACTTATTTTATCAATCATACCCTCTCCCTATTTATTCTTTTCAATTTATGTACTCTTTTCAGAGAAAAATGTACTGAATTTAAATGGTGCCATATCCTCTGTGCAGACTCCTCTGCGCTGTAAGCAAACATTTCAGAATAATTTTCTGCTGCATCTTAGCCTTTATAGACTCTATCTTTTTGTTTTTCATTCGACCATTGTAGATTAATATCCTGGGGATTCAGCCTCAATCATCTTTCATTTATTTTCGACTTATGTAATTCGTCCAACTGAGCTCTTTATATTTTTTCTATATGAATTCTTTATCACCCTTTTCCACTGCACCCCATATCCATACACATATCTGCCCTCAGGGTACCACCAGCTGGATATATCAGAGACTCCCAAAGTCAACACGTCTAAAGTAATACCCACTCGTTCCCCTGTACTTCTCCTTTATTATGTTAAGCATTTGCTGCAAATTTGAAGTGAAACATCTGACAAGTCTCCTTCCACTCCTATGATTCATGTTATCTTAGGCTCCCTGCCTTCGCATTTGAATCACCTTACCGCCTTCTTAATTGGTCGCCCTCCCTTTAATCTGAGCTCTGGTATGTCACAAAGGCTATGGATGTAGCCTGTCTCCCCTCTGACCACTTTCTTCCCTGGTGCCGGAGAAGGAGCTAGATACGCAGATTTTGCTCTCTTCATTAAGGGATTTCTTCTTATGGGAGTGACTCACGTGTTTAAATGTTATGGATTTACTAAAGACAAAAGTTCAAATAATTAAGTCTTTTGCAAGAAACAACATAAAAACAATTTTGTGCCAAATTAGTGAAATAAATAAATTTTAACCACAAGAAAGGATCTCCTTTTTGCTACAAAGCAGTTAAAATTACCAACTTGGTAATAACATCTGGTTCTAGAAGATATTAAAGGAAGGTAGCAATGGTTTTGTGAGAGAATTTTCTCTTTTGAAGAAGTCATCTTTTTTTTTTTTTTCTTTAAGAACATGGTATTACTAGAAAAAGCCCTTTTGGGGGAAAAAAAAGTTTTCAAAGCCTTTTGTCCCCTTACTACAAAAAAATGCAGTTAGTTCTGGCAGCATATGATACTTACATTCTTTAAAGTCAGCACATAGTATTTCATACTGCTGTAGAAACCACAGGGAAATGGGAGAAATGGAGCTATAGGCAAAACATTCAAAAATTTTGTCAGTGATACAAAAAAAAAAAAAAGGCAGCACAGTCTCACCTATGTCAAATCATTAAGAAAAGAATGGCTACTAGAGTAAAAATGTTAACCTTGAAAAGAATTCCTGAAGTTTGCTTGTAGAGGTGGCCCTAGAAGGTATTGTGGATTGTCAGTTATTATGCAAAGGTGGAAAGAAAGTTATTTAAAAGGAATAGAAAATGGCAACATGAGGTGGGAGTGGATGTGGCTTGTAACACGTCATGAACTGAGGAAGGCAGAGATATCTGAGTCTGTGTCTGTCAGTTTACACAAGTGATACAGATCTGACGGGCCAATAGGATACATTTCTTTGCATTTACTTAATGTTTTTCAGGGATAAAATTGTACATAACCCAATGTAAAGTCACATTATACTCAACCCCTTAAGAAAAAATTTTAAATTGCATACTTATTTTCATTAAAAGAAAAACACCTTTATTTCTTCTGTTTATAGTTCTGTGGCTCAGAGACAATAGGACTCCATTTGTGGAATCAGAAGTGGCCAGGTTTCCACTGTCAAAGTGAGACAGAAATCCAAGTTAACAGAAAAAAATTATTACAGGGTCACACTGACCTGGTGAAACGGATTTCTCCTACTTTGCAAATGAGAAATGAACAGCACTTAGACTACCTGCTTGATTATCGGCATGGATTCCTTATGTCATTGAGAAATTCCTCAAGGGTCATTTCCATTCTCTAAGTTCAACTTGAGTTTGGTTGCCATTATTCTAATATTTTGTTTCTTCTCATCAGTTAACCTAAATGGCCTCCTTCCTAACAGTGATGCGAAATATTCCCTCTTTTATAATGAGCTTTGAAATTATGGTAGCGAAAGAAAAGAAACAACACTGGGATCAAAGCAACATATTAATTTTTAGCTAAAAGCAGGTTATTTGAGTGCTTTCTCAAAAAGAAAAGTGATAGAATTCTTTGAAATAATGTGCTACATTCAAAGAATTTAATTACCTTTTCTAACATTGTTAGCATCTTTGTTAGTATTGCAAACATTCAAATGGAAACAAAAAATTCAAGTTTAAAATGAAGTTGATATATTCTTGATTATAAAAGGCATGCTATTTGCATTTTTCTATTTAAATATAAAAACCTAAACCTTACTATGAATCACAGTGACGTATGAATAAAATGTTACAAACATAAATATATATCGAAGACACAATTTTAATCATGGCACTTTGAACTCAAAGCCCAAATATATTAACTGTCATGATCATAATATATTTTTGTGGTTAACAAATGTAAGCTAGAGATAGTTACTACTTAGACAGCAAATATAGTTTCTTAAGGAAAAAATCAAGAAATTAATTAAAAATGAAGTTGTGTATCTTTTATTAATTAGTATTTATAATTTCTGAACTTGCTCACAATATTCACTGCCTAATTCCTTGGTAACAAACATTGTAACAACAAATTGAGTGTGCATAAGTATTACTGCTTAGAATATATATGTGTGTGCTTTTGCATTTCTATACATAAAGAGGTACATGGTTGCCATGATAGATTCATTGCACTTGGTTCAGATTCTATCACTTGTGATTTGGGGGTGAGATGGACACTGCCTTAAACAGAGATATTAAAATATTGCGTCCGAATGAAGAATGTGAACTCCAAAGCCACTTAGTAGCTCTGATACCATGGGAAAGTTATTCGTTCTTTCTCTGCTTCATTTTTCTCGTGTAAAAACGGGGTAATAGTAGTATCTCCCACAAAAAGATTTTCTAAGAATTTAATGAAGTGGTGTGTATATCCTGAGTGTTTGCCATCTGCTACGCTCCTCGCAATGATGATGACCAGGCACCTGATGCTTTCTTTGTGTCCCTCTCTGATCCGCTTTTCCTTCCTTCCTTCAATAAGAAACAGTGTAATCATGACTCTGATATTATTTAAATTATTGCAGCAAAATCCAGTGAATCAATAGTGGGATGACAGTGCTGTCATGGCTGGGAAATGTTTTTTTAGATACAAATTTATATTTAAGTATAAACTTTGATACTGTATTAAACACATCCATGCTCATTTACAAATAAATAAAATTATTTTTCAACAGAATGAGATAAAGCAAGTTTTTAAATTAAGTTTTAACTGATATGTGAAAATATAAAATTGTACACTTTAGTGAGGTACGGTGTTCTGTTTTGGTATGTATAAACGTTGTGTATTATCAGATTTAATATATTTATTTCCTTGAACCTTTATAATGTCTTTATGATTAAAATTTTCAATACCCTTTCTTCTAGCTTTTTGAAATGCATAGTACATTATTGTCGCCCATATTCTGGGAAATGATTTTAAAACAAACCTATCATTTGGGCATGGCAGTACACACCTGTTTTCCCAGCCCTTAGGGAACCTGAGACAGGAGGATTCCAAGTTGAAATGCAGTCTGAACATCTTATGGAATTAGAAAGGCCTCATCTCAAAATAAAAATGGAGTAAGGACGTAGTTCACCTTAGAAGCACTGGGTCTAATCCCCATTACCACCAAAACAATACAAAACAAAAATTAATGTAGTTCCAAGCGTATAGATTCTGTAATATTTAATTAAACAGCAAATAGTTTCCTATTTTGTCTTAATTAACATCTTAAAGACTGAACAATTGTAAATTGTTACCTTCAGACTAGAACTATAAAACAACCACAGTAAAAAAAAAAAAAATCTATCAATTAACCTTCTCTTTTCCCCCCAAATACCCCAAGGAAGCAAAAATCTTCTTTCATATCTTCAAAAAGAAAATGCCTTGCCTGGTCCAGTACAGAGATGTGAAATATTGATCCCTATTTCTTATCCTGATATCAGGTACTTAGATTCCTTGTCCATAGGGTTAGGAAATTTCCATATCGTCATTATAATGAATTTAATGCTTCCCTATTACCTGCAACAGCTTACATT
Source organism: Fukomys damarensis (assembly GCF_012274545.1). Classification (NCBI taxonomy): domain Eukaryota; kingdom Metazoa; phylum Chordata; class Mammalia; order Rodentia; family Bathyergidae; genus Fukomys; species Fukomys damarensis. The sequence goes on along the minus strand of NW_022900950.1, from coordinate 12,828,675 downwards.
ATCAATTTTAAGTAATTTCATAACCTTGAGGATAAGTCAAAGCAATTAAGTGAAAAGGGCAAATAAAAGCAAACAGGAAAAACAGGGATAAGGTAAGAGAAACAGATGTGCTAAAAGCTGCAGTGAATCGTGCTGGATATTATCCAAGGAAAAAGCAGGGATCTTCAATACCAAAAGCCGGAGCTTGTCCCACTTTAGTAATGGTGTGTGTAAGTTTCAACTATGGCCCGATTAAAAGCACTTTACCAACAGAGTTGAACATCAAGCAAGAGTACAAAATGCAGTTCACTTGTTTTGACTGTTGAACAAAACATACCAGTATTTGCGATTTCCTTAGAATTATGATGATTATGATGAAGGAAATTCCAGCTTAAGAAATGTCATCATCGGAGATGAAATCTGAATCTATGGTTATGATCCTGAGACCAATATTAAAGTTCTAATGAAAATAGCTCATTTTCTGGGCAAAAAATGGACATCAGTCAAGGTCTAACATGAAACTGATGTTCACTGTATGTGTGTGTGTGTGTGTGTGTTTTACCTCCATGGAATTGTGGGAGTTGAGTTTGTGCCCAGGAACACTATAGTGAAATCTAAATATGGTCAGGAATTATTAGAGCATTTAAGAAATGATGTGCTTAGAAAATGGCCTGACAAATGTGCAGTTTCATATTCTACCCTCTATCATGACAACACCCTGTGTCATACATTGCTTCTGGTATGGCAATTTCTGCAAAATAAAAACATTATGGTGTGTCCTCATTCACCTTATTCACCAGATCTGAAATTGTACTGCTTCTGGCTCTTTCTCAAAGTTAAAATAACCATGAAAAGTAAACATTTTGAATCAATTCAATTCATCAAAGCTGCCACAATAATGCAAAAGACACTCACAAAAGAGAAACTCCAGTACATCTTCAGAAAGCAGCAAGAGTGATGGGCTAAGTGTACTCAAAATGAGGGGGAGCCAGGTGTGGTGGCACATATCTGTAATCCCAGCACTTGGGAAGCTGAGGCAGCAGCAACTTGGTGAGTTCCAGGCCAGCCTGGGCCATATAGTGAGTTTGAGGCCCCCCTGAACTTCAAAGTAAGACCCTATCTCAAAGACAAAAAACAAAACAAAAACTTACCAAAAAAGTGAGGGACAGTGTTTTGGTTGGAGGTTAATAGCAATCTGTTTTTTACTGTACTAATTTTTCTTTTTCAGTTTAAACATTCCCACTATTTACTAACTACAAGTAGGTGTAGCCTAAGGCACACACATAAGAAGATGAGTATCAGTGATGCCATCAGTAACACACACAGACTAAAAAGGTGGAAAAAGAGAAAACAAAAGCCCTCTGCCTAGACACAAATTTTTGATGCTGGTGTCTAACTGTCCCTTCTCCTGGTATTAGTTATCTACAGCTGCATAATAAGCAGATATCTCAGGTTTAATAATTCAGTATGACAACCGTTGTTTATTTCACTGTGTCTGAGAATCAGGAACCCCAGAGTGATATACTGAGTGGTTATTACTCAGGGTCTATGCCTCTAAGGAAGCAATCAGGCTATGATGCTATTGCCATCTGATGATTTATCTGGGGAAGATCTGCTGAATTTACAGGCTTTTGGTAGACCAGTAGGTCTATTTCAAAGCTTAACTCTGTGGATCTCTCTAGAGAGCTCTGCTTATCATAGCTGCTGGCTTTCTCCCAGAGCAAGAAATGCAGAAAGTAGGAGACACTGAAGTCACAGTCGTTTATAATCTAATTTCTTTTTTTGGTAACAGGGATGGAACTCAGGTCCTTATGCTTGAAAAGCAACAGGCAGAACTACTAGGTAAATCCCGGCCCTATAATCTAATTTCTGAAGCGACACATGATTGTTTCTGCCATATTATATTAGTTAAAAATTAATTATTAAACAACGATCTCCCTCAAAGGGAAGATATTGCATAAAGATATGAATTCCAGCAGATTGGGAACATGAGAAGTCATTTTAGAGGCTTTCTCTAATATTGAATTTAATATTATGTATTTAAGCCAGTCCCAAACTTCTGTCTAGGTGATGGAGAATGCAGGAATCTTTCTATCATTTGATAATGGTACAAAGAAAAACTTTTGTTGAAACTGCACTTTTCCTCAAACAATTCAGAAAGAAAATAATGGTGCCATCTCTATTAGAGGTACATAGAAACGCCTTCTCTCTTAGAGGTACACAGAAAATTATTTTAAAAAATAATTTAATTATGACATCCGTTTGCTTTAAAATATCTAAATTTTAATACTTTATAATTTAAAAGAAATATGTATGCAAAGATGGGGAAGCACTGCTTAACTAGATGATAGATATTTTCTTAAAAATATCAACAATAAGTCATCATATCTAACAAAGCTAATAATTCCTTAGAAAAACACAATACTCAGGAAATATTTGAAGCTCCTCATTTCTTTCAAAACAGTTCTTACTGTGGACTTGTTTAAGCAGGATCCACCTTATTTACTGACTGTATGCTTATCATGTTATTTATGTCTCTCTATCTCCTGAAGTTTCTGAAAATTGCTTTTTATGGCTATAGGCTTGAATAGATTTGGGGTCAAATTCATTTAGCAAGAATACTAAATAACTAATTCTATATACTTCTTCTGGTAATGACATCAACTGATGTGTAATGGGGTTAAATTGACTATTTTAAAGATATTGTTAGTTTGAACAATCCATTAAAAATTTTCAGTCTTTCACCTAATTACCTTAGCATTGTGGACATTTCCCAAATGAATTCTATCACTTTTGGTGCAAAATAATGATTTTTAAAATTAGATAACTCATTGATATGTGCTAGATTCTTCTATAAAGAATAATTTTTTCTCATCTACTTGGTTCTCTGAAATATAGAAAAGGTAAGAAAAATGATTACTTGCTTTTTCTGATCAACTTTTCTAAATTATTACCCTAGCCACCCAGGAAATTAATCACTGAAATAATTTTTAAAACATATAGGTTTATAGACATTTGACATGTGTAATCCATCGGTTTGATTATTATAAGCTTTAAGATCCTCTAGATCATTCCTGGTCCTTATTTTCTCTCAAGTTGTTTTTTTCTTTTTGACTATCCAATACTTTGCGTACCTTCTATGTTCATGTTATCGTTTTTCTCTATTACGATAAACTTTAGAGCAGACATTTTTGTTTCCTTTGTTTACTGGAGCATCTCAGATCTTAAAAAGGGTTGCTGGTTCGCTAAGTGCTCAATAAATATTTGCTGAAAATGGATCAATGAAACTCTGCAGTCATCTTCAGGCTGTGTGCTTGTGCTTTTGTGTGTGTGATGAGAGGGAGAAAAAAACATACTGCAATTCCTTAATATTTAGCTACAAGATTGAGAGCAAATAAGTAAATGACTGTGAAGAATGAAAACCAAAACAAAATGAATATATATATATTCATATATATTATATGAATATATATACATATATATATATATGTATATATATATGGTGTTTTTTTAAAATAGTGTTTGCACTATTGGGTTAAATGTTCCTATGAAGATTTCTAAAACTAGAACAAAGGATTAAGTGCTCAACTTGACAACATGCTGCTAGGGTATTCTGGGGTATTTAAATCTTTCTCTGTCTATACTTACTTATGTGTGTACATCTACCTACCTACTACCTCCCTGTTTATCTGTCCATGTGTATAGGCAGATGATTATGAAATTCATATCTCTTTAAATACCTGGAATTCAAACTGATATATCTAACTCAACATTTTCATCTAGATGTCCAATACAGATTTCAGTATTTCCAAATTTGTAGACCTGTTTTTCCAACGTCATAATCTGTTTATTCCTCCCATAGAATTATATATAAAAATTCATCCTTTCAATCGACCAACCCAGAATTTCATGAAATATTCTTTGATAATTTCTTTCCTGTAGCCCTTCGGGATAGAGTTTGCAGAAACACAGTTGTCTAATCTAGGTGCATTTCAACATTTTAGCATGCAGTTCTGGAAGAAGGCTTTTGTTATGCCTGATTACTTGTTAGACATACCAGGTGATACTTGGGAGAAATTTAAGGGGATATTGACCCTCTCCATCAAGAACACATGAAGAGAATTGGAGAAATGTAGATGTTGCAAATCCTGTTTTCCAAATCTAAGTCCTATTTTCAAAATTCTAAGTGTGAGGCCCACACTTACATAGTTTCTGAAAATCTTGGGTTCTTAGGATATGTGTGGTGGATTGAGAATCACTGGACGAACCAATTACCATCTGCAATGAAATGTGTGTGACTTTCCTCTGATGCTAGAATGACTTTCTCAGGCATTGTTTTCATGATGCTACTTGTCCACATTCTGGGATTGCTCTTTTGGGGCAGTGGTGGGGCCAATTTTGCTAAAGGTTTCAAAATCTTTCCCCCAGAATTGCCTAATGACTTGGAAAAACAATATGCCAACCCATTTTTGAAAAGGCATGTAAACATTTTTAATTATAAATTTATATATGTAAAAGGTAAAACTTTTGATGTTATGTGATAAAATCTTGTGATCTAACACCAAAATAGCTTTAAATGATATATTGATTGCTAGATTAATCTTTCCTTGTTAAAGACAAAAATTGTGCCCTAGTGTATCTTAAAATTAAATGTACATACACATCGCCCAGGGACCTTGAAATTCACAAGTGGCAAAGCCATGTGTTTTTGTTCTATTCAGCGTCCAGGAAACACCTATGAGCCTGTCCATGCTGACAGCACTTGTTGGCTGTAAATCTATTGATTGGCCAGAGCTTCATTTTCTGGTATTTCAGAAATGTAATTTCTCACATAGACTCCAAGATTTTGAATTTCCCTTTTGTTTGATGCCTTGAAAGTTTGTACACACTGAGGCAATGCCTAGAACATCCTGAGAAGATTCAACATGAGTGTGAGATAACCTTTCAGAAGGTAGAGGAGCAACTGTGAAAGGTGATCCATCCACCATAGGTAGTTTTCTTCACTGGTAAATTTTAGTAGAGAGTACATAAAAAGATAAAAGAACAGGAAATTGGTTTTTTTAAGACTCTCTCTCTATATATATATACCTTAGAAAATGTCCACGTAGCTCATATGCTCATATATGCCCAACTGCTGGCCCTTTGTTGAAAAATTTATTGGGAGAACAATATTTTCAGAAGGTCAGAATTCCAGTTGTAACCTTCGCAATGCCTCAATTTCCTTATCTATAAAATGGGGATAAGAGATTTAGCTCATCAGCTGTGCAAAGGATAAATGACAGGGCTATACATAGCATGGCATTTGTTTCATCAGTAGTGCTCAGCAAATGCAAACGACTATTCTGAAAGACCAATTTAGTACTCAGAATTTGAGATTCTTCATTTACACATTCACTCTCTGACTCCTCCAACCATATTCACTTATCTTTACCATTTTTATTACTATATTCAAGATAGGAAGATTTTTGAAAGACTCTTCTTGTAGGAATTGTCCATATATTTCTTTGAACTTCTGCTCATACATTCTTAACAGAATTAGTGAATTGTCTCCAGCATTCCAAATGCGTATCTGTGAAAGATAAGCATTCTCCAATGAATGCTGCAATGAATGGCCTATAGTGGCCATTGACTTGGGTTCCCTAAGCAAACATTTTTTTCCAGTGTGTTTTGCTATTATATTCCAGTGACTCAAAAGCATCACCCTACATGTTTTATAACCAGTGTAATCTCTTTAAGGGTAAAAAGTATACCTGAATTTTTAAATTGCCAATGATTCTTAGCAAAGTTCTATTCACATAACAGATGTTTAACTAATGCTTGATAAATGAAGAAATATGGATTTTTAATTTATTTCAGAGATTTACTTAATTTTGTCCACATGTATATATACTACATTTATTAGCCCCAATACTTCTCTTCAGTAAAGCTATTTTTACTGCCTGCCAGATAAAGCATTGAAGAGTATCACTGCCAAAAGCATGCATACTTGATTTAAATTTAATGCTGTTTAAGCAAAAAGTCCAAAACAGATGTTGGATAAATTTGTGTGACTGATGAAAATTAACTACCATATCTTCATGGTCATTGAATTAGGGTAACTTTGGCTAATGTCCTTTGCTTCAGAGATGATATTTTTCTTAAACAAGTAATAATCTAAACAGATAAAAAGACAAGGAAGAATATAAAATTAATATCCTTTTTTAATCAGGAAAATTATCACATATCTCACAGATCTATGATCTAAGATCTATTATCTTTTCGATACATGTATCTTTTAGCGCATGGAGAAAGACGAAATGAAATGTTTTACTCATTTCTCTTCTGAACTTCTCTGTTATTAAAGCTACTTCATTATGACTCAGATAATTTGTATGAAGTGGAGGATGAACTTGTGAAGTCATACAATTTTGGTATTTATAATACTATACTCACGCTTACTTTAACCAGGTTCAGTGCTTAGGATCAATACAAAGCTGCCTGGTTAGAAAATTATGCTATAACTTTTCATATTTTATTAGGATTATTTATTTTTAGGTTATCTAATTTACCATGCTTTGCTGTTGAATTAATGAGAAACTTCATTGAGTAATTATTATGTTGAAAGCACTAGTTTAGGGGCTGTGAAGATTGAATGTACATAGTGCAAGGAATGCATTCTGTGTTCACGTAGTTTAGAAATGCTTTTTATTCACTGGCTAGTATTTACTTTTTAACAACTTGTATCAAAACAAATGATCTTTGTTTTTCTCATAAAGGCAAAAACAGACTGACACTGGTAAGTTAGTTTTATTACCTAAAATTACCTAATGATGTTACTTATATTTCTAAATTACAGCATATATTTTAGTTAACTCTAAAATCAGTTGTTTTTAACCTCCCTCTTATTATTATTTTTAAATGTTCTGTACAAATTTGCACCACTGTTTCTTGTAGCTTTTTCAAGGTAATACACTCTAACTTGAAAATGTGTTATCAATCAGTAGTAGAAGTGCCACTGGAAGATTTAATTTTGCATTTCTTAAATTTAATCCTAGCTACTAAACTGGTGCAGATTTAGGGTATGTTAAGCTAGGAAGACTCTATATATATATATATATATAGAGAGAGAGAGAGAGAGAGAGAGAGAGAGAGAGAAGCCTTATAAATCACAGTATAAAATTATGAAGTATACTGTATTTTAGCTAATTCTCATTCTAAAAGCTGCCATAAAAGCTGAATTGGAAGCTTCATGTCTGCATGAAATTTCCTATATTTTTAATATGTATGATGGACTTAATTCTTCTTGGATATTGAAGTCTGCCAATTGCTATGAAAAAAAAGTACATAGTGCATATGATTTTTCCTTTGAAGGAAAGTCTCTTGCTTTGTGAGTGACAACACACACTGTGAATTTTGAAGTGGAAGATGGGAAAGGGTTTGTACTCTTGGCTCTAGGACTTTACCAAGTAAAGTTTTGGAATGACAAATAGTGTTATTGCTGATATTAAGGTTCATTGATTTAGGTAAAAATAAAACTGTCCTATCTTGAGTGACTAAGACCATTTTGTAAAGAGAAAATTATATATATTATCTTCTTTGACTCTCAAAATGCACTGTTAAGTGAAACTTGTGTCATTAGTCCACTCAGTTGACCTCTCAGACTAAAGAAGAGCAAACATCTCTGTTTATTATAAATCACTCTGCCATCTGGGGTTCATTTTTTACCTTACCAAAAATTATTTCTCTTTTTTATGAGTGATATTTGTAACAATGATTTGACTTTTTCTGGTTTGCTAGAAGTTATATTTTGTGGTTTTCCTTTTTCTTCTTCATTAAGAACTAAAAGAGGTACTGGTTTTTTATAGGACTTAAACTTCAAAATAAATGGTTTAGTTATCAACTACTAAAATTGGTTATTGTTATTTGACTACTGCCAACACAGAATAGAAAACAGAAAGGAAAACCTCAAAAGAACATAGAAGTTTGGATTTGAGGTTTCTGCTTTTTGCCATACTAACTTGATATGTCACTATAGAATGCAAAGCTGCAACATTTGTGAAATAGCCCGTTCACTACCATCAAGTTGAAAGGCCATCTGTGGAGTGATCACCCAGTTTGCAGAGTGGTGTGGAACAATATTTTGTGATTACTCTTACACATTCTGTGGTTTACAACCAAAAAGAAAGTAATTGCTGCAGTAAAATTCAGCCCCACACAATCTGGCAGGCCTCTATAAACCTTGGGAAGGACTAATATGTTTGGCCCAGGTGGGGCCCTGTGGAATGAGCCTTGGCCACCCATTGAAGGCAGTCACTGATGCTGAATGGGAAGTGTCTTCATGTTGTAAATACCCTTTGCCAATTATGGATATTTACCTGAGAAATCAACAGACATACCTGCTGTTTTATTGTAGTATTCCCTCCTCAATTGCTTTTAGTGCAAATCTGCTTGGTCCAACAAAAGAAAAGGAAAATGTTAAAGCATTCCAGTTTGACTTTTCATATTAAAGCTGACAATTGACAACCAGCAGCATCAAGCAGCTTATGTATTTGTTCTGAAGTTCTATATTGGTGCTAATAAACACTTAGTTTCTCAGGATGTCTTCTCAGCTTGATACTCATACATGTTATTGTGTTACAGCATTGCATCTGCAATGCAAAAATAAAGTAGTATCACTGTCTTCCTCCCGTAAGACTACCTACTGTGAGCCTGTAACTTCTCTATTTATTTCTAAATTTGCCAAGGCTAAAATTTGAAGTTAAAGTATATTGGAATACAGACTCTTTGTTTACTCTATTTTTTGTTTTCTTTGGCTCTCTTTTGTAAACAGATTAAAATAACTTCGTTCTTGTTTTTAACATACAATGAGGTTATTTAATCAATGTTGGAGCTAAACTTTGTGTTTTAAACCGATAGTTTTATAAGTTAATTAGACACTCTAAACAATATATATTGTTGAATTTTATTACCATTAGAGAGGCTTTTTACTCCAGTGAGATTTTATTAACAGAGATGATCGAGTTATGTGATTTTGGTGTTTTCTTCCACTGCCAGCTGCTGTGTCTGCCGTCCCTGCCCCACACTGAAATGTCCTCTACTTTCAGTCAAGTGACTCCCATCCACACTGTGTCCCAGCATCACCTGCACAATTGGGAAGGTTGTGTTTCTAAGTATATTGGGGTGGTGGGAAATGAAAGAAAACCCAGTTGTTTGGGGGAAAAAAAACTTGATGAGATGGAAAGAAAGAGTGCAGAAAGAGTCAGTGCAAGCATAACTTCTTCAATTTGCAAGGCAGAATGATTTATGTGAGAGTCTATAGGTCAGAGGTACCTTATTTTCTTATATTCTACATTAATCATTTGCCTTTTAACAAAAATTTTCATTAATTTAATAGCTGAATGATTCATAAATTTAATACATAAAAGGAGTTATCTTGAAGACTCACAAATTGTCATATGAGGAAATAAATAATTAATTGATCTATGGATACAACTAGATAAATCAATTAAAAATTTAGTCAACTGCTATACCTTTAAAATTTATGTTAAATTCTCAACTGTTTACATTTAAAGTAGAATGGGAAGAACGAAAAGGGAACATAAAAAGAATTAATATGTGTTATATACACGTACCAACTCACCACAATGCACATAAACTATGTACAGCAAACATGTTCTAAGAATAATTAAAAATAAATAAGTAAATGAAAAAATAATGTAGAAATAGTCTGATATTATTGACATGAACTTTCTATGTGTTCTAGCTGGGAATTTCAAAGAAATGATAGGGTCTTTATAAGAAATAGCAAAACTAATTGGAAATCAACATGAGATTATAAAAGAAAAAATAATAACCAGGACAGTTCTTAGTGATCACGATGATGTCTTATGTGTTTTATTTTTAAATCATTTCATTGTAGGAAGCCACTTCATGATAAATTCAGTTCACAACATTCTCAGAAGGTCCTTCAAAGAGCAGGAGCACATGCATATTCAGAGTCCTCAATTTGATAAATGGAATTTAATGAGTTGCTAATTTAGTCAAGTAAAATAGCTTTCAGAATAAGAAAGGGTTTGGGTTTGGATGATGAAGAAGCATTATCCTAAATAATAAGGAAATAAAATAATACTACATGTAAATTAAGTTACCTAGTTAATTTATAGGCTTGCAATTCACAATCAAAGTTATCCTTACACATGATACTGTCCATTGCATGGGAACATGAGCGCAATCAAGTATTTATCTAGCCTGATTATCACCGGCTTTTTATGACTTTAAAATATGTTGTGATCAACAGTGGTGCCTTTGATTGTACATTTATGTGGTTTGTGTATATAAAATAAATTTTATCCTTGTTCATTCTTCAACAGGTTGCCAATGATCTTTTACAGTGAATTACTAAAATATTATACCAAATCTTTATTGGTGTCATCAGGTCAAAGGTATAATTTTGCTTTTTTGGAGCTATATAACACAAAACATTAAAATTAAATATATCTAGTATTTTGAAAGCTAACCACAAATGAAAGTCTTATTAGATGATTACTTGAAGGTAAGATTATATTATTATCCTTATGGTTTAGAGTATTTGTATCTTCCTAATATGGGCTAAAAAGAAAATAAAATGTTGCAGAATGTAACTGATATAATTATAAAAATATTTTGCTAAATAATGCTATTTTTGTGAAAGAGCATATAACTTCTAATGTTTATTTCATTTCAATGATTTGGTTAGAATTTAAGCAGATACTAGGAGTAGGTTAGTCAACTACAGTGAATCTCCTGGTGTTTTGCAAAAATAACTATTGAGACTAGTGAGACTGTGGATCCCCTAAAATAATGTAAAAGTTGTTTGATAATGTGCAAACACCAAGCATGTTTCAGGGCTGGGGTTTTAGCTCAGTGTTGTGGTTTCCTGCCTCGCAAGCAGGACATGAGTTTGATCCCCGGTACCAAAAAACGAACAAACAAAAACAAGCATGTTTCAAAGCAGTGATTGAGACATTTCTAGCAATATCAAGTTCCTCTGGGCCTGTTAGGCATTTCACCTTTGGCATCATTCTTAAAGAGAGTTCATATACCTCAAAAAATTGGTGTTATTACAGAAAATAGAAGCATCTCTTCTTCATCAGTTTGTAGCTTTTTCTTGTTTCTGACACTCGATCTCCTTAAGTAATTTTTACATCAATGTCTAGCTAACTAATTGTGCAGTTAATCCTACCATGCCAGTATCAAATCTGCCTCTTTTTATTTGAAAAATTTAGCAGTTTCTGTACTAAGTTGAAGACAATTGCTAGTAAGGTAACGAACAGACACTCAGGTGGCAGACACTATCTGAGGTTCTCACAAGTCGCTTAATCAGGATTTCAATTTCTGGAAGTGAACAGCCTGATCATGAAATATAAATGGCCAAAAATTAAATTTAATCTGCAATTTCTTGCTTTTCGAAAGGCTAACTAGAAGAACCTTATGTTACAGTAATTATTAAAACAGTGGCTTGTCACATCAAGGAGAAATAATATTTTATGAAATTTCTATAATTTGAATTCTGATCCATTGTGGAATTAGGCTAGAGACCTCTAAAAATAGATGATGACCTTCCATATTCCATACACACACACACACACACGCACACACACACACACACACACCAGAGATTATTTGATGAGTTATTCATCAAAGTAACAAAGTGCATTATATATTCTAAAAAGAAATGTTAAACACATTTGCACACATGCACACACGCACACAGTGTACTACTGAAGAACAGCATTGTAAGGATCCTTGATTCCAGTCTTTTTCTCTAATGTTAACTGTCTCTTTCAGATCCCACAAGCAAATCTAATTGGTTGTTGATTTCATTTAGTAGTTTGAGACAATTACTAATATTTTAAAAATGCCACAAACCCTTTGTACACTTGAAAAGGTAACCATTAGTAGTGCTATTTAATACTGATATTTTAATAAATTAGAAACACATGTTCTAGAAATGACTAGTGATTTTCATGTGTTCACCTTCAGAGGAAATATCATTTAGATAGAGGAAATAGAAGTTGGATAAATACTATTGGTTTGTAATTTCTTAAAGAATTTTATATTTCAAAAAAAGATTCTCAAATGACAATTTTGAAGCTGTGTGGTCCTCTTCATCTTGATTGCTTAGTTCATGGTTATTGTCTGTCTTGCCTGTTAATTTTCCTTATCACATTTTGACTGCCATATTCTTTCTCTATTGTTATACTCTCAGATCAGCTAGCATTACTGATTTCTTCTCCAAATTTGTCTTGGAATACTTGCACATGGGTTTTACTTTTGGAGAATTCACACCAATTTTTGTACGCTGAAGATATCCAAGACTTCAAAAAAATATTTTCCTAAATAAGTCACACATGTAAATACCAAATAGTTTCTCTGGTGTGAAAAACTATAATTGTAAATAAGATCCTAATGGTATAATTGACAGTGTGAAATAGGAAGAAAAGGGCTAAAAGTGTAGGAGAAGTGGGAAGGGTAGGGGAAAAGAAAAAATATGAGAAAATAAAAAAATGGAAATAAAGAAAGTATTTGTAAATAGGGAAGGGAGGAGGGATGAGAAAAAAAAAAAATTCCTACACATAGACATGGGCCTAGAGATATTTTCTTTTCAATTTTTGGAGCCTCAGCAGGTATTAAAAAATAAAATAACGAAGTTTACAAAATAAAAGTGAATTGATTTGCATGTTCTGTTTTTATTAGATCTTCAGTAATGTGTTAAAATATCCTGTGTCTTTAAGTGTATAAAATGGGTTGGCTGAAGGCAGTGGGGCAACTAAATTGGATTATAACAGATTTGTACTCAGCTAAAAATAACATGAGTTTAAGATCTGGCTTTAAAGATGATTTGATTTATTAACAGAGGAAGAAAGGAAAGAATTAAAAAAAACAAGATTAGATGTCTAATGAGTGTTTTAAAAATACATCATAGTGCTGGCTTTGGCAACACATATACTAAAAAAATACATCGTTAGGTGAGGTAGCAGGAAAAAATGAATGGAAACTATATGGCACAGGATCAGAAAATCAATTGTCAGGAAGAGTTAAAGAAGCAAGCAGTCTCATTTCATACAGGAAGCCTATTGTGAAGATGAGCACACAGGCTGTATTCATGACCTGGACACACTGACTGTTGCCTTAAAGTGGAAATGTAATGGTGAGCTGTGAATTTTAATGGTAGGCAAGTTTTCATTGCTAAGAAAATAACTGTATCAAAGAAGGGCAGGGGTAAGGGGGAAAAATGAGAACCAAGGCCTGTCATGTAAAGGTACAAGATCCCAATGATGAATGTAAACATTTTGTATACCTAAAATGTACCAATAAACTCAATGAGAAAAAAAAACCCCAAATAATTATTTATACTTTTAAGAACAAAATTACAATTGAAGAAAATTTCAGGTCTTCCATTTCTTTGTGCAAACATATCTGGTTATAGCATTGGCTAAGTTGAAGAGGTAGTTGGATCAAATAATTACTCAAATAAAAATTTAATTATTTTTTTCATTGAATTAACTTTGTTTTGATTTCAATAACTAGGATTTGTTCATACTGTATTTAAAGGCAAGGATGGTTAAATAGTATGGAATAGGATGAAGTCTATTTGTCCTATAAAACCTACTTTATTGGCAAAATATTTTAGAATCATGCCATGATTATAATTGGTTGTAGAGTAACACACTTGGGCTCATTTAATTTGTGCTGATTTCTCTTAGCGGGAAGAAGGAGAGTGAATAGAATGTGTAAGTGGGAAAGAAAAAAATAATAATTATAGTGGACAAGATAGCAAATGCCAAGCTGTACATGATTTGGGGGATACTGGTAGAGATTGTACTGTATATTACAGAATATGAGAATGTATTAGAAACTTGAAACATTTAATTCATTAAATTTATTGATACATTTTAGGTACACAATATGATGGCATTCATCATGGGGAAATTGTACCTTTACATGATAAATCTTGTTTATTATTTTTCCCCATTCCCCTGCCCTCCCTTCTATCCCTCCCTATTTATAAAGACTTTGTCTCCACTTTTTTTACTTTTCTCATATTGATTCCTTTCCCTTCCCCTGCCCCTCCCACTTCCCCTTTGGCCTTATCTTCCTATATCACAAAATATTGAGTAGTGTTTATTTTTAAAATTTTTTTCTGGTACCAGGTATCAAACTCAGGACTTGTACTTGCCAGGCAGGTGTAGTGCTGCTAAGCTAAATCCCTGGCCCCGTGAAACATTTCAAATATTGATTATACTTATTAAGTCCCAGATTTTGACTATATTATCTGAACATGACTTAAACAAGATATTAACTAGTACTTCAACAACATAATGACCTGTGATACATAAAGTTCATTTTTAAAATATGAGTGAATAACATATCTGAATAAGAAAATTGCAATATATTGGTGAAACAGGATGTCCTACAATTGTTAAAACAAGCAAGGTAGCTTTATATGTAATGATATAAAAAAGTCCCAATACGATAAACATGTAGTGAACAAGGTATGATCAGTGTGATGGCTTTTGTTTATTTTAAAAAGAAATATATAAAATTATGATGGTTTGTGTATTTTTAATGGAACCAAGAAGATATTTTAGTAAAATATGGCAGGTAACAGATTTTCACTTTTATTTACTGTCTGTATTCTTTGAACATTCATGTATTCAACTTTAGTATTTTTAAAAAGTGTCAATAAGCACTATGTGGAAGGATAACTTATGAGTTATGTATTTTCCATATTGTCCTTAATTGTCAAAAGTTACTGGTGAAACTAAATATAAAATTTTAAGACCTCAGGATAAACAGAAATTGTCTCATTACAAAAAATCCTAATAACCGCTACCAATTTATCTGTTTCTTTTATCTGAGGAATTCTCAGGTTAATTGTATGTTTGAGTACACTGTGCCACACTTTCACAAAGACTGACTCCCACAAAGACCTAGAAGTTGCCTTCAGATGTCAAATGAATAACTCTGATTACTAGTGTAGTATCTTATCATGAGTTCTCTTTGAACACACCATGGCCTCCTTTAAGAATAAATCCATACACGCTTCTCCTTACCGAAGATATTAATGTCACTCTAGCAAGTTTGAATATGTTAAGTGGGAAAGTTCTGATTTTACTCTCAGAAACAATACTCCATCAGTGGTATTGAGCCAAGTGACGTACACATGCATTGCTTATTTCTTGTAATCAACTTTAAAATGAAAAGTTGGAATCACTATTATAATTGAAAATCACTCCTACCATTTGTGAACAAAAAGCCAATGTTTTACAGCTCTGTTTGCAAAAAGATGGTTTTATCATTGATGGTCTTCTAGGAAATTGCCAAATTAACATTTATTTGCACAATGAGTAATCGCTGTGTGGCTATGTGACAGAACTAGTTAAATATAAGAAGTGCTATTCTTCAACTAATCTAGCTGGAATTGTTTGCATTTTTATGATTAGAGCCATAAAATTGGTATATGTTAGCTATAGTTTCAATCTTACAGATGACTGAGAAAAATGTTGAGTTTTTGTGGCCATTCCTTATCCTGTGACCTTCCATTTTATCCCTAATTTTGTTGCTCCCACTTTCATTTTCCCCCTGTCTCTGCTGCTCCCCACAACTTGAGGTTCACCCTTCCTCCTTGGCCAGCTTAGTCTCCATTGCATGACATATAAAAAGTGGCGGTTGGGTCAGGCTTCTGATAGTACAGGGTTGATGAAAGTGAAAGAAGCTCATATTACTAATAGGATATTTGAAAGGAAACAGCATACAGGTTTTGGCAAATGAATCCAGTAGGTAACTGATGGATTGTTGTGAGGTTGGGTATGGTAATTTGGTCTCTCCAACCATCGGGTGTCCATATTAAAAGAATGTCTGTTTAGTTATTTGGGATATTATTTTAATCTCATATTGGCTAAGATTCCAGATCCAACAACACTACTTTAATGAGAACTATATTTCAGACATAGTTACACACACTCTCCCACTTCCCTCACACTGTGAGTTGAACTTTGGACCTTTGCACTGAACTACATTACCAGCCATTTTTTATTTTTCATTTTGACACAGGGTCTTGCTAAATTTCTAGGTTGCTCCTGCTGGTTATGAACTTATAGTTCTCCTGCCTCAGCTTCCTAGGGTGGTGAGATTACAGGTGTGATCACCACCTCCAGCAAGAGTTTTGCTAATTGTGCTATATCCATTCATTCTGCAAGAATATATTGAAGGCCTACTCTGTGTTTGATAGTATGCTAGGTAAGAGGAAATAAAGACAGGTGAGAAAGGTTGACAATAATTTGGAGGAAAAGAATCAGAAAAGTATTTTTCAAAAGATAATCATAAATGAATTTTTATTTCAAACATCAAAAGAAATGTTTCTTCTTAATGGAGAATTGTACTGGCCAAGTGATTGTGAATAAGAAGTGTATGTTACCAGAAGTATGTGTGATTCTTCTAAGAAGTGGTGTTAGGAGTCTTTGCAGTATTCTTTTTCCTGCACTCTTTTTCCTTTGATATCAGCACTGTCACATACAGGTTACTCTGTGAGCCATGAGTATTGTGAGAAGAAACTCTGCTGCCTGCCCAAAATAAAGCCTTGGTTAACACTGAGGTGAGACACGCATATTTATAGATTGGATATCAAGTCTTAGAACTGGAATAGGGTACCAGCCTTGCATACTTCATAGGAAGGTGATTGAGAATTTGCCCTTTTAAATGTCCCTTTAGATCTCTCCCACACTTTGCTTTCCTGCCATCCAATCTTTCAATGTCAATCTAAAGTTGTTCCTGATTGGCAACTCGATCTGGATCTCACTTCTCATTAGCTCAATTTCTCCTAAGACTCAGTCGGAGAGCCAAGAGTTCATCATTTTGGACATGGCTATTTTATTCTGCTTATATATGCAAGCTTTGAAATACTGATAATAAAATCAAAATATATAGGATGTTGAAAACACACAGGGAATGTTGAAATTAAGACTATTATAATAAAAGTCACATTGTCATGAATCCAACTCAAAATACTCCCTCTCTTTTTAAACACACTTATCCCAGGGTTTTAATTTATGTGTTTTTTACTATAATTATTTTTTAAATTTAAAATTTTAGCAGCTTTTCGGCCTTTGGCTAAGATCAAGTATAAAAATTTACCATATTTTTCAATATCCCCCTGTATTTCTCAAAATAAACCACACTGATTCAATGAAAATTTATCTTTTAATGATAAGTTCATTTTAAATAAAAACAAACTCACTGAACAAATAT
>NW_022900950.1:12792374-12811000 GCF_012274545.1 Fukomys damarensis | reverse complement strand
ATATATGTGTGTGTGTATATGTATATATATATATATATATATGTGACATTTCCTTTTTATCTGTAAAAGCTATGGTATTATGTATGAGAATTCCAAAATATAGCCTGATACTATTTTATTTCTCATCCAAAATGAGATAATTGCAGAGCAAATTATTAGACTACTCCTAAATACCAGAGACCCCAATCATTTATGATTGTTTAGCTTATCTTTCTACTTTTGCAAGATCTCATCGAAATATTTCCTCCACTATCCAAGGGAAGAATGCAGTTAATTACAATATTTTAAAAATCATTTAAATGATAGTAAAGATAACCACACCAAATTTATTTTTCCTAGTAATTTTGTGTAATCATCTTTGTTTTAATGAATTTATCTCTATTTAAATTTCTTCGAACTTTGTTGGCACATTATCAATCAGTAGCGGAGGACAGAGAAATCATTGGATTCTCTGCTGGAACAAACTAGAGGCAGAATGGAAAATAGTGTTGCCAATTCAACAGAGCACTCAAAGTAGAATTAAAATCTCATGATAACTACAACCACAATGTGCCAAGAGGGAAACAGAAAAGAAATTGTTCCCAAATGAGAGAAGAAGGAGGCAGCATGGAGTAGTAACACTCTTGGTTTTTTGAATAACTTGCTTTATGTCCTTGGGTGACTCACTTAATTTCCCTGGGTTTTGGATTCCTTTCCATGAAATGAGAGGATTGGACTAAATCAATAGTTTCCAAATTATGAACCTTGGAATAATTACAAGGAGACCTCGAATTCATATGCTTTATATACTTCCACAATAACTAGGGTCTAGATGTGCAATTGCAGTTATGCGGGAGTTGAAAAAATATTTTGACATTTTTTAAGAAAGGTCCTTGTTTAGGACATACAGCATAAATGATATGTGAAGTCTCTTCAGACTATAAAGTGCCATTATGTTAAGAGTTAGATAACCAGATGTTCATGAGTATGATTCCTGACTGAAGTCTTTTTCCCAAAAGCAGTATTATTATCATAAGGAACTATGCATAGCAATTAGGAATCTGATTTCTAGGCCAGACTCTCTTTCATTAATTTGGTGGCCCTGGGCAAGTTATTTAAATTTAAATTTTCTTTATTTAATTATTTGAGAAGATTTAGAAAAACTTAAAGTGTTCTTCAAATATAAGATGACTTTTATTATTTTAATCATCAACTCCTCTCCATCTTATAATGATAAACATACAGAGCAAAAAATCAGAATTAGCTGTCAGACTTGTCTGTTCCTATAGCTATCCTTGTTTCTTCCTTTCTTTTTACCATTTCCGTATTAGTGTGTTATTTATCTCTCAAATTCTTCTCCCAGTCTTCAGCTGATAAACTCTTTGTGATTTAAATGTTTTATGGCCTAGGATGTAGCTCCTTTGTGGAACGTTTAAGGTCCTTGATTTCACCCAGTATGGAAACAACATGAATACTTACTTGATAACTCAAGCAGCAATACTTGTCACTTTTGGAAGAGAAATCATGTCAATTCCTATTTTTAAAAAAAGTCAGTAGGTTGCCTATAAATCGTATGGAATAACAATGATTACCATTTGATGTAGATAGGATATTGTCTTTTTTATATTTTGTAATTTAAAAAATACCTAATCCTTTTTTCTCAGCTTTCTTCGATTGTGTGCCTGCCTGTGCATGTTTTCCCCTTTATCCTTGCTTCTGGATGGTGCCAGGAAAAAGTTGCCTCCTGCCTTCTCCTCAGTTACCGCCTTATCTCTGAGTTCCCGGTGGAGGCTCCCATCACTGCAGAAGACACTGGGTCCTGGGAGGGCTGGCCTGGGTCAACAGTGACATTCAGTTCTTCTCCAGACTGGATTCCACTTCTTCAGAACTCAGACCATGTAAGCAGATGGGCCCTCTTGGAAATGGAAATAAATGATTATCTTTTGAAACAGAAGGGATTAGGGTGTCACAAATCTGCATGAATGAAACACTCTGCTTTCACAATTACTAAAGTTGCTCCTTGAAAGCCAACACAGCTTCCCCAATGCTTAACAACCTTAATCTTTCCATTACTTATGATTATCCCTCTAACCATATCTTACAAATGTGGTTAAATGTTATGAAAGGTCAACTAATTTGATATTCCTTCAAAATATAAGATTAAATAATGGAAGGCAATTTTTATTTTACAGAGGCAAAACACCTAAGTTAATTTAAAGGAAAAAGTCCTCAAATTCAAAAAGTAGCAAAGTTTTTCTATATTCAATACACTTAGCAAGCAAGTGATTATTTTGGTAATATGACTACTTAAAAAAATCAAAACCAAAAAGTTATCTTGAATAAAATTTAGTAGTAAAATAATTTTAGGAGATGGATTTTAAAGGACTATTATAATCAAAATTCTTATAAACTCAAAAAATCATTTAAAAATACAATAGTTTAGGGCACTTATGACAGACTGAACAGAGATTTTAATTTCTTTATCTTGTATCTCAACCCATCTAGATGTGCTACTTGTTTCTTTGCAGATTGCTCAGAACTCTGCCCCCATTCACTTTCGTATTGTTCTGTCTAAAGAAATATGCCGTTATTATTTTTGTGATCTAAGTTTTACTAGATAGTAACACATTCTATAGGCAATTTATGACTGACAGTTATATGGCCTGGTATATATTCTTGTCAGAAGCAAAGTACAAGAATAATGTGTAATACTTTCCTCAGAGTTATGAAAAAAATAAAAAGAATACAAATGGTTCTTTATCTGAAAGAAATTTCCATCAAGTTAACTGCAAATAGAATTTGATATAAAGTAGGACAAGTCATAGATACATTTCATCTACAGAATAGTAGCCACAATTTACCAAGTAACTATTAGTTTTCTGCAGCTCTGCTACGCATTTTACATAATCCCCTTAACTTTTCCACAAGAACATTTTGAAATAGGTATTATTATTATTTGGATTTTATAGTTGAAGAAACTGGGGTTTAGATAGCTTAATTAACTATTAAATTAAATAGCAAGTAAAGAATTACATTAGAATCACTAGTTGAATGAAGAAGATAAAAAAATTCTAAACACCCCAATTACAATCAGTGAAATTGAAAATGTAATTAAAATTTACCAATGAAGAAAAGCCCAGGTCCTGATGGATTCACTACTGAATTCTACAATACATTTTGAGAAGTATCACAGCTACTCTTTGAGCTTTTCAATGAAATTGAAAGAGAAGCAATACTTCCCAATTCATTCCTGGAAACAAGTATTACTTTGATTCTAAAACCAGGGAAAGATCCAACCAAAAAAGAGAACTACAGGCCAACCCCCCTAATGAACATAGATGCAAAAATCCTCAATAAGATACTGGCAAACCAAATACAGACTGTTATCAAGAAGATCATACACCCTGACCAAGTTGGATTTATCCCAGGTATGCAAGGATGATGCAACATATGTAAATCAATAAATGTAATACACTATATTAACAGAATCAAGGACAAAAACCATACATTCATCTCAATAGATGCAGAAAAAGCATTCAACAAAATTCAACACCCGTTCATGATGAAAACCCTACAGAAAATTGGAATAGATTATCTTAACTTGATAAAAGCTATCTATGAAAAGCCAACAGCCAACATCATACTAAATGGTGAAAAACTGAAAACCTCCATGCTAAACTCAGGAATGAGGGAAGGATGCCCACTATCACCACTCCTATTCAATATAGTTTTGGAAACTTTAGCCACAGCAATCAGACAAGAAAAAGAAATAAAAACCATAAAGATAGGAAAGGAAGAAGTAAAACTGTCATTATTTGTTGATATACTTTACATAGAAGACCCAAAAATCTCTGCCAAAAGACTTCTAGACTTGATCGACAGACTCAGTAGAGCAGCTGGATACAAGGTAAAAACTCAAAAATCAATAGCCTTCTTGTACACAAATAACAGTCTCACTGAGACTCAAATTAGGGAAACAATCCCTTTTATAATAGCATTCAAAAAATGAAGTATCTAGGAATCAGTCTAATGAAGGAGACGAAAGACTTCTGCACTGAAAACTGCAGCACTCTAAAAAAAGCGATTGAAGAATATATAAGAAAATGGAAAAACATCTTTTGTTTCTGGGTATAAAGAATCAATATAGTGAAAATGGCCATACTGACAAAATGGTTATACAGATTCATTGAAATCCTATTGAAATCCCAACAGTTTATTTCATAGAACTAGAAAAAACAATCCAAAAATTCATTTGGAATCAGAAGAGACCTAGAATAGCAGAAGCAATTCTAGACAACAGAGACGTGGAGGGGAGTATCACAATGCCCAATTTGAAACTATACTACAAAGCCACTGTGATAAAAATGGCACAGTACTGGCAAAGAAACAGACCCAAGGATCGGTGAAATAGATTAGAAGATGAAGAAACATCTGCTGACATACTCAGCTACCTCATTTTTGACAAAGGAATCAAACACCCTCTTTGGAGGAAAGATAGCTTCTTTAATAAATGGTGTTGGAAAAACTGGATTTCAACTTGTCAAAGATTAAAACTAGACCTGTATCTTTCACCTTTCACTAAAGTAAAAATCCAAATAGATTAAAGATCTAAATATTAAAATAAAAGCACTAAACTTGCTGGAAGATAAGTTAGGTAGAATTCTTGAAGATATCATCATAGGAAAAGATTTTTTGAACAAATCCTCAGTAGCACAGGAACCAGCACAAAGAATCAACAATTGGGATCTCATCTTTTAAAAAGTTTTTGCACTGCCTGAGAAATCACAAGCAGAGCTAAGAGACAACCCACCATGTGGGGAAAAAAATTACCAGCTATTTATCAGACAAAGATTTACTATCTGAAATGAACGGATTTCTCAGACAAAGAAGTAAGTGCAGCAAATGATATATGAAAATACATTCAACAACACTGGTAATTTGAAAGATGCAGATGAAAACAACACTGAGATTCCATCTCACCACAGTAAGAATGGCTGATCAAGGAGTCAACCAATAACAAATGCTGCCAGGCGAGTGGGGAGGTAGGAACCCTTCTTCATTTTTGGTGGGAGTGCAGACTGGTGCAATCACTGTGAAAATCAATATGGAGATCCTAAAAAAACTAGGATTACTATTCCCATTTAACCCAGCTATTCCTCTTCTTGGTATCTTCCCAAAAAAATTAAAAGCATCATACCACGGGGATATATGCTCACCCATGTTTATAGCAGTACAGTTTGTAATAGCTAAAACTTGGAAACAGCCCAATTGCCCATCAACTAGAGACTGGATAAAGAAGGGGTGTGTGTGTGTGTGTGTGTGTGTGTGTGTGTGTGTGTGTGTTTACAAAATGGACTACTACTCAGCCATAAAGAACGAGAAACTAGAGAGATTTATAGCTAAGTGGATGCACACTGAGGCCATACTCTTAAGTGAAATTAATAAGACAAACATGTAAATAACCTAATAGTTTCTCTGCTATGAAAAAGTAAATGTACAAATAAGGATTAAATGTATAATTGATACTATGTAATAGGAAGACAAGTCTAAAAGAGTAGAGGAAGTAGGAGGAGTAGGGGAAAGGTAAAATGGGAAAAAATTGTGGAAAGGAAAAACATGGAAACAATGTCTTTTTAAACAGGAAAGTGTGGAGGGACTGAGGGGAGTGCTGGGAATGGGGACAAAAAAGAACCTGGTAAGTCATGTATAGATACAAGATCCCAATGATAAATGTCACTGAGGTGTATACCTAATATGTACCAATAAAATGTAATAAAGATAAAAAATTACATTTTATCTGGATGTGTCACCCTTTATTCTGCACTTGGATTTAAGTCTTAAATATATGCGCACAAATATAAGAATATATATGCACACAACACTACTGTTAGGTATTTGTAGAAAAGACAGTTTTCTTTAAATCTATTTTGTGTCATGGGGTAAGTAGAATGGTAT
This sequence comes from Fukomys damarensis, assembly GCF_012274545.1. Classification (NCBI taxonomy): domain Eukaryota; kingdom Metazoa; phylum Chordata; class Mammalia; order Rodentia; family Bathyergidae; genus Fukomys; species Fukomys damarensis. The sequence goes on along the minus strand of NW_022900950.1, from coordinate 12,805,066 downwards.
TCAGTATTTCAACACAGCTTCTCTTCTTTTGCAGAGGGTTACAAAGCAGGGCTATGTTTCAGGACTGTACTGATAAATTGAAACAATAGCTGCAAAATCTGAGAAGTGTCGTGAATGGAAGAAGGGGTTCATTGTTATGCTTTTTGACCTCAGATTCCATGTGAAATAACATGAGAAAGGCATTTTAGTTTTCCATTTGACCCTAGATATTTGGTGAGTTGGCTCAGGCATTTACAATTTTTATTTTTAGCAGTTTAACTCCATTAAATCTGACTTCCAGATTTTTCTAAAGTGTTTTCTGTAGCTTCTTTATCACATTCAGTATCAAGTGAAAGACTGAAATCTATAGGCTCAGTTGCCTCCTAGCAAGTAGTGAAATTAATGACAGGAAATGCAGCCAGTTTTCCTCTGATTCTTTATATTCTTCTTGTGCTCAGTGGGTTTTATCAAAGGCCATCAAAACTTTGAGTGCAAATAATTAGAGCCACTTCCTCCATATTTTCCACAGACACAAATACACTCAGACACTCATACTCACAAGCTTGCATACAGAAAGGATACACTTCCTGCATCCTCCAACCACACACACACACACACACACACACACACACACGCACACACACACAAACACAGAGTGAATATCAAAATACCAATACTTGCCCTTTCCAAATAATTGAGACATGTTGTCTTCTATTTCTAGTATCTGATTCTTAACATGTAATTCCATATTTGGAATTATATGAGATCAATGGTACATTTCATTATTCTCAAGCATCAGGAAGACTGAAAAAAATCTCTCAGGGGATTATTTTTCCATAAATATTCAAACAAAGAACTGATTTTTCTGTTATCAACTTGATTTGTGGTGAGGAGTTACTCTTTCCTTTTGCTATACCTGATCCTTGGTCATTTGGATTAAAGAAAGAATGGCATTTTCTTTTAGGGTTTTGAAAGTGTTTAATGACATTCATCTTCTTCCTCCCTTTTTCTGTCTGATTCCTTTGGTTTTTAGATGCCTAAGAGACCTGCTGTATGACTGTTTTAGAGAAATAGATTAAAGCTTCTAAAAACAATGAAATTGTCAGAACATAAATATCAAGGAATTCTAAAGTTGTCATCTTTTTTATTTGGTAAAAGCATGCACTTTGTAAAGTAACTGTGATCAGTACAACACAATATTTTTCTTTTGTAGGATTTTTTAAAAAAGGAAAATGATTACTGTTTAGAATACATAAATATCTATAACATATACTCATTTCATTGTATTATTTAAAAGTTGTCAACAAAAACATTAGTCATTTTAATTAACTTAGTAGATATTTATATAAAATTTTGTGACTATAAGTATAGTAATTTATTATTTAGATATCTATATTTAATTGTTTCCTCCAACTGAAAAAGACAAAGAAAACTGATTAAGAGAATTAAGTATAGCCCTTTTGTATTATTTACTTTGTCACTATAGAAATTTCCTAGATGAAATTATTATAAAATTGACATAACTGATTCTTTTAAAGAAAGTTTCAAAAAAATTGTCCCCAAGGAAATTCAATGAATAAATGAATGAATGAGTGAATGAGTCTGTCCATCCAACCATTAGTTTATGTAGTAAACTTTTATTGAAGATCTACTTATTATCCAATACCATGAAGGAATCTAAAGAAATAAAAACAATGACCCATTTTTTTCTACAAGTGAGCTGTAGTTCAATGGGAAAGATAAACACACATTTCTATTGCAGTTTAGAAAGTACAACAATCAATACATACTTTGGAAACACAGAATGGCATTTAACTCAGAGCTATTTTTTTCCTATGTGTTTAATATTTAAATTACTGTTGCATCTGTTTAAAAGCTGCAAGTCTGATTCTATGAAAATAAAAAATTTCAAATGGACAATTTCCTTTGGTAATTGTTAGTCTAGATCTTTAATGTTTTTTCTTTTATAGTTATGTCAAATCCCAGTTTTAGATAAAATGCTGCTAGTATGAATTAAAAGAACAAAAGTTTGATTGTGTTGAGTACCTAAAGAGAACTATATGTATTTAGTCAGTTTTCCCATTGCCAGGGAAAATTCTGCACACACCACTTAAAAGAGGATGAGTTCATTTAGGCTCACCATTTCAGAAGATTCAGTCTGTAGACAACTGGCTCCAAGGCAGGAACATCATGAGGGAGTGGCAGAAAAAGGTGCTTATTCATGGCACCAAGGGGAATAACACCAGAGAGGAAGAGTTGAGGGACAATAGGCATATCCAAGATCATGCCTCCACAGCCAAACTAGACATACCCAGAAATATTTGTGTTATTTTGTTGTTTTGTAAAGTTCCATCACATGTACATGAATATCTGAATAATACATTAATTTTGAGTGAAGATGTTTCCTCCAGTTTTCTACCTATTCACTGATATTATATTCCTGACATTCATAAAGACAGCTGATTTTTTTCATTCTACATAATATTTCATTAGTGGATCACTTTTTTCCATTGTACTTTGATTTGATACTTTTTGGAGAAAATGTGTATTACTCATGATGTTGATACAAATACTTCACTATGTATTTCCTAGACACATAGACTTTTCTGAAGTATATACATAAAAAGAAATTTCTAGACATTTGCTATGCTCATGCTGAACTTGACAAATTATTTCAAAGATATTATATCCACTTACAATCTTACCTTCAATGTTGAACAGTTCCCATTCATCCAGTATTTTTGCCAAAATTTAAAATTGTCGACTTTCATAACTTTGTAATCTTTACTTGAGAAAACATAGAGAAGTATCTTATCATAAAATAGGTAGAAGACTGTCACCAACTTTTAGGATATTTCTTTATATATTAACCTATTTATTCTGAAGATTGAAATTTTTTGCATTTTTCATGAAATTCATATATGTTAACTGGAAAAATATAAGGAACATGAATTTGAAGAGAAAATAATTCATTACCTTACATTATTATTGGCATTCCAAAGATGATGCACTAGGCATTGAAGGGTTAATACTGGAATTCATTTTTACAAATATGTCTTTTATTTTAATAAGTAATCATCTTCTTGGCAAAATTTATAGGCACACAAAATGAAAAGTACTTCACCATCATAAAGGGTGAGAAATTTTTGAAAGCTGTAATCAATTTGATGCAAAAACTATAAAGTATAATTTTACTACCGGCATATTTTATGCCTCTCTTAGGAACGTATAACTTTAGTGTAAGTATATTAATAAAATTATAATTTCCCAAAGTTAATTCGCAGTGCTGTAGTTTTGAACTTAATGCATATACTTATCAGCAGCTTGAACATGCAACAGTAAATATTATGATGTATGTGTTTTATCAGTGCAGAGAAACCGATGTTGAGTCTATTACCTATTGAAAAGATAGGTTATTTGTGGTTAAATCAGTAGCTGAATTCATATACACCACACCTTTTATAAAAAATATAAAATTAAGTTTCATTGCATATTATTTAAAAATTCTATTTCATTATATTCCTAACATAAATATTTATCTTTGAAGTCATTAGCCTTCCATATTTTGGTAAAGAATTCCCAAGAAAGGGGCACTTCAACAAAAATTGAGATACAATGTAGCTACTAATAACAACATATAATGGTCGCTATCCAAAGGAAAAACAAAGCCAAATCCTCAAAGCCTTTTACAGAAATATCCCATTGCATTTACTATTTCTTTAGATTATCCTCCTAAAATAATAAAATAAAATAAATAATAATAATAAAATAATAAAAGAGTAGCTCTTTTATTCTTTCAATATCTACCCACAACCTTTAAATAAAATGTTTTGCTTTTACATCAATCTACACAGGCTTTTTAAATCAAAGTCTATGTAAAGACTAGACATTTTCTATCTAAAAAATGTATATAAAAAAGTCTCTTTGTAAATAGGGAAGGGTGGAGGGGGTGAAGAGGGGGCAGGGGTATGGGGAAAACATTAGAACCAAGACACATCATGTAAAGGTACAAGATTCCAAGGATGAACTATAACTGTACTTGATACCTAAAAAGTACCAATAAGCTTAATTAAAATAAATAAATAGGGCAGGGGATTTAGCTCAGAGGTTCGGTGGCCTGCCTTGCAAGCGCAAGGACCGGAGTTCCATCCCTGGTACCAAAAATAAATAAATAAATAAAAATAAAAAATAAAAATAAATAATTTTTTTAAAAAAAGAATGTTGGTATCTGAATATAGAGAAGTTACAGACCTATATTAAAGAGCTCAGCATGAGAACTGCAAATAAAGGGCAAAGATCTGTTTGAGTCATGAAAATCAAATAACAATAGTCCCCACTTACCCATGCGGATACCAGATGTGTGAAGTCATGGACGGGCTAATTCCTACATACCACTGTGTTTTGTCCTGTACATACCTCTGATGAACTATAAATTAGTAGCGCTGAGGTATTAGACATAATTATAAGTAATTCATCGCCAAATTATAATAAGATACCATAATAAAAGAAATTTTAAATGACTTGTGATTTTTTTTTTTTTTTGGAATTACCCATTTCATATTTTCAGAGCACAGTTACCTGGGGTTAACTGAATCCAGGTGATTGATACCATGAAAGGGACGACGTGAAAAGGTGCGCTTGTCATTTGCTGGGTCACATTTGTCCTCCGGGTTTACCGAGGGGACCCATTCTCATAATCTACTCTGTGTTCTGTAATTTCCCCATCACCCGTGCCCTTGAACTCTTTTAATCTGAGAAGGTGAAATAACTCAGATATACGTACATTTTTTTAAAAATTGTTGCGAGTTCGATCCCCGGTACCACACATAAAATGAAATAAAATAAAACATTGTTAAGATATCAAAAACAGAAAAGAGATTTTTTTTTCATGTGTTACTCTGTTTAACGAAAAAAAAATGCACAGGGATTGTTCTTCCTCAGAGGCTCACAGATCACGATCACCGTGATCCTTATCCCCAGTGCCAAAACAAACAGCAGAGCAATATATTTTTCCTGTAATAATATGTCCCTGGAAAGCAGTCCATAAAAACGAAGCCAAAGCAGATTTCTTTTATTAGATTGCTAGATAACTGTATAAATGCCTGCGTTTATAGTTATGGAAAATTCACCTTATAAAATAAAGCAAGATGGATGGCAACAGCACAAAAATATAGGTAATCTTCATGGCCAAAGCTTCATCTAAATTTTATAGTTTAATATTGGTGTACAAATAAAATTACTTAAAATAAATCATTTTAACATCTAGATTCACTCCCCTGATGATCGCTCTCCAATTGCTCTCTTAGTTCAGATCATGATGATCTCTGTAGGGTATCTAACATCATTTACTAAAATTGGCATTAATGAGAATCTTAGGCAAAGAAATAAAGATGACTGTGAGATGTGCCTTGGTGGCCATTTTATTCATCAAAAAGTGTCAAACCTGGTAACAATAAAAAGATAGCTGGTTTTGAAACAGCCGGGCAGTGTGAGTAGAAAAAGCAACTAGTGAAAATTAAAATGAGCTAAGCTTGGATTTAATAGCTAAACACAGCAATATGTCCAGTTTTAGACTACTGTGTTGTGAAAGAAGATCAGAGTAGTTAAGAGTTTCTTTTTTTTTTTTCCTCTGCACTGGGGATTGAACCCAGTACTTTTGCACAGAGCTACATTTCCAGCGCCACCCTCCTCTTTTTCCTCAAGACACAGTCTGGTTAAATGGCCCATACTTGCCTCAAATTTTTGATCTGCCTGCTTCAGCCTCCTAAGTAGCTTGGACAACAGGTTTGTTCCACTATACCTGCCTGCAGCGCTGAAGGTTTTTAATATCTTGGAAAATGTTTGGTTAATACCTTATACCACTTAAGGCCCTTCTCAAATTGTTGCTGATTTTATTAAGCTAAGAGTTTAAAAATAGTGCATGGATTTCTGCTTGATAAAGTTCTTTTATCAGATGCAGATAGGATATATTCTCTATAGGGTGGTTCTTTAGCCAAAATGAAATAAAACATTACTCTTTTGCATTTTTGTACTATTTATGGTAAAAATTTCAAGTCTGTACCACTCCTCTGGAAATGATCAGTGTGTACAGTATTGTTTTGTAAATACTTATTGAATGATTGCTGAGATTTAAAAATATTGTACCCAGATAAGTAAACATTAATTTCAAACTATTTTCCCATTTAAATAAAAGCTTTAATTTAAAAAGTGTATTATCTTCAGGTAGCAAACCAGGGTGTGAAATTATTATTTTTTCAATCTTTCAAATTTAAGAGACTTTATAAACTATTTTTGTATCACTAATAAAACAGGTAAATAATGCTCCTTGCCTTCGGTAATAAACATTTATCCTATCAACTCTTTAAACTATAAAGTCTAGTAATAACTGCTTTTCAAATTTCAAATTTACTGCTTATAAACCAGATTTAGAAAAATCATGTAACAATAGTTATTTCAGAGAGGTGCTACAAGCACTACAGAAAACTTCAAAGACTTTTTAATCAATATTACCTTTATTTTGGTTTGTTTAACTTTTAAAACATAGTTAATAACTGTCTCCCAAATTCTCCTTCTTAAACAGTTTTACTGGAGGAAGATATTTTCATAGTCCAAATAAATGCAGATGTGGAAGGAAAAAGTAGAATAAAGCAACTTCTGATATGTTACATATAACAAAACATAAAGAATTTGGTGTAAGGAAAAAAGATACAAAAGCAAGACAGAAGTTAATAGAAAGGGATGTTATATAGGTAAAGAAAAGCTTTATTATAATATTGATATAATTGTAGATGCATAAGGTTGAAGATTTTTATCTTATTTTCATATATTTATTAAATATAGTATCAATTTTAATTTACACTTTTGAGCTCTAATTCCTCTTTCTCTATATGCCTTCAGTAAGAACTTCGAGATAAATAATGCTTCTATGGCAATATCAGTTCCGTGGCCCCCAACCACAGAAATCAATGGGAACTGAATGCATAATATATTCCAGGGTGACAGGATTCAAAGAAATTCATGAAAACACACTGCTAAGATGTAAAATCTCTCTCATACTTTGGTATTTGTTTTCTTAGCCTTTGGGATGTGACAATCAAAGACATGTCCTCCAGGAGTACAGATGACCCACTCGGGAGAGGGGACAAGGAGCCTTCCATTGCAGCTACTCCTGTTTTGAATTTTCCTCTAAGACCTTTAGAAAGTATTAGGGAGAATGCCTGTTCTCCATTTCCCACATATTACAGTGGGGAGGAAATTTCTACTACTCCCAAGTGAAAGAGTAGGGAAATGTGAGGTCTGTCTTCCCCGGGAAGATGGGAGAAATTGAGGAGGGAACTGGGTATGCGTGTCTCAGCACTTGTTCTCTCTTCTTCAGAGAAACCTGTGTACATGAGGCCACTATTTTCCACTCCTTTCTTGTCTTTTCCAAGCAGGTTCTATAGTGTATTTTCACCTTCCTTCTGCCCAGTCCCATTTTCTGCTTCCTTTTAGTCTAGTTTCCAAACTCAGAGCCTGACTTGGCTGGAATACATCCAGTGGTTCTTTCCATCTGGCTACTGAGTGGATATGGTCAGTGATCAGTCCTGGCAGATGATGGGATAGAAGCAGAATGTTGAGTTCAAGGTATTTATTGCTCTGGATTTCTCCCTAGAGAGCTGCTCATCTCTCCCCAAAACGTCCCTCTCGACAGACTGGGCTTCAGAATTCACAACTGCTTTCTACCTAGGGATGGGAATAGCACTGCTATAACCACTGCATGAGTAGTTGGCATTCAGGTGCCCTGTCCACATATTTCCAAGGGGTTCCATTATTTGGTCTTATTTACATAACCTTAATTTCCTTCAGAATCCATGATTGATACCCAGAATAAAGATTGTTAGAAATGTAGGTTTAGTTTTTTAAAAAAAATTAGAAGGTTAATTGTGGCTTTAACTGCAATCTTCATTTTCTACATTTAATCATACTTGGAACAAAGTCGATCATACATCTCTATTTCTCTTGCATAATGACCTATGTTTAAGTTTAGTCAGAAGTCACGAGGAAGAAAGTGGAGTGTTATCCTCTATAACTCCCGTGTATGGCCAGAAACCTTGATGAATGGAGCAACCCAGGAAGCTGAGGTTCAAAAGCATATGTAGAGTGTGAGGCTTCTGCTGTGGCCAGAACAATTGTAAGACTTAGAGTTTAGTGCTTTTTATTAAGGTGATCTTGGCTACTTTGTTCCTTTGGTGGTTCACAGCAGTTCATATTGAGCTTGTACAGCTGATTTTTTTTTTTAAGACTAGCATGATATTTAGTGAGATACCTTGGCCTTAGTATGTAGGTGGTTGTGATTAACCTAGAACTACATACACAGAGATATATGTGGTCAAAACAAGACTGAAGTTACAGTAAAGTCTCACCTCAAATTTGCCAGCCAGTGCTTCTGCATGCAGACTGTGGGAACTGGCAGATGCAGTACATTTGTGACCTCCTAACAAGATGTTTCTCAGTGCTTTAGCTATCCAGGAGTATCTTGGTTTCTTTTGTCATTACTGAGACAAACACCCAACACTCAAAGTTAAAGAAGAAAAGGTTTACTGGCTCACAATTTGTATAAGTTTCAGTTCATAATCACCTGGATCCAAGGCAGCAATATCATGGAAGACAGACATCACAGAGGAGAAACAGTTCACAACAGGCAGAAGGTAGCAAAGCAAGCTACCTTATATTGTATACAGCCCACTGAAATTGGGGCAGTGCCAAACCCATCAGTGGACTAATCTAGTAATCAAGCACCCTTAATCCTACCACTGCACCATGAATCAGTCACACAATGTAATTTTGCCAACTCTGAAGAAGCCCCACCTATGACGATATGAGGCTTTAGGGGTACATCTAGACACGTGCCATAGCAAGGAGTCTACAGATCAAAAGAAGGCTCTTAGGATTGAAGGCTGAATAGCCCTAGAATATTAAATGTTCTTAACAACAGACCTTGGCTCTGCTAAGTGGCAGGAATCAGGAAATGGCAGAAGGTTAGCTTGCCCAGAAAGGATTTTCAATTTGCTTTGGAATTCCATAAAGGTCAAGGATCTCTGCTCCCTTAGTCATGTGGAGGGGTCTTGTAGCCATCCTCACTTTTACCCTCCTTCAGCCTAGGCTCTGGAAAAGTTCATTCTGATTTACTCATGGTATAATTTATGAACACAATATTAAATTTTGGAGCTATGTGTTGTGGCTTCACTCACAAAAATGAAATTCATCTCAGGGATGAACAAATAAGGAATAAGCTTACTCATATAGCAAATATCCTGTTTTCAGGAAAGTATTATTAATCCAAGGCCAAAAAATAATTTTAAAAGACTTGAAAATGCAAGAATCAGTTTATATAGAGGAGAATTGAAATGGGTTTTAACAACATGCTTAGGCTTATTGTCTGAAGAAGAGAGAATAAAGCAAAATGGTTAAAAAATGAAATAAATTTTCTTAGAATTGATTTATTTATTAAGCACATACTGCACTAACTTTAGGCAACAGTATCTGGGGAGAGAACTCCTGTCCTCTTGGGCCTTGTATTCTAATGAAAGGGATAAGCAGTACGTATATATTGCTTAAAGACACACACACACACACACACACACACACACACACACAAATATCCAAACTTGATATACCTCATGCCAGTAAATAAATCAATAAAAGGAAAAAAGAAGAAAAGAAACCTATACATAGTTTAGCACAAGGTGGTTGGAAAGAAAAATACAAGGAAATAAATGAAACTCTCTTGTTATGTGATCTTTTTGGAGAGACTTTGATGAAGCAAGAAAGCTGGGCCTATAAGTATCTTTGAACACATAATTTTTAATCTGGGCACAGCAACTGCAAAAATTCCAAAACAGAAGTAAATTCAGTCTGACTAAGGCACAGAAAAAGACTAGTATGATTCAGGAACTGAATATATAGAGCCTTAAGGCTTCTATGTAATTTAAACCCTGTCCCAGCTGCTCTATCCAGTCCACTGCTGGGAAAGTACACTATGGCATGCCTCCTCATGCAGCCCCTTTTATGTCTAGCCCCATGACTGGGCAAGGCAGGCGGCCAGAGAGGACAAAGACCCATTTTCAGTAAAGCACCAAAAGAGTCTATCTTGGTCCCACCTGAAAATGCAGCCCCTTGGCCTATCCTTACGGTCTCCAAAGGATACTCTCCTGTTTCTAAATACTCCCTTATCTATTCACAAATGAGAAGAAATAAAATCTGTATCTTCCTCTCCAATTTGGATCCAGTAGTAAATAGGTAGTAAAGACAGAGAGATGAAGAGCACTTATCCGCTCAGTGACTGATAAAACTGAGTTGGAGAGAAGATCACCACATCTCTCCCTGCAATCAGCTTTCCTAACGAGTTCCACTTGGATTATATTTACCAATGCAGAAGTGCAGGCCAGCCTCATTCCTCAATGGGTAATGCTATCCCTGGAAAGAATACAGCATAAAGGAATGGGCAAAGTGAATGTTCTGGTGACAGGTCCCTTGGGAGAGAGAACCCAGAGGTGGAGCCTTCCCAGGTCTTCTGTACATCCTCATATGAATTCCTTCTTTACTGGGAAGATTGAATGAGATGAAAAGGAAAGATAGAAGTTACTCTTCAAGAGCACCCACTGAAATCCAAGGGCATGGAACTGGGTCCCTAGAATCATGGTAGACTGTACAACCTGATCCCTATCCTCCAAATTCCCAGAAATGAATCTGTGCTATGTGAGGCTTCCTCACCACTGGGGTGGCGTTCTACTCAGTTTCACTTAGTGCCCAAAGGGAAGGTTACCTCAGCTGATCGCAACATTTCATTCGTAAAGTAATATTTCTTTTGTAAGGAACTCTTCAACTCTGGTTAGTTTTTGCTAGGCTGGGTCAAACTACCTTAGAAAATGAAAATTACATACTTAAATTAGGGTTAGGGCTATCATTATATCCTTTACCACTGGGTTTACACATTTCTTTCAAAAGAAGCAATCTGACATCATAGAGCCGTCTATATTAAGCCAGAATTCAGCATCATCTTTTCTATCAAGAGAATGTTTTATGCATGATATGCAGTAACTAAGTGAAGAAACAATTTAACCATGGAAAACTGTGTTTCTCAGTGCAAAATTATCAATGTGTGCTTATGTACATATGCTTATAGTACTGCAGCAATATGCTTTTTGTTCTAAATATTCTGAAATTACATATCTATATTTAAAAACACTCCTCACCCTGCAGAAAAAAAAAAAAATCTCTCCAAGATTGTCTTAAACTAGACCAGAAGCAGATGTAATGGTATAGATATCCTCGCTAAAAATGCTGACATGAGAATTAATCTCAAAGACTTCTTTCTGTGTCTCTTCACATGAAAGAGTATATAATCATCTGCAATCAAAAGCATACACAACAACTGCTGTCCCCAGTGCATGCAGTGTGTGTCACAGAACAGATCCATTTCTAGCACCTGTGATACATCAAATTGTTTACCTTGGAGAACATGAGCACGGCAGCTGCTGAAACCGTCTGCAAGTCCAAGAAATTGTTAGCGGTTCACCCTTCTTACTGTCCCATGTACTCTGATCCACTGAAAATATTTCATTGCACAGCTAAAGCCAAACTATCACAAGGAATAACATTTTTTTAAACTTTTTAATTGAATGCTGGGAAATTGAATTTTAAAGGAAGTGAGCAATGAGAGAACAGCATACTACAAGCTTCTGAGGTATCTGAGGACACTACAGTGCTACACTCAGTTCAACAGCCCCCTCCGTTCATGAGCACACACAGAGGTTTGCTTTCTAAAGAATGACCTTTCCGCTGGCATGCACGCTTTGCTGTAATTGCAGAGCTACATAATTCTGTGTGCAGATGTAATTTTTATAACGGGTGCTAGAGATGGTTGCTAATGAAGTAAAACTCCAGTAAAAGCCCCAGATAATTTGTGCTGTGTAACAGATTCTGCTTCTGAACAGCTGCTCTATTTTGTCCCATTCAGATCACCAATTGTCAGGCAGCAGTGCTTGCAGACAGCGTGCAGACATGCTTTGTTCATTTCCCAACATCTGCCTCCTCGATTCTCCTTTTTTCCTGTTATTTGAAACACAGGATTTCATATATGCCGAGAATAATAAAACAAGGAGCACTTGTTCAATTGTGCTTTCCTGGTTTAATAGATATTTTTCCATATCATTATGAGATTTACTTAAATACAATGTCGGAGATAAAGGTTGAATCCTTCTCTATACCTTTCATTGATCCTCCCTTTTTTGTCAGATGCAATCATTGCCTTCAAGTTGCAACCCACGTTTATATTTTTATTTTACATGATATACGCCATTAAATGAACCCCAAGCAAAGGGTCTATTTGATTGAGTTGTGACCGCTGGTCACATCTCTCCAGACCAAAAATAAACACAAAGTTTTGCCTACTAGCATTGAGAGGCTTGTTTCTAAGCTTCTCTCTGCCTCTTCTTTTCCCTTTTACTTTGACCTCAGCTGCTTTAAGAATGAACCAACCGTAGGGGAAGAACAAAAAGGGAAAAGAAAAAAATGTGAGAGAATGAAAAGATGAAAATAAAGTGTTTGTAGATGGGGAGGGGAGGAGGGGGTGAAGGGAGGGCAGAGGTAAGGGGAAAAAAATGAGAATCAAGACTTGCCATGTAAAGGTACATGATCCCAACAATGAATGTAACTGTACTGTATCCCTAAAT
>NW_022900950.1:12787537-12792228 GCF_012274545.1 Fukomys damarensis | reverse complement strand
AAAAAAAGAATGAACCAAGATCCCCCTCTCCTCAAAAGAGATAAAAGACCAAATTCTCTTGTCCAAGTGTATTGGGGGGAACTTTGGGAAAGGGTAGTGTATTAGTCAGCTTTCCCATTGCAGGGACACAATACCCTACACTCACATCTTAAAGGAAGAAATGTATAAGTTGGCTTATAATTTCAGAGGTTTGTAGACCAAGGTAAACTGGTTCCAAGGCAGAAACATGAGGGAAGGGTGTGGCAAATGGAATCAGAGCAGAGGAACAGAGCTGGAGAGGAAAAGGTGGAGGACTAGCCATGAACCCCTGAGTTTGTGCTTCCATCAGTCACCCAGACACCCCTAGCAGTGTGCTTCACCAATTCCTTTTGTGTGCAACAAAGGCAATCACTCCACCCTGACCACCACAGCTATTCAAAATTTAATGATTTTACTGCACAAACGATCCATGCACAAAAGCCACTATCTTAACTGGTCTATTGGGAAGAAAAAGAACCCGAATTTAATTGATGGAGTTTGAGCAAACTTTAACAGCAGAGCATGGAGGCTAAAGTTCCCTTATGAGTGAATGATTTGGTTGCTTCAGTTCATTGTTGTGATGGCTTTGATATTTGGACATATCATTCAATGGAATTTATAAATTATGCACTTACATTTCCTGTGTATTAAGTGTTAGAGAATATCCTTCTGTTTGAGGACTGCCAAAGGAGGAAATGCAATAAGGGAATAGATAGATAAATTCTGTCCTCCTCCTCAACCTACTTCTTTGTGTTTTGCTACTTGGCTCAGTAAAAGTAATATGAGGATGCAACAGAGAAAGAAAATAAGTTTTAATTAAAGATTCAATAACTGCCACACTTTTAAGGATTAAACTAGTTGCAGTTTCCCTCATTTTCCAAAGACAGCATACCTTTACTGACTAGTAGCAATAGTTGAGTAAACTTGTTGGTGCACACGATGCAAGTAAAATCTTTGCTGGTAGAAGTTTAAGTTCATGCGGCTTTCTCTAGGAACAAAGGTATGATAGTGCACTCCTGGCACCTTTCTCTGAAGAGATCCATTTGTTGCACTCTTTCAAGAGATACCAGGATGCAGAGTGGCTCACACAAATGGAGTTAACCATTGCCCAGGCATAGTTCAAAGCCGTGCTACCTTGGTTCCATTCCTGAAAATTATTTGGTATGCCAAGATCTATTGTATCTTTTGACACTGTCAAGAAGTGTCTGGCTGGGCATGGTGGCACACATCTGTAATCTCAGCACTCGAGAGACTGAGGCAGGAGGATTGCTGTGAGTTTGAGACCAGCCTGGGTTACATAGTGAGTTCCAGGTCAGTCTCAACTACATAGTGAGACCCTGTCTCAAAAACCAGAAAAAAAAGTCTGTTGTCATTCTAAGCATCCACAACATAAGAACAAGCCTATCTTTAGGCCTTTCAGGATTCTAAAGACAACATATTACTCATTCACAAATTTTATACAATTTGAATTATGCCATTATGTGTAAATTCACCCACCTTGAATGGTTCTTCTTCCACCAAAAGCAACTTTGTCTAAATTGTCATTCAACAACATTGTGTTAGTAACTTCACCAGAAACACCCTCACAATGGAGGTCCAGGCAGCTGTGTCTCATGTCTTTTGAAGTTACTGGACCAGCCTCGATGATCATAAGCTACCCATGGGTTTCTGATATAAGAAATTCTCCTCATCAATTCCATGATGCATGCCATCAGAGTGCTCACTGCTGGAGCATATGGGGCTCATTCAGAATCTTCCACAAGTCCTAAGCCCATGAACCTCCACATCAAGCTACTCATTACGCTGTATCATGGAAGCAGCACTTAAAAAGCTTAGCATGGCAGGTGAAGTCTCCTGCTACAAGACGGAGAAATACCTTGTCTCCTAGCATATTCTATTTACAGAAGATTGTGGTGTTTCATTTCCTCAGTCCTTTCCCAGATGCCATGACGTTCATGAAGGTTCCCCGTCTCCCATGTACTTTGATTTTATGGACCTCCATGGGATCCACTGAATGAACAGCAAGGGGAATTTCTGGACTTTCCACATAGCCCTGCTGTCTTTAAACATGAAGCTGTTGCCTTTCTTTCTTTAACTAGAATGTCTCTGATAAAGGACAGGACAAAAAGATCAACACAATCAGGCAAACTTTACACAGTAATGTATTATCCCTGGACCACTTCAATAATTGGTTCCATCAGCAAAATTTTAGACCCGAGCCATTGCCAGTGGTCTGAACTTTTAGTACAGTAAATGCCCAAGGTTGCCTCTTTGAGGTAAAGAACTCTCTCTTATAGATGCACAAAATGTAAATCCAGGTTATATGAATATACACTCTTAAATCCACAAAACAAGCCCTCATCAAGATGCTGTGCAAGCCCTTGGACATTTGAGCCATCATTAATACTGATTGAGTCATATAACCAATTCTTAGAATACATGATGATGGGTTGTGCGATGAGACATTTATTGGAAATTTCAAGGCTGTGAGAGTCATGGAGTGCCATAAAGTCTCACTACAACAAATTTTGTATTCAATTAAACTAAAAAGTGACACATTTTAGTCATAAACATTGGGGTCTGTTGTACTATGTGACTATTTTTTAATGTTTCTCCAATGGAAACAATGTTTAGTTTCATCTTTCCTTCTTTCTTTCCTGCCCTATATCTGGACAAAAGGATAAGAAGACTGTGCTTATTTTCTTTGCACTAGTGACAACTTCGAACCTTATGTGGGAACCCCACTCCAAACTCACTCCTAACCAACATAAAAACCCAAGCTACTATCCCTTTCCTGCTCCCTCAAGCCATTCCCAAACCTTCTGTGAAGTGTCCTGCTTCTTCCACAGAAGGACGTGTTATATGAACAATAAATGTTTTCATATTTTCTTGGTTTGTGAAAGGATCACCAATCTCAACATCTGAGAGAAACTTTGGATGAATTTCATTCCTTTTCTGAGAGATGGCTAAGGAATGAATGCTGCAATGATTCTTGCCCAACTTGGTCTACTGTTCTTAGGGTAATGAAGAGGACACTTTTCAGGAGGGCACTGTCCCATTGGGTGTCGACAAGTTGAATGCATTGGACCTTTTGCTTTATTCATCCTGTTGTTTGTTCCTCACTGATGTTGACTCTTTCAGGTTAGAACTGCTGTTGTAGTATGAATGTTTGATTCCAGCTACTGCATGTGTGCAACATTTTTGTAAAAGTATACCTTTGTATTTATTTCTCTATCCATCTGTACATACTCTATGAAAAGTAATATAATTTTATATTGCTATGCTCTAAGTCAAGCAACAGTGTTTATTCAAAATGGTATTCTTACTGAATTTTTGAAATAACACAACTCAAAAGCGAGAAATACGAATTTCTATAAGAAATTAACATGATTCTTGGAATTTTGAGATTCTTC
The DNA here is from genome assembly GCF_012274545.1 of Fukomys damarensis. NCBI lineage: Eukaryota > Metazoa > Chordata > Mammalia > Rodentia > Bathyergidae > Fukomys > Fukomys damarensis. The sequence goes on along the minus strand of NW_022900950.1, from coordinate 12,788,797 downwards.
AATTTAAGAGAAGGGTCAATTCATGATCTTGCTGTGTATCTCAGGCTGGACTTCAACTCACTGTGTAGACTAGGCTGACCTCCAACTCCAAGTGACTCTACTGTCTCAGCCTCCAGGGTGCTAGAATTGCAGGTGTGTGCTAGCAGGACTGCCTGATGAACATGTTACTTCTTTAGTGTTGTCAGATATTTATATATCTAGTTGAATCATAAGGAAAAATAATACAAATCCAACATGAGGAATAGTATGCAAAACGCCTGAAGCACATACTGAATAGCCCAGCCAGCAAAGAGCAAAGTCCTTCTTTGCTGCCTATTTAATGATGATACAAGATACTCATGATTTCCTGATGACAATCTCAACATCTGATTCCATAAATAATGTTGAATCCCCTGATATTAGGAACAAGGATCTCCAAAAATCAAAACTAAAAATTGCATGGATAGAAGCAAAATGTTGAAACAGAATATTAGTTGTAATTGTGAGAGAAGTTGTTCCTATTTCTGCCCCTTAATCGCTAGAATAAAAGTTCCTTTTCTAGGCAGTACTTTTCAACGATGACTTTAAAGACTCTTAAGTGGGCACAGTGGCACACACCTCCAATGGAGGTTAGAAAGTTTGAGGCCAGTCTGGGCAATTTAGCAAGACTGTGTCTCAAAAAAATTACGTTTACATAAGACCTAGCTCAGTAGTACAGTGCCTGGCATGAATAGGGTTCTAGTATCACACACACAAACACACACACACAAATATAATAAAATAATAATAATAATAATAATAATAAGATTAATAATAATGACCTCCTAATGGCCTTACCAAACTGGATTGTTATGTTTTTCGTTAATATAATAAGGTACATTATTAGATACTATATAAAATTATATAATGTGTTTACATATATATATATTGTTATATATTGCTATGTTCACAGAAAATATAGTAACAGTCTCTTTTCCATCTAAAGAAAATCTAAATAAATCTGAAGAGAAAAATAATAATTAATAATAATAATAAGATTAATAATAATGACCTCCTAATGGCCTTACCAAACTGGATTGTTATGTTTTTTGTTAATATAATAAGGTACATTATTAGATACTATATAAAATTATATAATGTGTTTACATATATATATATTGTTATATATTGCTATGTTCACAGAAAATATAGTAACAGTCTCTTTTCCATCTAAAGAAAATCTAAATAAATCTGAAGAGATTTATTTAATCACAGGTCTGGAGGTCCAAGGGCGTGATGCTA
>NW_022900950.1:12762716-12787067 GCF_012274545.1 Fukomys damarensis | reverse complement strand
ACATGTATTTCCTAATAAATGTCTCACGTTTCTAAGTATGTCTTGCTAGCTAATTTTCACGGAATCCATATTAACATGAAAGGGAGGAGATTTACATAATCAAAATTAACAGTTTTGTGGAAAGCCCACATGGGTTTGAAAAACTCTAATAATAATAATAATAATAAGATTAATAATAATGACCTCCTAATGGCCTTACCAAACTGGATTGTTATGTTTTTTGTTAATATAATAAGGTACATTATTAGATACTATATAAAATTATATAATGTGTTTACATATATATATATTGTTATATATTGCTATGTTCACAGAAAATATAGTAACAGTCTCTTTTCCATCTAAAGAAAATCTAAATAAATCTGAAGAGATTTATTTAATCACAGGTCTGTAGTACAGTGCCTGGCATGAATAGGGTTCTAGTATCACACACACAAACACACACACACAAATATAATAAAATAATAATAATAATAATAATAAGATTAATAATAATGACCTCCTAATGGCCTTACCAAACTGGATTGTTATGTTTTTTGTTAATATAATAAGGTACATTATTAGATACTATATAAAATTATATAATGTGTTTACATATATATATATTGTTATATATTGCTATGTTCACAGAAAATATAGTAACAGTCTCTTTTCCATCTAAAGAAAATCTAAATAAATCTGAAGAGATTTATTTAATCACAGGTCTGTAGTACAGTGCCTGGCATGAATAGGGTTCTAGTATCACACACACAAACACACACACACAAATATAATAAAATAATAATAATAATAATAATAAGATTAATAATAATGACCTCCTAATGGCCTTACCAAACTGGATTGTTATGTTTTTTGTTAATATAATAAGGTACATTATTAGATACTATATAAAATTATATAATGTGTTTACATATATATATATTGTTATATATTGCTATGTTCACAGAAAATATAGTAACAGTCTCTTTTCCATCTAAAGAAAATCTAAATAAATCTGAAGAGATTTATTTAATCACAGGTCTGGAGGTCCAAGGGCGTGATGCTAATCTCTGGTGAAGGTGGTAGATGGTGTCACAGTGGCAGGAACACAGGCAAGAAAGAGGAATCGCAAGGTGAGACAGGAATCCAGAGTGCAAAGAAGGCCAGGCTCGTTCTTCCAATGCACTCTCAAGAGAACAAGTGTCCCTCAAGAATTACCTTAATTCCTTCTAAGGGCAATGCCCCCGGTGGACTCTTGTTAAGCTTCAATTCTCAAAAGATCCTCTTGACTTTACCACCCCACTGATCTGAGTGCTTCGACACATCAACCCTTGGGGCTCAAATAACATCCAACCCATAGTATAAACTATCTTGTAAGTTAACTGCAAGCTCAATATTTCCTTTCTCCTCTGTCCTGCATGGAGACTCAGAACCGCACTGTAATTGGACAGTGCTGCCAGTGTTTCCAGGCTTCCTCACCACATCCTTCCACATGTATTTCCCCTAATAAATGTCTCACGTTTCTAAGTATGTCTTGCTAGCTAATTTTCACGGAATCCATATTAACATGAAAGGGAGGAGATTTACATAATCAAAATTAACAGTTTTGTGGAAAGCCCACATGGGTTTGAAATACTGGTTTTGGTGGAGAAGATTGCTTAGCTGTAACCAAGCCAGCAGGAGAAAGCCCTGTGATTCTTTGACCTGTATCTCTGCACAGAGGCAGCAGCCTTGGGAACTTGTATCTCTAAGGACACATGGAGGCAGGTTCTGCAAGTGTTAGATGAAATACAAAAATGGATTTAATACTGCTATAGGAATAAATATAAATTTCTGCTTCCAAGGTGAAGAATCATTGCAGGGGTGATAGTCACAGAAAGAAGAGATTCCCAGTGTCACCAGAAGGAAACATCAAGGCAATAGTCCCTTCTGGCTCCTCTCACTGTGCACCTCCCTCTTGCAGGTTGTATTGACAGAGATGAGAAGAAACGTGGCAGAAAGCAGAAGCGTGGTTTGTAGAATCCCAGTCCTCAAGACTATAAAGCAAATTGGAGAGTGAATGTGTAGATGAGAAACAATTTAACATGCAGAGATGTGTTAAGACAACCCGGAGTAATTAAATGGTGGTATTAATGAGATCTTCAGCTTCTTACAGCAACGCAAGTTCTTCACAAACAGAAGCATTTACCAAAAATTTGCTTCCACTTGCAAACTCTCCATTGGGTGACGAACAGGACCACGGCCATCTTCCCCACTCTGACAGGTGGTCATGGCTTTCTCTAATCGAGATCACGGTTGCAGACTGACCTGTATGCATTTCGTGTGAAGCTTTTATGTGTGCTTTTTAGAACATACAGTATTATACAGGATTATTCAGTCCAGCATGGCTCTAAAGAAAGTGCAGAGCAAGCATGGTAGTAAAAATGATGAGAAGAAGGTTTTGAAGAAAATAACCATTGAACTGAAGGAGGAAATTGTAGAAAAGCATGAGTGTGGCGTTCTTGTGACGGATTTGGCCTCAGAGTGCAAGATGGTGAAGTCGACAATCTCCACAATTTTGAATAAAGGTTCCATCAAAGGAGCTGATGTGGCAAAAGGTGCAATGATATCAACCAAGCAGAGGATGCAGTACCAGAAGAGGTGGAAAAACTTTTGTTAGCGTGGTTGGATGAGAAACAGCTGGCAGGTGATAGCATTAGTGAAGCTATGAAAGGAAAGTAAAAAGGAAAAGGACAAGGAAATTGCACAATGAGTTACTGTAAGAAAACCCCTTCTGGAAGGACATGTGATAAATTTAAAGCCAGTAGAAGGTGGTTTGGTGAATTCTGGAAAGAAGTAATGTTCACGGAGTGATAAGATCTGGTTCCAGTTTTGACAAGGCCACTGCAGAAGCCTGCAAAAAACAATTCATGGAATTCCTGAAGGCAGAAAAATATATTGCTCAACAAGTATTCAATTGCATTGAATTAACTCTTCTGGAAAAAATGCTGAAGAGAATCTGTATCATACAGGAGGAAAAGGCATTGCCAGGGCACAAGCCCATAAAGGACAGATTGCCCCTCTTGCACTGTGCCAATTTGAAGATTAAGCCATTACTGGTGTACCATTTCTTGACCCCTTGTGCATTCAAGGAACAGAATACAGACAAGACCAGACTTCCTGTCATGTGGAGGGCCAATCCAACAGCTTGGGTCACAAGGCAATTGTTCATGGAATGACTGCAGGAGTTGTTCACATTCACCATTATGATATATCCTTCTGATGACTACTTGCCTGAAAGGTGCCTTCTAATAGGCAATGCCCCAGCACAGCCTTCACTCTTGGTGAATGATATGGACACTGACTTTGACTTCATAAATGTCAAGCTCCTTCCCTCCATCATGACATTCTTCAGTAGCCCTGAACAGCAAGTGATCTACAACTTGAAGAAGTTGTACACAAAGGTGCTCTTCTCCAGGTATTTAATGTCACTGAAGAGATGTCCTTGCCTCTGAAAATATGCTGGAAGAAACATTTCAATAGCCTCCACTGCATCAATCTCCTTGACAAAGCCTGAGAAGATGTCATATCAGGCCTTAAACTTAGCTTGGAGGAGACTCCAGCCAGAATGTGTCACCGAACGTGACTTTGAAGCAACTGATGCACAGGTAGTGAAGGAGATCATGTCCACGGCCAAGAGTATGCATCAGAATGTTGATGGTGCAGACATAGAGGAGCTTGTTGAGGACCATAAGGAGGAACTGAGGATGAAAGAACTCGCTGAACTCCAGAATGAGCAGTAGAAGGCACTCACTGAGGAGCATTTCACTGAGGAAGAGGAAGACCAGAAGGAGGTTAGGAATAATGCAATAATAAACATTATGGAAAATTGCAATGAATGCCAGGATTTCTTTGAGAAGCACTGCTGTAACATAACTGTAATGAACAGAGAGTAGAATCTGATGAAGGAAAATGTGGTCTCTCATTTCTGGAGGATTATGTATTGCAGGAAAAAAAAGTGATATCAGACAGAGTTTTCATCATAATTGACCTTGCAGCTAAAAGACAAGAGATGAAACCCTTAAAAGAGATCTCCTTGATTTCCTAATGGAGGGGACTCCAAACAATGACCTCCTCCCCACCCACCTTCCTGTCCTCCATTCCAGAGGTCACCTCAAGCAAAATTATTGTTCTCTCTCTTTATAATGTACTGTACTTTGTTTCATATTTTTACTGTTAAAAAATTCATATGGTTCAGAATGGATTAATCTTATTTATATTGAACCTTATGGGGAAATTTGACTGAGTTCATGACTAATTTGGTTTGTGACCAGAGTTGTGAAACAAATTAATTCACAAACTGAGCAACATTTGGTATCATTTTTCCTGTTCTGAAAAGTTGGATTCTGTAGAATAATATTAAGTTTAATATCAAAGGCTTATGCAACTAATATACACATGTTAAGTAGATTGTTTGATGTTATAGACATATTGTACACATTTTGCTCAATAGTATTCAAAATTATTAATATTTTGGGGCTGAAGATGTGGCTTAGTAGAGTGTTTGCTTACTATTCATGAGAATTTGGGTTCAATAACCAGTACCATAAGACAAAGCAAAATTACTATTTCCCATTTCTTAATTTGTGCTATAGTCAACATATTATGCTATTAATGAAATAAATCGTTCTTTCATCTAATGTTTTCTAAACACTCTATTTAGTTACTGTGACTACAACTGTGTTAGAGTAGGTAATTTGGCACATAAGATTTTTGCCTTTTTAGAGCACAAAATTTATAAAGAAAGAAATCCATTGAATAAATAATTTTTCTAAGAAATGGTTTCAAATATGTTAATTGAAGAAAGGATGCTGTGAGTAGGGATACTAACAGGAAATCATTCTTCTGGGTCTTGTGAGAATATTCCTGGAGGAAGCTGAAATTTAATTGGAGACCTACAGGAAGAGCAGATTTGGTTAGGGAAAGGAGAAAAGAGGAAGAGATGTTGGAAGAGATGCCAAAGATGGAAACCTTGCTGGTGAAGATGTTCTGGTAACAATAAAGAGGGAAAATGTAAGGAAAGCACATCACCCACACTATTGCACTTAATTCCTAACCGGTGAAACCAATGTGCATACTAATTAGTTACCTGTTTAAAGATTGATAGAGAACAAAAGTAAGGATTAGCAACTTGCATAAAGACAGAGGGCTAGCAAATTATGGCTAAATTTGAATTTAGGAGGTTGTAATTATTCAGTAAAGTGCATCTCATATTATAACACATTTTGAAAATCTCTAATTGAACCAAGATACAGGATTAATTTCTTTCCAAATCACATCAAAAGTTGATAAATACTTGAACTTTATATTTGGGACTATTGTAGGTTTGATAATAAATATTCACAATACTTTAATTTGCTCTTGAACTAGTGAAACTTTAATGAAGGACAAACTTGTATTTAACCCCATGGCAAGAAAAATGCAGCAAAATACAAATTATTATTTTTTTTAAATCTGAACTTTGAAGATGTTGAGTATAGTTCATACAAAAGAACTCCATTTTTAGTAAAATGTGGTATTCCCATGTAATAATTATTATTTTTCACTCATATGTTAGGGAGAAAGAAGATTAATGAGATATTTAAATTTTTGACAATTATCCAGGCTGGAAATCAAGAGACTTGCCATAATACATAAATTATGCTTTTAATTCTTGACATTACCACAAAAAAAGTTATTTTACTCTCTACAACACCATTGAGGATGGAAATTGTGACAATAATATCAACTTTGTAGGCTGTTGAGAGGATCAGGGAATGTGTGCATGGAAATGTTCTGCAGCTGAATTTGCATAAAGACTGGACCTAAAACAAATGAGGAACATCACCCACAAAAATTTGATGTAAGGAAGAGCTTGGTGTCTGAGGAAGGCTGTTTTAATATAAAATGAAGGTGTAAAATTTTACAATTTTCAATTGTAAAATGAGTTGGCAGAAGTAGTGTAACAATTATTCTAAATATTTAGTAACTGAAGAGGCTAGAAAGGATAAATCATGGTAACAAGAGAATTTGATATTGCTCAAAGGACGGTTTTTTGGTTTATATTATTTTTTTAAATGTTACAAACTTGAATATATATATATATGTACTAGTGGGAAGCAGTGACTCATCAATAGATTGAGCTGAGTTTGGAAGCCAGTGTGGGTGGAGCTATAACCTAATCATAGGTAGACCTATGAACCGGACCAGGCACTTGCAGGAGCACCTCAGACTTTGCAACTGGGATGGACTGGAAGGCTAGTTTATTTGAAACTGTCCTTTTGGAATTATGTTCTCAACCTTTTCTCTGAAGATCCTGGAGGTCAAATTATAGTAAAGATTATACGGTCAATCTGTTTTTGAAACTTGAACCCATCTGCACTTCTTAGGAATATGTTATGGTGAATCATTTGTGATATTGGGTAGGTGTAGATTTGAAACTGGTAACTATACATAGTTGAAGTTGTTATTCTAAGATGTGCAGAAAATAACCAGTACAAATGTTTTCACCCTTTTCTTACATTTTGTTTTTTCCATCAGGTTTGATCATTTGTTCACTCAACCTTTGAGATATTTGAATATTCAACTATAGAGCCGGTCTTTTATTTTCCAAAAAATGCATTGATGGCTGTGGACTTAATTCAGGTGTGCTTTAGTAATTGGGTAGGAATATCCACGTGGGCTATATGCAAACTCTGCCAGATCTAGAGCTTTAGACTAATGGGTCAACCCTTTGTTTTTACCAGAGATGGATGTTTACTCACCACTGTAAAATCACAGCTAATCCCTCTTACAATTAGGATTGGACGTTCTTCACTTTGCCGTAGGACTTGTGAAATATTCAGTCCACCCTGGACTTGTCAGCCCTAGAAGTTTAAAGTAATTAGTTAGAGGGACTTCAGATCACTACTTATATCAGTCAGGGCATTACAGAGAAACAGAGGCAATCAGATATAATTATGCCCATTCACACTGGAGAGGCAATCAACGCTACTCAGTCCACTCAGTCAAACACCAGTCTCATCCAGAAACACTCTCACAAACACACCCCAGAATAATACAGAATCAGAACATCTATCTTCCACTAAAATGACACATAAAATTAACCATCACAACCACCCCTTGACAGTTTGGCACTCAAGTATCTCTTTAAATCATAGTCTTTCTCCCAATAAAGACAACAATAGGCTCATAATTCTACCTAACATAATACATCTCTCATAGGTACAACTGAGAACCTACAACCCTTTTCTCAGAAGAGTAGGGAGGCCTTGAGCAATGATGTAAGAATATCAATACTTAAATACGATGACAAAAAGTCAATATATCTTATGTTGCATGATAAAAAGCAAGAAATGAAAGGTGTACAAGTACCAACACACATTCTCACTAGCATATTTATAAGCACAATAAGGAAATGCTCATAATGTGTACAGTTCTTATTATTTTAATACTCACAGTTAGGAGATCATAGGTAGTATTAGAAACTACCTTCCACTGCCCATTCTGCATTCTCTTTGCTTTTCCCAAGCACCTCAGTAAACCAGGGTTCTTCCCTAATGGAGTGACTCAAAACTTAATTTCTAAAGAGTCTAGTGCATTAATGGTTCTGCCTGAATTGGGTGGTTCTATTTGCCTGAATCCAGTGCACAGAAATACTGAGAGATGCTCTAAATGATTTCTTGTGTTCTATGTGTACCTTCCCTTGTCTCCACTGTGGAGCAGCGCCCAGTTTTCCCTTGGTGATCAGGATCACCGTCCCCAGCCTGCATAGACACTTCTTTGCAAGTTGATTGGTATTTATGAGGAGCCCAAAGCTCCAAGTACAATGCAATCGTTATAGTGTTTCTGAGTGGAACTAAGATTTGTAGAACAGTAAAGCATAGGTCACTGATACAGGAAGCAAACATTTTGCTAGTTGGTAGTGAGGAATATTAATGAATGGTGCCACTCCTATTGACATGTCTTGATTCTTAGACCTGTGAATCCTGGCTATGGGGAAATAGTACCATATATAAGATACTAGTTCATTACTTAAGTATAAAATTACATTTTTTGAGATATATTTACTCATAATTTTCTCTTTACCTTTCTTTGAACTTTACATTAGGAGTCACCATAAAAAATCATTAGATTTGAATTTTCATTTTGAATTCTGTTATTCTGTTTTTCAAAAGCTGTTTCAAACCAGTGACCTTCAAATTTAGATTCCCCAGAAACATTACCAGAGGAATGTATGCACATTTCTTTACACTTAATTTAATTATGTTGCAAAATTCTTCAAGATACCAAATAAGAAGGCAGTTCAAAGATACTAGAATCCAGTTTCCAATTGTGTCATAAAAATGCAGCTCTTTAATATTTATTGTACTTTTTAGGTTTAATAATTATAAAAAATTATAATACTCTGATTTTCAATCTGCATATGTGATAATTAACTTTATAAAGTGTTAAAAATAAATGAATTTTAAAAAATAAAATGGATGGAGAAAAGGGGAAAAGAATAACACAGAAAAATAAAAAAAATTTATATAAATGTATCTTTTGTTGTATTTGATTGAAAAACATATAATAAATTAACCTAAAGTATCAAATTTTTAAATTTCTCTAAGTATCAAAATTGAATCATAGATAATTTTTTAGTTTGGAAAAATGTATAATGTTATATGAATTCTCTCGTGAAAAGAAGAGAACTGTGAGTACAGGTGCAAAAGGAACAATGTCAACTTTCTGACTCTGATGGAAGAATTTGGTTCATGTGTTTTTAAACGGAGAGTGGGAATATCAAATGACTCTGTTATTTAGTATATTTAACGTATCCTTATAAGAGTGAGTAGTAAGTAGGCTGCTGGAAAGCACCTTTTCCCTATTATTTAAACAAAAAACAATTATGTGGGATGTATTATTTCTCAAAAAAGTCAAAGGATTATGGGCTTAACCAATAGACTTTTTTTTCTTAATGAAGTGTTTCTAATTGCCATTTCAAAGTTTTGCAGTGATTATCTTATTTTTAATTCCACTCTGGTTTCCTCCAATTCTGCGTGGATTTTCTTTCTCTCCTTCTCTCTTTGTCTTGTGTCTTCCTTTCTCTGTCTTTGTTTCTCTTTCTTTTGTTTTCTCATCTCTGTTGATAAAGGTTTCTCAGTGGTTTGAATTACCCTAAGGATTCAATTTAATTTTGTTTTAATTTTAAGTCTATCTTTTAAAATATAATATGTCTTCTAATTTTTTTTTACATAGGTCAAAGGTTTCAGATAGGTTGAATATATCTCTACTATACACTTAATTGCCTGATCATTGTAAGTGAAACAGGTTGTCTTTTAAATCCAAAATATTATTATAACACATGATTTATGTTAAATTCTTTTTGGCATTTCCAGTCAATTGCATGAGTTCTATAATTGTATGTAGATATATGCAAAGGTTAAAATATCAAAGTCCCATAAGAAGTGTTGTCTTATCTTTGCCCTGAAATAAATAATGCTACATTTTGAAAGAATGCTTCTTTCCATTTTCCCAGTGGAATGAAGAGAATCTACTATCCAAAATATTAAGTCACTGTATGTGATTTTGTAGACTTTAACATTAATTACAGGTATACAAATTTGATGGGTGATCATGGATCACCAGCGATGTATATGCAATCATGTAGTTGATTTCTAGTCAGTGCACAATGCAGGAGAAAAGAAAATCACTAAGAAATTAGCTCTTAGGTAAAATTGAGTTCTCATGAACTGCTAAATAGTGGGGACATTTTACGATAAAAGATGACAGTCTCATATTATACACCATTGCCCTCTGTCCTTTTCCAGAACATGAAGCAAATAAAAATTGAATGATTTCAGGAAGAATATGCTGTCTTGATGATAGGCATTATTCACATGACAGTGTCTCAGATGAACTGACAATGAGCTTTTTTGAAAAGAAGATTAGGATTTCTCCTGCTTGGTGAGGTGAAGAATGTTCTAGCTATTCACAGTCTTTACTCTCTCCTGTTTCTAAAGATAAATTATTTCATGTAGTGACTAACACTGCATCAATTATGGCTTCAAAAAAAATTAATTCTCACCACTTAGGAATATCTATCTACTCAGAAAATGCAAATTTTATAACGTCAGTAACTCCTTTCCCTGAAATATCTTTTCAAGAGATGGCCTACTCTTAGGCAAAAGCAAAGAATTTTTAGGCAAGTGGCTATGGACTGAACATCTGGTCTCAACTGTGTTAAAGCTAGAATTAATTTAAGACAATAGAAATAATAATATCTACTTTAAAGAGATTGGTTATATTAAATTGATTATCATGTGTAAATAAATTAAAAAGTAATTTAACTTTAACTCTCTTAACACTCTGGAACCATTTATTAATCTCAATATATCTGGAATATATTGTTCTTGATTTCATGTTGATGATTTATGTTATCATGATTTGTTTTATATGGTTTCCTGGCAACACAACTAGACTCACACAGCAGCATGCTCACAATGGTATCATTTATCTTGCAGAACACAGCAAGCACATGAGAATACTGAGATGAGAAAATGAATCTCCCTCGGGTACAATGAATTGTATGTGTACTAGGATTTTCAAAAGGTCACATTAAATTGAATGATGATGGGATCTCTATACCACAGGTAAAATAATGTAAGGTATAGTACACTAGCGGCTAACCTAAGGCATGTGTGCCATAGCTGGCGGTTTTTATCATTGAAAGCTCTAAAAGGTTCGCCATCCCTGGTACAGAATATGCATCCTTTAAATAGCAGTAGTGATGGGATGAGGCAAGTAACATCAGATAATTTGGAATGATGAATTGACTTACCATGTGCTAACTGGAAAAAGCAAGTCTTCTTCAATATGAACTAAGAAAAGAATCACTGCCAAAGAGATTTTTGTCCTGCAGTTCTTAGGGCCAAGGTGGAGAAGATATAGCTATAAAAATACAAATAGTAAGTAAATAAAATTTACAACATAGAGAATGTCATTTACATGAGAACAGGGCCATTGTGCATACTAAACAGCCACATATTTTAATAATATAGCCCTTACATTATTATAAACTGAGGTGTTATAAGTATTTTATTAAATTATTCCCAAGACAATTTGGGAAACTCCCTGACTCTCACTTTCTTTCAGGAAATGGTATTGATTTCTGATGTGCTCTGAGGGTTTTAAGACATTTTTTCTATTTTAATAATGGAAAAGTTTTGTTTTAAATAGTAGTCCTTATTTGGTTTCTTATTTGTATGCTTTTTATTATTTAGAAAAAGTAAATAATAATAATAATACTAAAAATAATGACTAGTATTTATTGAATTCCTAGAGTAGTCCAGTTACAGAGTTAGATATAGTTTAACACAAATTAACTCATCTTGACCACAGAAAGTTTCATGAAATCATACTAGTTGTTAGTAGGAGTTTAAGTCTTCAAATTGCAGGTGTAGACACTTGAGATTTGGTTATGTTCAAGACTATGCCATATATACTGCATACGTCTCTGAGATAACTGAACCATAACTTTTGAAGAATGCAAAAAAAGCTATTGGCATATTTTTTTAAATTTCTAATTTAAATATTTCATTAAAATTCATAGACACTTTAGATAAACCAGAAGAAAATCATGAATACTTGGTATGATTTGCCAGAACTACATGCAGGAACATGGTTTCTAACTAAACAGATTAACAAAACAAAAACCTAAAATTTACATGGGGGTGATTTTTAAGTAGAAAATGTTTTTGTGTAGCAAACAAAATTTTTTTATTTTCAATGTTTATTGTGTCTTTTATAGGTAGGAAAACAGAAAAATTTTATAACAACTCTAGTTATTGTTCAGCAGTGACACTATAACTTTTTTTTTTTTAAAGTTAATCCCAGTTTGGGAGGCTGAGGCAGGAATTGCAAATTCAAGTTGCACTGGATCAATTTAGTAGGACACTGTCTCAAACTAAAACAATAAAAATTAAAAATGAGCCAGGATGTCACTCAGTGTGAAGGCCATGGGTTCAAACCTCAGTACAATAAAAAGTATAAACTGGTGGTTTTTACCTATAATCTAGGTTTTTCAGATTAATCTGAGATATGCATTTGTACATCTAATGATGAAAAAATGGCAAAATGTAATTAATGGCCTTGTTAAAAAATAACACAGTTTTATCACAAGGAGATTAATTTATTGAGTTAAAAGGAAAATATTGTATAACATTTGTTTTTAAAATAAGCTAAAATGTGCACTGATTTATTAATATTAAAATATCTCTAAAGGTGCAAAACTTTCCATCATTTTTTTTCTTTTATTGAGTTTATTGGTACATTTTAGGTGTACAGTACAGTTGCATTCATTATTGGGATCTTGTAACTTTACATAACAGATCTTGGTTCTCATTTTTTCCCCATTTCCCTGCCCTCCCTTCACCCCCTCCTCCCCTCCCCATCTACAAACGCTTTATTTCCATTTTTTCATTTTGTCATATATTTATCTTTTCCCTTATTACCTTTCCTCTACCTTTCCCATTTTTCCTACACCTTTAGCCCTTTTCTTCCTATTTCACATGGTCAATTATCTCACTAGGATCTTATGTACTATTACAGCTTTTCACACCAGAGAAACTATTCGGTATTATTTTATTGAAGTATTAGCATAAAGAAAAGTGCATAAATCTTAAATGCAAATCTCAAAGTATTTTTATAAATAATTGCACCCTTGTAACCTCTAGTCCAATGAAACAACTCAATACTCCAGAAAATCTTTTGTGCTCCCCTTCAGTGATTACTCCAAAAAGTGACCTCCATTTGTATCTGCATTTCGAGACCGGTTTTGTCTTTATGTAAATGGACCCAGTTACTGGTTCCCTGTTATGTTACCTTATTTTTCTCATTATTGTTCACGAGATTCATGCATTACTTTGTGTGTAGCAATTTATTTTTATCCCTATACAGCATTTCATTATACAATTATAAGACAATTAATTATCATTGTAAGATCATACATTTTCCAGTATGATGTATATTTTTTACCAAATTTGGGTTATTATGTATAACATTACTTTATAAAGATTATGGTATATATGTTTTGAACACACATACAGTTCTTTCAGGCATATATCTAGAAATGAAACTGCTCAATTATAAGATGTGTGTGTGTCATGTTTTAATAGGTACTGGCAAGCAACTTTCCAATGAGTTCTATTAATTTATGATCAATATTTTAGAAGAGAACATTCTTTTCTACATCTGATATCATTCTGTATTATTTTAAGGGTTGATTGATTTCTGCCTTTCACAAAATGGGTGTTCTTTTGCAGATTTTTATTCATTTATTATCTTAAATGTTTGTTACAAGGATTTAGTCTTTTAATGTACACTGTAAATTATGTGTTGAATAATTCTTTGGTGGTTACATATGCCATGCAAATTTCAGTTTACTCTTTATAACCAAAGACAACAAACTAAAAGTAGCCCAAGAATATGGAGCCATCTAAAAATTTTGCCTAATTAAAGTAGAAGAGAGTCTGAGATTCAAAATAAATTCTTTCTTAAATGTTGAAATTGTTTCCTATCTCCCTAACAATAAGAAAACAGAAGAAAGTGTGGAAACATATATATGATTCATTAATCCTCACTAACAGTTTTTTAAAATTATTTTTCTGATTGCTTCTTGGCCTTTTGGCTAAGATCAAGTGTAAAATTATTTTTCTGCTGGGTGTGTATAGATGCCTGTGTGGTCTTAATTTGTATTTCCCTAATGACTAATAAAGCTTACTACTTTTCATTTAAAAAAAATCACAGGAAGTAATTTCTCAGTTCTTTTGCTTCCTTATTCTTTTATTTTTTTTCTCTCCCTTTTTTTGTCTTCAAGTTACTGGAAATCTTACATTTTAGAAACCATTATTTATAGAAAATGTGTTCCCAAATGTATGTATGTATAGATATATGACTTAGATTTTATTTCTTTTTTTCGCATTGAGTTTATTGGTACTTTTTTAGGTATACATTACAGTTACATTCATCATTGGGATCTTGTACCCCCCCCTCTTTTTTTGGTACCGGGGATTGAATTCGGGTCCTTGTGCTTGCAAGCCAGGTGTCGGAACCGCTAAGCTAAATCCCCAGCCCAGGATCTTGTACCTTTACATGACAGATCTTGGTTCTCATTTTTTCCTCATACCCCTGCCCTTCCTTCACGCCCTCCACCCTTCCCCATTTACAAAAATTTTGTTTCCATTTTATCATTTTCTCATATTTTTCTTTTCCCTTATTTCCTTTCCCCTACCCTTCCCACTTCCCCTACACCTTTAGGCCTTTTCTTCCTATTTCACATTATCAATTATACCATTTGAATCTGATTTATATTTTTAGTTTTTCATACCACAGAAACTATTTGATATTTACAAGTGTATCTTATTTATTTCACTTAAGAGTATGGCCTCATTATGCATACATATTCCTATGAATGACTATAGTTCATCATTCTTTATGGCTGAGTAGTACTCCATTTTATAGAAAAAAACCACATCTTCTTTATCCAGTCTCCAACTGATGGGCAATTGAGCTGTTTCCAAGTTTTAGCTATTACAAACTGTGCCCCTATAAACATAGGTGGGCATATATTACTGTGGTATATTTCTTTTAATTCTTTTGGAAAGATACCCAGCAGAGGGATGGCTGGGTCAAATGGAACCTCTAGTCCCAGCTCTTTGAGTCATCTCCATATTGATTTCCATAGTGGTTGCACCAGTCTGCACTCCCACCAACAGTGGAGAAGTGTTCCTATCTCCCCACAACCCTGCCAACATTTGTTATTGGTTGATTTCTTGATAGCAGCCATTCTTTGTGGGGTGATGTGGAATCTCAGTGTTGTTTTCCTCTGCATCTTTTTGAATGACCAGTGATGTGGAACATTTTTTCACATATTTATTTGATGCTTTTACTTCTTTGTCTGAGATATGAATGCTCATTTCAGATGCTCATTTTTGAATTGGGTCTTTATATTTGGGGGGCCTGATTTTTTTAATTCATTATATATTCTAGATAATAGTCCTTTGTCTGAGGAGCAGCTGGTGAAAAATTTTCCCACATTGTAGCTTGTCTCTTAGTAGCTCTGTTGATAGTTTCTTTTGCAGTGCAGAACTTGATGAGATGCGATCCCAGTCGTTGATTCTCTCTCTCTCTCTCTTTTTTTTTTTTTTTGTTACCAGTGATAAAACCCAGGTCCTTGTGCTTGCAAGGCAGGCAGTGGAACCACTGAGCTAAATCTCTGGCCCCTAGTTTTTGATCCATTGTATTAGTTCCTGTGCTACTGAGGATTTGTTCATAAAGTTTTTTTCCTATGCCAATGTCTTCAAGAGTTCTGCCTAACTTATCTTCCAGCAACTTTAGTGTTTCTGTTTTAATATTTAGATCTTTAATCCACTTGGCTTTTACTTTCATTCATGGTGAAAGATAAGGGTCTAATTTTAATCTGTGGCAGGTTGAAATCAAGTTTTTTCAACACAATTTATTGAAGAGGCTATATTTCCTGCAGTGAGAATGGTTGGCTTCTTTGTCAGAGATGAGGTAGCTGAGTACATCTGGAGTTGTTTCTGTATCTTCCAATCTATTTCACTGATCCTGGGGTCTTTTTCTTTGCTGGTACCATGCTGTTTTTATCACAGTGGCTTTGTAGTATGGTTTCAAATTGGGAATTGTTAAACTTGTTGCCATGTCTCTGACGCCTAGAATTACTTTTGCTCTTGTAGGTCTCTTCTGGTTCCAAATGAATTTTTGGAATATTTTCTCTAGTCCTTTGAAACATATTGTTGGAATTTAATCACATTGCATTGAATCTGTATAGCAGTTTTGGTATTATGGCCATTTTCACTATGTTAATTCTTCCTACCCAGGAGCAGGGGATATCTTTCCATTTTCTTATATCCTCTTCGATCTCTTTTTTCAGAGTGCTGTAGTTCTTAGTGCAGAGATCGTTTGCTCCTTTAGTTAGATTGATTCCTAGATACTGCATTTTATGGATGCTATTGTGAAAGGAATTGTTTCCCTAATTTGACTCTCAGTGAATCTCTTATTTGTGTACAAGAAGGCTATTGATTTATGAGTGTTGACATTGTATCCAGTTACTCAGCTGAAAGTGTCAATTAAGTCCAGAAGTCTTTTGATGACATGTTAGGGTCTTCAATGTAGAGTATCATATCATCAGCAAATAATGACAGTTTAACTTCTGCCTTTCCTATCTTTATTGCTTTAATTTCTTTCTCTTGTCTAATTGCTATGGCTAATGTTTCCAGAAGTATATTGAAGAGGAGTGGTGATAGTGGGCATCCTTGTCTTTTTCCTGATTTTAACATGAAGGTTTTCAGATTTGGGCCATTTAATATGAGATTGGCTACTGTTTTTTTCATAGATAGCTTTTATCAAGTTGAGATAAAGGCCATCTATTCCAATTTTCTTCAGGGTTTTTATCATGAATGGGTGTTGAATTATGTCAACTGTTTTTTCTGCATCTATCAAGATGATATGATTTTTCTCCTTTACTCTGTTAGTATACTGTTTCATATTTATTGATCTGCATATGTTGAATCATCCTTGCATCCCTGGGATAAATCCAACTTGGCCGGGGTGTATGATCTCTTGTTAACCCTCTGTATTCTGTTTGCCAGTATCTTATTAAGGATTTTTGCATCTATGTTCATTAAGGAGATGGCCTGTAGTTTTCTTTTTGTTTGGGTCTTTCCCTGATTTGGGGATAAAAGCAACACTTACTTCCAGGAGTGAATGGGGAAGTATTGCTTCTCTGTCAATTTTACTGAAAAATTGAAAGCATAGTGGCAGTAGTTCTTCTCTAAATGTCTTGTAAAATTCAGCAGTGAATCCATCAGGACCTGGGCTTTTCTTTGTTGGTAAACTGCTAATTATATTTTCAATTTTATTGATTATAATTGGTATCTTTAGAATATTTTTCTTGATTCAACTTTGGTAATTCATAAGTATCTAGAAATCTGTCCATTTCTTCTGTGTTTTCCATTTTATTAGAATACAGGTTCTCAAAGTAGGTATTGACTATCCTCTGGATTTCTGCTGGATCTGTTGTGATTTCACCTTTTGCATTCCTAACTGCATGGATCTGAGCCTTTTCTTTCCTCTTTTTTTGACAAAGTTGGCTAATACTTTATCAATTTTATTTATTCTTTAAAAAAATCAACTCTTCAATTCATTGATTTTTTTGTATTGTTTTCTTAGTCTCCACTGCATTGATTTCTGCACTTATCTTTATAATTTCCTCCTTTGTATGAGCTTTGGATTTTTCTTGCTCTTCTTTTTATTTTTTGTTTTGTTTGTTTGTTTTTGTTGTTATTACTCTTTTTCTAGGAGTCTAAGATTCATTGTTACATTGTTTATTTGAGATTCCTCTGTTTTCCTAATATCGGCATTCACTGCTATGAATTTTCCACATAGAACTGCTTTCGTTGTGTCCCATAGATTCCTGTATGTTGTATTGGCATTACCATTTATTTGTAAAAACTGTCTAATTTCTTCTTTAATTTCCTCTGTGACCCATTGATTGTTCAGGAGAGTGTTGCTCAATTTCCATGTGTTTGTGAAGTTCTTATAGCTTCTTATGCTATTGATCTCCAGCTTAATTGCACTTTTATCTGATAACATACATGAGTTAACTTCAGTTCCTTTGCATTTATTCAAACTTGTTCTATGATCCAGTATATGGTCTATTTTGGAAAATGACCCATGTGCAGCCAAAAAAGAATGTATATTCTGATTTTGTGGGGTCTATAAGACATCTATTAAGTCCATATGTTCAAAATCTCAGTTCAGTTCTAGTATTTCTTTGTTGATTTTTTGCCTAGATGATCTGCCTATTTGTGATAGTGGGGTATTTAGTTCCCCTACTCAATTGTATTAATGCTTATTTGTTTTTTCATGTTTCTTAATATTTGCTTTATATAGTTGGGAGCATTAATATTTGGTACATATATATTTGTGATTGTCATCTCTTCCTCCTAAATTTTTCCCTTTACAAGGTTGTAGTGGCCTTCTTTGATCTTATACCTTTACCTGACAGATCTTGGTTCTCATTTTTCCCCCACCCCCTGACCTCCCTTCATCCCCTCCCTGCTCCCCTATATATAAAGACTTTGTTTCCATTTTTTTCTCATATTTTTTCTTGTCCCCTATTTCCTTTCCCCTACCCTTCCCACTTCCCCATACCTTTAGCCCTTTTCTTCCTATTTCACATTAGCTAATAATAAATCTTGATACTATGTAGTCTAAGTTCTCCAAATTTGTTCTCTTTTTGAAAATTTGGTTTGCTATTTTTACATGCATGTCTATTTAAACTTTTGAATCAGTTTGTCATTACAAAATTCAAAGTGATTCAAATTGCATTTTAATGTATGGAACAAAAAATAAGAATGTACATATTAACATTGTGTCTTTCAATCTGTGAAATGCTGAATTTCTCTATCATTCAGGCCTCTTGACTCTTTCTTTTAGTCCAAAACTTGAGAGAAGGTATCTGGTCCAACTCAAAGGTTTAAGATAAAACTTGTCTTTTTTGTTTTGTTTTGCCACTTATTTTTTCAAGCCAGCTCAGATACATTACAACAGTCCTACCAGTGGAGGTCTGGATTTTATGGTTGTTTCCAACTTACCTGGAACAGATGGCAGGAATAATTTTACCATGGGAGAGTGATTATAACATGAGATTGTGATGATATTTGTATATCCATTTTTCATACATTTCACATGCAAGGAGAATTTGTTAGAATAAAAAAGAAGTTTTTATTCTGAAAATCTATGCTTATTTTGGAAACTTACAAAGACATTAGAGTTCACTCAACAGATGGCAGTTTGAGCCACAGGAAACCTTATATAGAAAACTTAGTCTTTGCAAAAGAAGGTACTCTTTAGGAAAGAAAACACAAACACACACACAACTACACTACCAAAAAAAGACAAAGACAACACTTAAAATTGAACAGAACCAAATTAGAAAATTTGTATCTACTTTCTTACATAAAATCTAGAAAATTTCTGAGGATCTCATTTAGAAAATATTATTCTCTGTTTTTCCAAGCATAAAAACTTTTTCTTTTTTGGTACCGGGGATTGAACTCAGGACCTTGCATTTGCAAGGCAGGTGCAGTGCTGCTGAACTAAATCTCCATCCCTCCAGCCATAAAAACTTCGATGTTAAATTAGCTTGAGTTAGTAAATTTCATAAATTTAAAGGAGATTTAAAAGGTAAAAGTTTTTATTCCTTATAACATGGTATCCTTTCTAAATCTGTTCAGAATCTGAATACTAATATGACAAAGCACAAAGATAATAAATGGTTTCATTATATTTTGTTGTTGTTGTTGAGAAATACCCTTACTCTTATTTTTTCTTAGTAAAATAAGTAAAAATATTATGGTATTTACTTTCACAATAGCTCAGAACAGAGCACACTGACATGATGTGATTTGGTGCTTGGATAGTTCTATTTATGAGGGATGATAGGCCTCAATATTTTCATGTTCTCAATAAAATATGATAATAAATATGAAAAGGGAAAAGTCAACTAAATAGAAGATGGTCCTCAAAGGCAAATTTGAAGCAAATCAAATAGGAAACAGTACAGAGAATATTGTAGGTATGCAGTGGGCCACTTTTAAAATGAACTTGAATTCCATCCTGATCTAACATTTGATAATGACTCCACAGTACTGCTTTCAAGAGTTGGTAATGTCTTGACAATATCTTTAGAAAAATTCAGTCTGCCTGTCTGTAACAAAGTAGGCAATTTCCTTATGGAGAAGGATTGATTATCTGGACAAGAAGAGTAGTTATACCTTACAGTACTTATAATAAATTTCCATCTTCATCTCTGGCCCTCTATTTAGGATGCATATAAATTTAGCTTCATTGAACAGTATCAGTCACAATATTGATATCACAATATTGCTCTATTTAAAAAAGTGAACATTATTGGACTGGGGATTTAGCTCTGTGGTGCCATACATGCCTGCCTCACAAGCACAAGGTCTTGAGTTCAATCCCTGGTACAAAAAAAGTAAAAATTATGATATTAGAGAATTTTTTAATGTATATTCCCAGTGGCAAAGAAAAGGATGTGGTAGAAGGACAATTTAGCTAGCATAGACTACACATTCTTTTTAAAATCTTTCAATCTACACTTTTATACTTTTTCCAGCTGAAGTTACGCCTTAAACCATAAAAGTTTTTTTAAGAATATTACTATAAGCAGACATATTAAAATTTTATAATTTTTAAATTTGTCAACATATAAGTTAAAAAATGTCCAAGTTTCTCTTGACACATGACCGAGTCTTGGCTGGACCTCTGGATGCTAAATTTCAGTGGTTGAATTCTTCTCATGATAAATTTAATGGGCTGCAATGATGAAATTTCTGCTCAATATCAGTTATCTTCATATTGACAAGAACAAAACAGGCCATGTAAACAAACACATAATGTTTTTGGATTTGTGAACTCTCAAGCCAACATGAGAGTGGCCTGATGTTGAACTGGTTCATGTCCAAATTGTATCTTCTCTATGTTTGGTCTCTTTGTTTTTCAAGTGGGGATCTAAATGCTGATGTGAGGATTAAATAAAATATTATAGCACTTTGCACAATGCTATTGATTACATGAGTATTTGATAAGTGTTAGCCAATATCACCATTATTAATAATCATTAAAAATAATATCATCTACAACTTTATTTGGTACTCTTTCTAGAAATCTGTCTAACAGAAGGAATTCTAGTCTTTCTCTTCCACAAAGAAGAGTTTTGCTTTCTTACTCTAGATTAAAATGCCAATATACACTATGTTGTTTTATCATTTTACACTCACAGCCACAAAGTTTAAAGAATCAAATTTAAAGTTCAATTGAAAATTCAATCTAAAAATCCAATTTTAAAAAGTTTATTTACTGAGCTGGGTGTGGTGGTGCATGCCTGTAATCCCAGAACTCAGGAGGATCACTGTGAGTTTGAAACCAGCCTGGGCTACATTGTGAGTTCCAGGTCAGTCTCAACTACATAGTGAGACCCTGTCTCAAAAAAAAAAAAAAAAAAAAAAAAAAAAAAAAAAAAGCATTTATTTCATTCTTCATTTATCTATATACTTTCTCCTTCTTTGGCCTTACTCTTCCTTTTCAGTGTGTTAATGATACATAATATTATTAGTGACAGGTTTCTTATACTTTATTTTAAAAGAGGAATATATTACTAGAATTATAAGATAATATCTTGGGGTTCTGAGCTTGATATATAAACACACCTTTACAACTGGTAGTCTAAATTTTCCAAAAGCTTTTTTATGATAAGAGAGAAAATAGTCAAAAGGTAGAAAAAAAAATTAGATTCACAACTTTGATGAAATGATGTAGTCCACATGCTTTATGTGAATGTGCATGCAAAAATTCTTTAAAATATTAGATAGTAGGATTTAATAATTTAATCATAATCAAATAGACTGTCACACAAATGTAAGAAAGTTTCAGCTCCAGAAAACATATCAGAATAATTCAGTATATTATTAGATGAGAAAAATATAACATCTACTAACTCACAAAAATCTTCGAACCATGTTTACCTATTTTTATTTAAAAATCTCTATTACTACATTGAAAATAACATAGCATTTTCTTTGATATTTTTAAAATTAGATCAAACATTATTTTTAATTGAGAAATCTTAGAATGACTCCATTTAGCTTAGGAAACAAAAAAAGATAACCAAAATTCCACTAAGGTTTAATATGGTACTAAGAATATTGGTCAAAGCTACAAAGAATAAAAAATAAATAAAGTAATAGGTGCAAATATTAGATGGCAATGAGAACACTTTTCTTTGCAGGTGATTTGAGCATATGCTTATAAAACTAAGTACTATCAAAGTGTCAAATGAATAAAAATTTCAACAAAAGCAGTAACATTTCTTGACTTTACTACTTTCCAAATAGAAATAAATTTGAAAGCTGTCATCACCAAAGCGACAACCATAAAATATCTAAAAAAATAACTGAATACACATGTTTTCTCTATGGAGAAATTTAAAACTCTAATAAAGAAAATATATAATCTGGCTATATTATATATCTTCCATTATATTTGGAGCAATAAATTAATATAATGAAGATTTAAATTTTCCCCATATTAAATGACACATTCAACACAAATATTTTCAAATTTCAAGAGCACTCATTTTGAGGAACTTCATATATTTTTTCTGAAATTAATGTAGAAGCTAAAGGCCCATGAGTAATATCTGATTTGGGTCACAACAAACTGACCATCAATAAAAAATTAATGCTTTCTCTGAAAACAATTACACAAACTGAAAAGAACACACTAAATAATTATTTGAGGATTTTGTGGGACTCTCAGAAAAGCAAAATTTAATGGACTACGCTTCTTGAAGAAAAACTTAAACAGGGTGAGTTTAAACTTTGTTTTTAGAAACATTGTGAAAGTAACTGTCTAGGGGGCTGGGACACAGGAGAGGACAGTACGCTCATGGGACTAGAGAAAAATCCTGTGCTCTGGGATATTAAAGAGATTGATAATGGCAAAATCCTACAGTGGAGAGAACAGCCATCACAATGTCAAAATCTTCACTTTAAATCATTTTTTTCCTGAACTGGCCACATCCAGAGTAAGATTCCAAGCCCCCATCAGGAAGAGCAGCTAGAAGACTAACCAGTTGCAGAGCTGTAAATCAAGTGGATAGTGTTGGGAAGACAGATTGTAATTTAATTTCTGCAAGCAGAGGCAGTCTTGGTAAACACCCAAGACTTTGGTTCAGAGTGTAAAAGCTCTATGATTTAAGAATAAAGACTTTCCTTAGGAGTAAGACAACATCCTAGAGTAAAAGCTATGCCTTAAGATTAAGGAAAGTATGGGAAGTATGGCAATACATTATTGAAATATCAAATAATCAAGACTTGGAGGGAAGATGAACCGTGAATCACATTAGAACTGGTAATTTTGAAAGCCACATTTCAGAATGATATTCTGACTTGCACAATTCTAAGAACTCCAATTGACTTTTGGTATAGTCAACCACAGGATGCTTGAATGTTTTTAATGTGGGATTCTGTTTAATCCCAACCCTTTGTGATTTTGTTATTACTGTTACACGTCTAATGGTAAGACAAACAGAACTTTAATATATGTTTAATAAATGGTTATGAATTTACTAGAATAATTTTCTATTCATAGTATTTACATTGATGCTTTCAATCCTGGGTATCCTTGCCCAATATCCACTTGATCTTTTTTGTCCAGCAGTACAAAGTTTTGTGAACTTTCAAATTCACATGCAGGTATTTTTTGTCCTGCTCTGATGAATGTTTTTTTGTTTGGTTGTTTTTTTTTATTTTTATTTTTTTATTTTTTGGGGTACTGGGGATTGAACTTGGGACCTTTGCTTGTAAGGCAGGCAGTGGAACCACTGAGCTAAATTCCCAGGCCTCTGATAAATGGTTTGAATTGCTACATACAAAGAGCTAAAGTCAGAATAAATTATTATGTGGTAGAGTATGATGATAACATCCTAGCAGTTATGAATTAATGTTTCTTTTTCAACTGAGTTAAATTAGTTGATATATGGAAAGAACTTAGGATGGTGTGTGCTACATGATAACCATTTTACATGAAATTAATCTAGCCAAACATAGTCTAGATAGTTCCAAAGAAAAAGTTGAAAATTAGCATTAAAGATTAGTATTTTTAAAACAAGTGTTATGATGAAAGTAAACAGAACATTTAATGACTTTAAAACTATAGCAGTTGTGTAGGAATGTTTATTTTCTGTACAGCATTTTTAAAAATCCATACACAGTGGCTTCAAACATGGAAGTCTCCTTTTTTTGCCATTATCATGCAGCAAAGATTAGCTTATGAATTCACATTTGTTATTGCTCATTATGATAGTTTTTGTATTGCCTGAATTTTCATGAGAAACATATAACTGGCTGAGTTCTCTTAATTATAGAAATCAATTATTTCTGAGAAAAGTCATATATTATTTATATATAAAAATATAATAAGGAAAATGAATAATCAGATTAGGTATTACATATGGAAAACTTTGATAGGAAAGCTAAAAAGACATATGCTATTTTCAAAACAAACCTAAGTAATTTTAATATCACTGTATTAGATAAATACCCTTGTACATATTTAGTGAAAACAATTCTGCTTTTCTAAACACAAGTAAACAGGAGAAAGTCAAAATTTTTCTACACTGATGTCAAATTTCAGCATAACTTATCTGAAATAAAATACTTTTCATAAACTCTGAGTAATATATTATCTTTTTTTTTTTTTTTTTTT
>NW_022900950.1:12741050-12762693 GCF_012274545.1 Fukomys damarensis | reverse complement strand
TGAGAGGCAGACCAGAAACACTGAGCCAAATCCCCGGCCAGTAATATATTATCTAAGAGATTTAGAAATTCTGTTTAGCTTCCTCTTAATGATCAATTAATTTACATATTCCTTTTTGTTCTTCTAAAGAAGATATTCCATTTATGCCAAAGAAAAAAACTTCAACATATGAGATAAAAATACAAATCTAAATGTTTTCTGAGTCGTATAGTACATTGACTTTACAGAGCTCTAAACTCTTCAGAGTTTATGGTCTTTTGGAAATAATGACTTCCATTACAGTTTGTAATGCATTCTGAGTGATGTCATTAAAAAATGTGTCAGCAGAGTAATTTCACCCTCAGAATGATCACCTTCCATGAGTAAAAAATTGCTTGCATATATTCATAAAGGACTCTGTGGGATATGTTCAAACTCACATGCATATATCTTTACGTCAAAGATTTATAAGAAATAGACAGTTTACTATAATTGTGACCAGATTTTAGTTATTGTACAAAATAATCTCTTTTTTGAAAAGTGATTTTTTAAAAATGATAAAAATAATTATTTCTATTTATCAGACTTAAATCAATCAACTTAGCAAAAGTCATCATTAAATGTTTATAAATTCAGTCACTTAAATACATACATTACCTGGTATTTTTCAGCAGCTTTTACTCTAATGTAATGAGTGTTATACTTTTATGCATTCTCATTGCTTTTCATTTGAATAGTTATTTATACTAGGAGTAAAGATGAAAATAGATTGCCTACTAATAATTTTAATAATGAATAATAGAAATATTATGTTCTCTTCTTAAGTAATGTTTTGATTAGGAGAATAAGTACACTGTATTATGATATAATCAGCTGAACATATAACCTATATATTAAGGATTTAATCACTATTAGAATTTAGCTATTTTGCAATATTGTTATTTTTATTGATTTTAACTTATTCAGCACTCATTACAAATATTATGTATGGATTGAGACTATATCTTTGCATTATTGCCTGTGGTATTCAACAGTTTAAAGGATAGAAGTAGCAAAGGTGCATCTTCTAAATAAAAATAACAAAAAATAAATAAAAATTCAAACATTATGTCCCATTGACTTCATTACTTTCTACCTGGTATTTTCTATGTATATATTACAGATATATATATATAACATATAATACCATAAATAATGTATTACATATATTTAGTTTTATTTTCCAGGAGGTAAGGCCTTCATAGTTTTTCAGTGAACTCTGTTTATTTTCTACTATTAGTATAATTTTTACAAAGCAAATTTTGATAATTTTTAAATCAATGATTAAATCAGTATTTTACCTTATATTTCTATTACTTAAAGGTCAGATAAATAATAATCATAACTAATATTTATTGGGTACTTTCTTTGTTCTATGATTATTTCCTTTATCTTACACATTGTTCTCAGATCATTTCATTTACAGGAACAAAACTTAGGAGGAGCCATATGGATGAATGTGTTAATGAAGAGTTCATATTGCTTATGAACTCCAAACACGTGCTAACACCTAATTTAATTTTATTTTTATTCTGATAATTTAGATGGAAAATTTTAGAAAAAGTTTTCAAAGGAATAGAATATGAGTTTTAAAAACTGACACACTTTATTAAAATCAATGAGTAATATACAATAATTAATATCATATTTTTAAAAGTTTTGTGTTGAGAATAAAGTTAGTCAAGTTTAAGAAAGCAAAAATGAAATTGCTTCCAACACTTGCTGCACTTATAATTAAGTAGCATTCTCTTAGATTGTTATGAAGGGAACAATTGAGAACTATTTTTAAAAAAGTGTTTCCATTATAATTCAATTCTGCAAAGAATGTAACTATTAAAACTATGTTTACGATCTCTTAAAATGTTTAAAAATTCTTCTTGAAAATATTTTTATTTTGCCTTAGAAAACAAATAGGACCTCAGATTAGAGTTTTTAGAGTTAATTTATATAATTTACATAGTCTAACTTTAATTTTAATGCCTTTCATTCTAATGAAAATTATATATAATCTACTGAAAGTATTGTAATACTTTGCAAATGACGATAGTTTTACAGAAAATGGTTTAATAGACACATTCTTTCCATGATTTTGATGCACGTCGTTTAAATTCCAGACCCAATGAAAATCAATATCTCATTAGATTCTAAGAGGCAAATTAGTCTCTTTTAGATGCTTTGTTTTGGCACAGATGGGAGAGCCAAAGCAGAGGCCAAGGAAGAGATTTAATTTAAAGAAGAAAGCAAATGTGGTATCAAGTCTTGATAAAGCCATTTATTTATGAAGAAAAAGATCACTTGGCATATCTGTCAGGAATTCAGTAATATTCTTAGTAAAGTGAGTGCTTTTGTTTTAAAAGTAAAAGTGGACAGGAATAAAGGAAAAAAACATCTCAAATGTGGTCCTCCTGAATGGTTGCTTTCATTGGGAACATGCTGCAGGGACATATATCTCCATTTAAAAGCTGTGGCTTTTATTTTAAATGCAATTATTTCCCTCTGTGGCTGTAAATTAAGGGAAGCTACTATTATATTTAATTACTTTCTATAGTAGCATGCAGCTGGGGAAAATTTAACTCTGAAAAAGCATGATTACAAAGAGACCATCCTTATGAACGATGATCATGCTCTTTTGTTTATGTTCATTCATATATCCAAGATTGAAAATGTGAGCCACACAAAACAAACAGGCATTTCAGTAAAGAAAATAGAAACTGAATTATCTACATCATCATGAGAGACCTGTGATTGGGATGTCTGAGTACGTTTTATGGAAATATACTTTGTGTTATGAATATCGATTATTTATCATTCCCTGTCAAGTGATTTGGGAAGCAAATGAATGGATCTGTCTCAGTAATAACTACCATCTAACAAATAGTTCTGATTTTAGACATATTATTTTTCCAGCCTTCCGGGTACAAAAGCCTTACAGGGATTAATCAAATGACCATCAACAATATTCATAATTATCTCAAAAAGTTAAGATTTTCTTTGTATCTGTATTATGAAAATGAGAAAAAATATGCATTACACACTGCAAGGAACATTCTGCAGTGCTATAGTTACAGAAAGACACAAACCAAAACTGTAGGTCTTGATTGCTGGTCTTGATTATCATTATGTTTAGTTGAATTTAGTTGTATCGAGGGTCACATTTTCTTGAGAAGTAAATATTTTCCCTTAATCTATTTAAAATCACCTAAATTTCCAAGTACTCCAGGCCATATCAAATAGACTCATTTTCACATGCAGTTAACTAATTACCTGATGCTTTTTTGTGACACTGTCTGGAAAGACAAGAACAGAAATTATATTTACTGTCTTAAAATATTTCTATTTGAATGTACTATACCTACCAATACAAAATATACACCTTTTCCTATGCATTTCATAGAAAATGGAATGTGGTACCACTTAAAATCAGCACCGATTCAACTGAGCAGTAGAATGAGTGACAACATAATAATAACTAAGAGAAAAAAGCTAATGAGATAAATAATTTTAAATCTAAGTGTAGGAAAGGTATTGTGAATAAGGGACAGATGTTTTAGAAGGTAATGAAGACATCTACTTGCAAATAAGAGTACACCAAGTAATCCAGAAAATGATTCACTCTGAGAACAAGGAGGATTTGGAAAGTTACTGGTCAATCGGACAAGGCAAAAGTAGGACTTGTCCAATGAAACCCCAGGACTTCTGGGGAGAAATCCTAGAATTTCTTAGAATCAACACAAGAATGCTTTTCACAGATCCTTCTCTATTCCCTAGTAAGGTTGGAATCTGATCACCTTCAGCCACTAAAAAAGAGAAGAAATGTACTTAAAGTAGCATCTTGTGCTATTATTTTTAACGCTGTAAGTTGTTAGATACTTTAATCAGAATTCAAAGTTCTATAACAAATTTGTCTTCAAATTAATATGTCATGTACATATTTTTTAAAATTACTGTTTTTTTCTAGGGCATTTGAAAAACATGTCTTTTGCAATTCTATTCTGAGTCTCTTATGCGCCTTACTCATTCCTTGTCCTATTTCCAAAGTATATTGAAGAGAACAGGTGTGTTAGTCTTCTATCATTATAATAAATACTTGTGATAATCAACTTATAAAGAGAAAAGGTTAATTTTGATTTACAGGTTTAGAGGTGTCCATGCATGATCAGGCAGACTCTATGCTTTTGGATCTCCACTGGGTTACTCGGCAGTATGCAATGGTGATAATAATAATGCAAATGGTGAGAGAAAAACAGTTAACCTCATGACAAGAATGGTCAGTCCTCTACAAGAACATGTCTGTTAATCACTTAAAGACCTTCCTCTAGGCTTCGCCTGTGAGTGTTTCCACCTCCTCCCAATATTGCCAGACTGGGAGCCAAACCTGCAATGCATGGGTTTCAGGAGCACAGTTAAGTTAGTAGGGCTGTGGCACAAACCCCTAGAAAAGGCAAGAGTACCTATAAAACATATGAAACAGTCTTAGTTATTTTTCCCTCAGTGCTGAGACAAAATGCCAAACAACCAAAGTTAAAAGGGAAAGTTAATTTCACTCACAGTTCATAGAGGTTTTGGTCCATAATCAGCTGGCTCCACTCAGGGTAGCAGAGGGACAACAGGCAGGCGGAGGAAGGCAGCAAAAGCAACAAGAGATCTTAGCAGCCTCTTTCTGCCCCTACAATCATATTCAGATTTAGGGTGGGTAGCACTCATGCCATGTCAATCACACACTCTAGATTCAGCCACCTCTGAGGAAACCTGAGGCTTTGGGAGGACATCTAAACAGAAGCCATAACAGAAACCATCACTTAGAAAGAGCTTCTGTTCATATTATTTCACAGTTACAAAGTATAGTGTATTTAAGCAACTGCTTCATGGTTTACATGCCAATTACTTTAGAATATTTCCAAAACTATCACTTCTCAGCCTTTTAGCTAAGATTAAGTGTAGAATATTTCCAAAAACTCAAATACTCTTGCAAAAAAGGCAAAAAGCCTATTTGTTGCTATTTATTAATGTGCAGTGAATGAAGTTTTCCTGTTCAAAAGTAGATTTCAGCTTTCAATGTATCCAGAAGGTAACAGGGAAAACATGCAAAATTTCTTTCCCTCTTTTTAATTGCACTGATGCATTTTTTTAATGAACATATATTTGAATCTATGATTTTTCAAATCTATGATTCATCCTTTTTAGTAGGCGTACAGACTGGTGCAACCACTATGGAAATCAATATGAAGATACCTTAAACAACTAGGATTAGAAGTCCCACTTGACCCAGCAATTCCTCTGCTCAGTATCTTCCTGAAAGAATTAAAAGTATCATACCACAGTGATATGTGCACACACGTTTATAGCGGCCCAGTTTGTAATAGCTAAAACTTGGAAACAGCCCAATTGCCCATCAACTGGACACTGAATAAAAAACATGTGTGTGTTTTTTTTAAAAATAAAATGAAGTACTATTCAGCCATAAAGAACAAGAAGTAGACATATTTATAGCTAAGTGTATACACATTGAGGCCGTGCTCAAGTGAAATTAATAAGACACACATGTGTAAATACTGAATAGTTTCTCTCATGTGAAAAACTAAAAGTGTAAATAAGGATGAAAATGTATAATTATTGTAATAAGAAGAAAAGGTCTAAAAGAGTAGAGGAAGTGGGAGGGGTAGGGGAAAGGTAGAAAGGGAAAAAAATAGGTGAAAAGCGAAAACACAGAAACAATGTCTTTGTAAACAGGGGAGGTTGGAGGGGACAAAGGGAGGTCAGGAGATGGGGAAAAATAAGAACCAAGATAAGTCATGAAAAGGTACAAGATTCCAGTGATGAATGTAACTATATGATTTTTACAGCAATATAGTAGTGAAGTAAAAATAGAGAATAAGATGCATTAATATTACCTGAATATATAATTATTGATTTCTTATGATCCCTACCAATGCTAATCTATATGCATCAATAATTTCATATAGTAATCATCATTTATATGTGACCTCAATGTTTTCAAATGAGTATATTTTTATCTTAAATATATTCACAATATGCAAAAATTTAGACACCTATGTCTAAAGTTAAATGAACCTTAATTTTCCAAGAAGGTATAATTTTTTAATGCTACTATCAATGTCATAAGCTATGATATTTAAACAAAATAAAAGCTTTGAAAGTTGTACTTATAATAATTATTCAAGGAATTATCATTTTGCCAAGTCAGTAATTTTTAACTATATTTTTCTATATAAGCATATTTTATCTAATATCTTTCTGGATATTTAGTCCACTGGAATTTTATCCAGATTGCAATGACTATTTGTGCCAGTTTCTTCAATGCCTGGATATTTCTTAATCTGTTAAATTCCTTTTAAATTATCTTCACGAGCAAATCATGAAATGTCAGACAACAAAGAAATTTTGAGTCCTATCCATTTTATTTCTCTCATGTCCATCAACTCCCTGTCTGTTCAGTCTGAGACGTTATACACCGAAACACTACAAGCAAAATAATGTCTTTTTGCCTTTTGCCAGGGAAGCAGAACAGGTTTTGCATTGCTGTGCTGAATTATGAGCTAGCGATACAGGCAGAAGCAGGTCCTGGGGGCATCAGGGATCTCTGTTCAGTGATAATTCTACAGGGATTTGAGAACAAGAGTGAAAGAAAACAACATGAGAATATTCCTGTCAGGAGACCATTTTAAGAACATTATTTGAGAGCTGCCTTTTAAATAATCTTGTTCTTTGTTCACAAAGTTGAAAATTATCTATTCCATTTGTTATAAAATTTACTCCTGCAATACTGAAAATTTTTTATCAGTCTCCATGGAAATCAAAACAATAAGGATTTCCAAGTCAGCTTCTATAAAATGTGTTAAAGAGAAAAAAACAGAACAAGATATATTATTCCAAAAAGATTGAAATTAGTTTATAAGAGTACATAAATTGAAGCAAGACTGAAATACATTAAAAATAAGAAAATAAGGCAAACAGAAGATTTAAAATATAAAAGCAAATAAAGCTGGGGTAAGGATAGTGGAAAACACATGAGGACTTACATAGCAGAGAAGTATTTTTGTCTTCCACAAAGCCATTTTTAACTCCCTTCTATTATGTGCTTTCCTAACCTTTCAGTTAAGTGCTGCCTCTGATGCAATTCTGGGCAATGACATTTGCAGAAATGCTCTGAAGGATTTATCAGAAAGAAATTTTTAGTTTCTGGTCATAATGAAGCACGTTCTATGTTATCTTGGCAATCTCTGACACCCTACTTTATGTCTTTGAATGTGAAACGAGAGCATAATACTTGGATTTATGGCAGTCACTTTGTGGCTATTGGGTAAGATCAGGAGAACAACAGACTTATCTACCTTATGCCACAAAATCAAAGTTGCCAGATTCATACCAGGCTACATAACCAGAGGCCCCTCAATATAGAGAAAAAATGTATCTCAGTCTTTTAAAGCCACAGTTCAGTATGATTATTGGTTCCTCACTGATGAAAATATTCTAATTTATTAAAACTATATTCTAGCTAAAGTTAGACTACATTATTTTTTAGCTTTAATTGAGTTTATTGGTACATTTTTTACTTCAGTTTTTTAACAGTCCACATGAAGAGAAAATCACAGTTATGATACATATTGCTTATAAATTTTTTCTTAGCGTTCTTAATAATAAAGGTATTATGTGATATATTGAGCAAAATCTTTCCCAAGCACAGTAATGCTCCACTTTATAATATTTCTCAGAATGAGCCAGTGCCATAAGATTCCATGGCAGCAGTTCTACTGGTGGGTATAGTTGTATGGCTCCAGTTACCAAAATGTAACAGAGCTGTACTGAGAATATTTATTTTCTATGTTTATTTATATTGCCTACTTTGAACACATACTCTTGGGATTTTGTTGATATTTCTTTAAATTTATAGAGTAAGATAGTGTGTTGTAAAGAATTTAACCTCATCCAAAAGGCAGTTCTGGTATTTACCCTTAGCTTTGTGAAGAAATCACCAAGCCCTTCTTTTTGTCTGGCATTTGCCTTCAGTCCTTGGTTCACGTTAGATCATCTAACAGTGTGAATTAGGATGGAGACTTCAGGTCATGTCATTTCTTTTTTTAAAAAAATAATAAAAATAATTTATATTTTATTTTATCCTTATCCCCCCTCAAGACCCTCCCCTCCCTATGTTCAAAAGCTTTGATTCCATTT
Organism: Fukomys damarensis; assembly: GCF_012274545.1. Taxonomy (NCBI): domain Eukaryota; kingdom Metazoa; phylum Chordata; class Mammalia; order Rodentia; family Bathyergidae; genus Fukomys; species Fukomys damarensis. Next base: position 12,754,482 of record NW_022900950.1, on the reverse strand, counting down.
GTTCCTTGTATTTTCACTTTTTTCTCATCCCTTCCTCCTTCCTTTCTGCCTCCATCCTTCTTTGTTCCCCTTCCCATTTGAACACTTTGTTCCCATTTCCAACCATCCATTATACATTTCAGTCCTTATTTCCACTTTTGGTTTCTTACACCAGAGAAATAATGTGGTATTTAAATGTGTGTCTGATTTATTTCACTTAACAGTATAGCTGCAAGTTCCAATGATTTAGCTATCAAGGTCTGAAGCTCATCCTTATTTATGGCAGAGTAGTACTTCATTGTATTAAAAAAAAATCTTTATCCACTCATCAGTTGATGGACATTTTGGCTATCTCCAAGATTTAGCTATTAGAAGCTTTTAATTCTTTAGGGAAGATACCAAGAAGAGGCATAGCTGGGTCAAATGGAACCTCGAGTTTTAGTTCTTTTTTTTTTCATTAAGTTTATTGGTACGCTTTAGGTATACAGTACAGTTGCATTCATCATTGGGATCTTGCACCTTTACGTGATGTATCTTCATTCTTATTTTTTTCCATTCTTCTGCCCTCCCTTTACCCCCTCCAACATTCCTATCTACAAAGACTTTGTTTCAATGTTTCTCCAATTTTCATATTTTTTCTTTTACCTTCTTTCCTTTCCCTACCCTTCCCATACTTCCCCTACTTCTTTAGCCATTTTCTTCCTATTTCACAATATCAATTATACATTTTTATCCTTATTTACACTTTTAGTTTTTCACATCAGGGAAACTATCCAGTATTTACACATGTATGTCTTATTAATTTCACTTGAGTATGGCCTCAATGAGCATCCACTTAGCTATAAATATCTCTAGTTTCTTGTTCTTTATGGCTGAGTAGTACTCCATTTTATTTTTTTTAAATCCCACAGGTTCTTTATCCAGTGTCCAGTTGATGGGCTATTGGGCTGTTTCCAAATTTTAGCTATTACAAACTGTGCCTGTATAAACATGGGTGAGCATATGTCACTGTGGTATGATTTTTTAAATTCTTTTGGGAAGATACTAAGAAGAGGAATTGCTGGGTCAAATGGGACTTCTAATTCTAATTGGTTAAATTGTCTCCATACTGATTTCCACAGTGGTTGCACCAGTCTGCACTCCCACCAACAGTGAAGAAGCATTCCTTTCTTCCCACATCCCTGCCAACATTTGTTATTGGTTGATTTCTTGATAGCAGCCATTCTTTCTGTGTTGAGGTGGAATCTCAGTGTTTTCACTTGTATCTCTCAAATGACCAGTGATGTTGAATATTTTTTTCATATCTTTATCTGCTGCTTTTACTCCTTTGTCTGAAAAATGTCTGTTCATTTCAGATGCCCATTTTTTGATTGGATCTTTATTTTTGGGGGAGCCTGATTCTTTTTAGTTCTTCATATGTTCTAGACAGTAGACCTTTGTCTCAGGAAGAACTCTGTTGGGGGTTCTCTTGCAGTGCAGAAGCTTTTTAATAAGATGAGATCCTAGTTGTTGATTTGTTTGTTAGTTCCCATGCTACTAAGGTTTTGTTAATAAAATCTTTTCCTATGCCAATGTCTTCGAGAATTCTACCTAACTTATCTTCCAACAAGTTTAGTGTTTCTGTTTTAATATTTAGATCTGTAATCCACTTTGGTCACAGTTTAGTGCATGGTGAATGATAGGGGTCTTTCTTTAATCTTTGGCAGATTGAAATCCAGTATTTCCAACACCTTTTCTCCAATGAGGATGGTTGGCTCCTTTGTCAAAGATAAGGTAGCTGAATGTATCTGGAGTTTTTTCTGCATCTTTGAATTTATTCCACTGATCCTCAGGTCTTTTTTTTTTTTTTTTTTGCCAGTACCGTGCTGTTTTTATCACAGTGGCTTTGTAGTAGTTTCAAATTGGGAATTGTGATACTCCTGCCATGTCTCTGTTGCCTAGAATTGCTTTTGCTATTCTAGGTCTCTTCTGTTTCTAAATGAATTTGTGGATTGTTTTCTCTAGTTCTGTGAAATATACTGTATAATCAGGATTGTGATGAATCTGTATAGCAGTTTTGGAAGTATGGCCATTTTCATTATATTGGTTCTTCCTACCCAGGAACAAGGGATGTCTTTTCATTTTCTTATATCCTCTTTGATCTCTTTTTTCAGAGTGCTGCAGTTCTCAGAGTAGAGGTCTTTTACTTCCTTCATTACATTGATTCCTAGATACTTCATTTTTTGGATGCTATTCTGAAAGGGATTATTTCCCTAATTTGACTCTCAGTGAATCTGTTATTTGTGTACAAGAAGGTTACTGATTGTTGAGTATCCAGCTTGTATCCAGCTACTCTACTGAATCTGTCAGTTAAGTCTAGAAACCTTTTGGGAGAGTTTTTTGAGTCTTCTATGTAGAGCATCATATTGTCAGCAAATAATGTCAGTTTGACTTCTTCCTTTCCTATCTTTAAGGCTTTAATTTATTTCTTTTGTCTAATTGCTGTGGCTAATATTTCCAAAACTATACTGAATAGGAGTGGTGGTAGTAGACATCCTTGTCTTGTTCCTGTTTTATCATGAAGGTTTTCAGATTTTGACCATTTAGTATCATGGTGGCTGTTGATTTTTTTATAGATAGCCTTTATCAAGTTGAGATAAAGACTATTACAATTTTCTATAAGGTTTTTTTATCATGAATGGGTGTTGAATTTTGTCAAATGCTTTTTCTGCATCTATTGAGATGATCATTGCTTTTTTTTTGTCCTTGACTCTGTTAATTTAGTGTATTAAATTTATTTATTTAAATATGTCGAACCATCCTTGCATCACCAGAATAAATCTGACTTGGTAAGTGTGTATGATCTTCTAGATGACCCTCTATATTCTGTTTGCCAGTATTTTACTGATCAATTTTGCATCTATGTTCATTAGGTAGATTAGCCTGTGGTCCTCTTGGTTGGGTTTCCTCCTGGTTTTGGAATCAAAGTAATACTTGCTTCCAGGAATGAATTTGGAAGTATTGCTTCCCTATCCATTTCACTGAAAAGTATAAAGAGTAGTAGCAATAGTTCTCTAAATGTCTTACAGAATTCAGTAGTGAAGCCATCAGGACCTGGGCTTTTTTTGTTGCTAAAGTTCAATTACATTTTCAATTTCACTGATTGTAATTGGGGTGTTTAAAATTTGTATTATATCTTCTTTGTTCTACTTTGGCAATTCATATATATCTAGAAATCTGTCCATTTCTTCTGTGTTTTCCATTTTATTAAAGTACAGTTTCTCAAAGTATGTATTGATGATCTTCTGCATTTCTGCTGGATCTATTGTGACTTCACCTTTTTCATGTCTAATTGCATGGATTTGAGCCTTTTCTATCCTTTTTTTTCTGATAAGGTTGGCAAAGGGTTTATCAATTTCATTTATTTTTCAAAAACTAACTCTTTGATTCATTGCTTTTTTATATCATTCTCTTATTCTCCATTGCATTAATTTCTGCTCTGATCATTGTAATTTCCTCCCTTGTATGCTTTATTTATTTATTTATTTATTTATTTTGGGTACACGGGGATTGAACTCGGGTCCTTGCGCTTGCAAGGCAGGCCACCGAACTGCTGAGCTAAATCCCCGGCCCTCCTTGTATGCTTTAGGTTTGTCTTGCTCTTCTTTTTCTAGGAGCTTGAGATTCAGCATTTGGCTGTTTATTTGAGCTCACTGTGTTTCCTAGTGTGGGCATTCACTCCTATGGATTTCACTCATAGAACAGCTTTCATTGTGTCCCATAGACTCCTGTATGTTGTATTGGCATTATCATTTATTTGTAAAAACTGTCTAATTTCATCTTTAATTTCCACGGTGACCCATTGGTTGTTCAGAAGAGTATTATTCAGTCTCTATATCTGTGAAGTTCTTGTGGTTTCTTATGGTATTGATCTCCAGTTTAATTGCACTATGGTCTGATAATATGCATACGATAACATCAATTCCTTTGTATTTACTTAAACATGTTCTATGAGCTAGTATGTGTTCTATGTTGGAGAATGAGGGTTATGTACTTTCTGATTGCCTTCTACAGTTCTGGAAACAAATGAGACACATCAAGAATATCAGAGCCTCAGCAGAAATTCCAAACTCTAGAGTTTGGAAGAGTGTCTCTGGGCTGTAATGCTCTATACATATTTTCACATATCAATGTGGGGGAAATAGTATGGGGTAATTCCATGATGAGAAGCTAATAGCAGCCTGCCATTTGTTTCTTTCCTTCACTCTGCCACAAATTTTTAAAATTGTCTGAACTTGGTTTATAAAATTTCCTTGTAATAAACTACAACTTGAAGTATGGCAGTTCTCAGAAAATTCTGAGTCTATTCAACTATGTAAACTGAAAGTGATATTTAAAAACCTTGAACTTACATTTGCTGTCAGATTTTTATACATTGTATGTACAATGATCCCTCAAAACTTATAGATACAACTTCCTTACTTGTAAAAATTCAGATGAAAGTGAAGAAGTGATATATTTAACATGTAACTCATTCTGGCCTTTATTAGAATCTTTTTAATCAATAGTGTGAAATACTTGAGGACTTATGGTTTGAGGTTCATTCAAGAGCTCTTATGAGAAGTGGCTATGCTCATATTTCATAGTTTATTAAATAAACTAATATTTAAGTCTATCCACTCATAGATTTTCACGGTGAAGGAGACAGAGTCATCACACATTAAAACTTGGAGAAGATATGATTAGCATTTACCAAAATGATAGGTCAGTATAAAGCTACAAGATTTTCTGTGGGAAATCAAGTTCAGTATACTTGCTTGTTCACTACTCTATTGATATGACTATTGTGAAAGTCTACAATGAGAACCATGATAAAGAGTGAAAGCAAAGTTAAATCTATTTAACCTGAATTTCATTTTATTTTATTTCTTATGAAGACAAATATACCTTTGTTGAAACTTATATATAAATATTCATTATAGTAACGTTATTAATAATAACCCCTAAGTAAAGACAACCCTCACCCAATGAATGAATAAACAAAGCGTAAATCCATAGAATGGAATATTATTGAGTTGCTAAGGGAATGAAATATTGATATACATTACAGCATGAATGAACTTTGAAACATGCTATTTGGAGGAAGCCAGTTATAAAAGATCACCTATTGTATAATTTCCATTGAGATGAAATTACCAAAATAGACAAATCCATAGACAGCAAATAGATCAGTGGCTGCCTAAGGTTGGGATCGAGAGGAAATGGGGAATGATTACTAGTAGGTATAGATTTGGGGGCATTGATGAAAATATTTCAAAATTGATTTTGATGATGATGGTGCAACTCTGTAAATATACTTAAAAACACTGACTTACACAATTAAAAATCAGTGAATACTTGGTATGTATATCATATTTGTTATTTAAAAAAACAGAAAAGTGCAAACACCTTGCAATGGTTTTGGAGAGAGAGAGAAAGAGCGGGGGGGATTAGGCAATACAGGGAAGATTAGATAGATAATTGAAGTATTAACAAAGAGGGAAGTTCATAAAGATAAGTTAAGGCAATATCTTGGTGCAATATTATATGTGAGGAAACTGTGCTGTATAGAAATTCAAGGACATATAGTAGTACCAGGCCCGGATTCTCACTCAGGTTTGATGTCAGATCTGAATCCCTTATCTGCTACATTATCATAGCTACAACACTCAGGAGATACTGTATCTTCTCCCCCATGCATCTTTCCTGTAAGATAGAAGCAGAATGAAGAAGAACATACATCAAGGACAATGACAGGATAAAAGTGCTCTTTCTTCCCAGTGCCAGCTTCTGAGTGCTCATCCCAAAGCACTCACCACTTGGAGCCTTTTATCTGCTTAAGAGACATCAAAAAGTCTTAGTTTCTCCAAATTTTAGAGAAAAATTCAGGTAAAGCAGTGGCCCAGAAAAAATTCAGGATGTAATATTTCTCCTCCAATTAAGCAATGAAGTGATATCTTCAGACACGAATACTCAGATGCAAATGGCATAGCTCCTTCAGCTCAGGGCACCCTCTGAAATGAAACGTTCATGACCACATCTGAGGACAGAGCTAGTTCCTCAGTAGTGTAATATTACAAATGTTCTTTTTTCTCAGAAGGCAATCTGCACTTTAAAGGAGTGTTGTTTCATATATTTATTTGTGTAACTTTCATATTTATTTGATCATTGAGTGATTATAGCTATCTAAAAATAAAAATTTATCAAGAATAATTTGAATAGGGCATGTTTTCTTTTTCTTGGAATATGATTTACAGTGCAGAGCAAGCATCTTTAAATGATTTGGTAAATTTTGATGTTCCTTTCCACGTTTACATCAACATCTAACATTTTATCCTTTGAACTTTCAATATAAGAATATCTGGTAGATTTCCTTTGATGTGCAGTCCTTTTTTGTTGTTACTATTATCTTTTTTCTGTTTCGTTTTGTCAGCATCACTTCCTCTGAAACATCCTCATTTTCATTCAATCTACCTTCTTCCTTTAGGGAATAAGTTTATCTTCACTAAGTTTCTCTGACTGCTTATCTAAAATCCCTCAAAAAGCTAATATCATTGTTTTCACTTTCAACTCTTCCTTCTATAACTTAATTTATGTCTGACTCAAATTTTACCTGTGGCACTATCACTTATTTCTTGGCAGCATTTTTGTCTTTGTTGGTCAATTTTCTCTTTCAGTGTGCAATTTTGTGCAATGTCATCTAGGTTTGTATAGAGATAGAGAGGTAAATTAAGAACAGAATTTTCAAGCCTGTGGGTAAGTGGATTGACAAATATGCAGTGTCCAATAATCAACAGACTTTGAAAGAAGTGATAATATAGCTCTCTGGTCATGATGTGTACCTGCTATTTTTGTGGTGATTTATGAATTTAAGAGCTAAAAGCCATATTTGTACTTTATGTAAGTATTCATAGTTCCTGTGCTATGACAGCTTAAATGTGAATTGCATTGATGGGGGACAGGTGTTATTTAACTAAATTGTATTAACTGAAATTTATGTGAATTTGTAATTGTGTCAAGGAAAGAGTGCCTTTACTTTGTTTTGTTTGTATAAAAATATATATAATAATTTTTATCACTAATCCAGGTTACCCTTCTTAAATCCAAACATATAACCTCCACTTGGCAATATCTTAAAATCAAATGGAGCCCTCTATCTTTCTCATCAAATATTCTCATCTCATAAACCCTATTATAGTAAGTGGTACATACCAAAACAGAACAGTATGTCTTCCGTATGTCTGCTTTCACTCTCACCATTTAAAATTTTTCATGTCTACTCTTTAACTTTCATGTCTACTTTTCAACTTCTACTCTTGTCATTCCTTTTTTTCTCATCACTGTCAATTTGTTGATGTGAGCTCTTTTTGTTTTATCTCTTGACTGAATAATTATAATAACACATTTGACTTTCCCAAGACTAGACCCTGACCTTCTATACTTCCAATGATGTATACTAACAAAAGAAATATAAACATGTTTTATTCAATTGCCTAAAAACATGATTTGATTACAAATTTGCTATCAAATAAAATATAAATTTGTTAGTATGGCATTTATTCATGTCGCAATCCGGCATCTCCCTAGTTTTCTAGCCTCATCTCCCACTGAGCTACTCCAACCCCTGATCTGTTTACAGCTCCCCAATTGCATTTTAATTTTCTGTCCTCATTTAGACCACGTGACTTGCTGCCATTTCCCTTGTGATTGTTTAAAGAATCAGTACTATACTGTATCCCTAAAATGTACCAATAAACTCAATTAAAGCTGAAAAAAAAAAAGAATCAGTATTTAATAAAATCCTGGTCAATAAAATACAAGAAGAAGTTTAGGGGAGAGCTTCCAGAAAAGTATGTGCAATTTTGGATTGAAGGACACAAGGGAAGGTTGGCAGTTAGTATTTGTGTCCTTATCTTTTGGCATCATGGTGATCATTGGAGGTGCTACAACTATCTTAAATCCATACACTGATAAGCATAAGGGGAAATGTACAATAAACTGAAGAAAGCAAGCTAGAAACATGAAAATTCCAAAGTCTGTGATGATGTAAAATATCACTGAATTAAATAGTTATGAATTTATATCTCCACTGGACTTACTGAAATGTTAATAATTGTCCTCATTGTTAAGCCATTTGGATTAGGTCCTTTTCTTAGAACCTCAGCATCTTCACTGATTGATATTGTTACCATTTTTTGTTTCACTATAAAATAGAGCTCCAATCTATTCATTTGCCTCAGATGTTATCTTCTAATCTTTCCTTACATGAAAAGTTCCTTGAAAGTGAGGGAATTCTTTGGTTTGTTTGTTTTTAGAACACGAATTATTTAACACAAAATAGATGATCAGTAATTGTTTTTGAGTAAACAAAACTTTAAGCCAATTCAAAAAGTTCTGGCATTTGATTATGAATCCTTTAGCTGAGATTTTTCCCCATCTGTTTTTACTGTAGATGATGAAGCTGGCATACTTCATCTGGGCCAGACTTATATTGTCATGACTATTAAGAATTTATTCAATCACATTTATGACTTCCACTGAGATTCTGTCTTGAGAAATATCTCCATTTCATATCTGTTGCCAAGAAACAATTTTCCTTGAATTAAGTTTCTCCATTTTATGACTAAAATCACAAACACAAGTAAATAAGAAAAACCATGTACATGAATGTATGAATATTTCCATAAGCAGATAAGTCAGCAACCCAGTCAGATCTATAAAATGTCTATCTACACATTAGATTGTGTTTTAACATATAGGTTGTTTTCAACTTGAAGCTGAATTAGGCATAAATTAGATTTAGGACTTTGCTTCCCACTGCTGTGAAATAACCACAACAGACGCCCCCTGGAAGCCAATAACACAAAAGAATAAATCTGAAAGTGCAGTGCTGATGATGCCATAAATTAGATTGTGAGACACTTATTTCTAGGCTTTTACTAGAGGATATGTTAGTTAATTACAGGTGAAAAAAATGTTTCAGTTCAAAGTGCATGTTTCTCTATTTAACAGTTGATCACATGCCTCATTTCCATCAGCTGAATTTAGTACTTTCTCTGAGTTATTTTCCTATTTTACTTTACATTTCCTCAATTACCACATGAAAATTTTTATTTTGTTCAGCACCTTACTTGTCACTACAATATCTTCATAAGTTTGTGAATATTTTATATAAATTTTAAATCATACCTATCATAAGCATGGAATATATATAATCACTTAACCAAATTAATGAATTTATAAAACTGACTTCAGAAATACCCCTAAGAAAGTGTGACCTAAATACTTTATGTCCAGGAAGCCTTGTGTAATTTATTTTTATGAGGAATACTTACCAAAAAAAGCAAACTGAAAAATTTAAATCTGGTTAATGAAATGTGTGAGTATTTATCAGTTATATAATAAAAATACACTGGTAACCTATGTAATGAAGAAAGCCAAATTCGCAAAATGCACACAATTTTTAAATTCTTTCTGATATGTCTACAGCATGACTTAAGAAAGTCATTTAAGCATTCACAGTCAGAATGTTATCATAAATAATGCACAGCAGGCCACCATGTCACTCCAGACACTGATGACATTAAATCTTATTTATAACATGCTGCACTCCTGATTTGTTCTTTAAGAGCAATTTACCACATTGGTGAATATAAGACATGTAAACCTTTATTTCACACACTGGAGAAATTATTCTGTGTGGCTTTTGGAAAATATTAAATTTGTGCTACACTACTGGTTTACATTACTGAAACAATATATTCAGGAAATGATCACATCACTCTCCCTTCCCTGACACAGAGCCTGCGTCAATAAGCTGACACACAGCGAAGCTGCCACAAGAGCGCTGAACACCTGTGACAAGTACCTGCTTGTTGCTAAGGGGCTTCACAGGCAGAAGAGGATGACTGGAGAAGGGAGAGGCTACTGTAATGTCTGCAGGTCTTGTCACACAGCCTGACGACTTCTATGTGCTCCGCTAGTATATGCAAGGAAAAAAAGATACATTGGAATAGCTATCATTTACTGGTGAAACAGTAGGAAATCATAATAATATTTGCTTATATTAATGAGATTTTTAAAATGAGAGAAACATTTAACAATTAAGGATATATGTATTTAATACACATTCTTTTAATATTGTTGAATTCATTGAAATGAATGTTATTGTATATATTTGTATTTCTTACTCTTATAGCCATCTAATTTTGATGTATAAAAAGGACAAAATCACTAAAAATCAATATATCTGAACATATAATTAATTGCCAGAAAGTATCTACATGAGATATACTACTCATTAAAGGTTGAGAAAATAACTGCAGAAAGCTGAAGTGATTCTCTTTGAACAGCAAAATTAAAACTTGAGACAAATAAAATGTTTGCACACTTTAATCATTTATCTATCTCTTTTAGGATTTCAAGGAAAGCTGCTAGAGACAAAGCAGACTCGGTCACTATCACGAATAAGAGTGGAATGTGTAGGCAATAAAGAGAAATTATTGCTTCCCAGGCAGGGCATAGAAGGAGCAGAGCACAATCCTAGCATGGGAACAGTATATTGAACAGTATATTAAAAAGGTGGAGCTCAGAAAGTGCACTGGGCTAAAAGGAAGTAAGGGTGAAGAGAGAAATGAGCAAAGAAAAGGGATAGCGGAAGGTATATGAGGGAGAAACTCAAGCATCCTTTAACAAAATACTAATCCTTGATAGGTTCAGAGATAGAATTGAGGTTTTATAAGGTTAATCATACCTACTTTGTAAAATTTGATGTATTTATATATCTTTCCTTAACTCTGTGAGCACTGACTGATACACCATTGGAAGAAACAAATGATTCTACACAAAGGATCCTTTAGGTTTAATGCCTTTACTCTAAAGAGGTAAAAAATTTTAAAAATGTATTTTAAAGAGTGGCTTTTCATAGTTCATTCACACAGAATAATTACAGACATAGTAAACAATGAGGTACTCAGCCATTTATCTCTACAAGTAACTAGTTGGCATAAAATGTACAAATAAAAATTAACTATTCTTAAACTCAAAAAGCCAAACTTGTTCTTGCACAAAGGATGCTAGTTTTAATTAATATCTGAATGTCAGTGGTAGAAGTAGAGCAGAGATGCACCATCTATCCTTCAATCTTTGTGTGTGTATGATGGATTTGGGAAAAATGAAAATCCGAACTCAATTCAAGGTTTTTTTCCTGGTATCATCAGTCTCATTCTGACAAATGTATAATCTGAACACTGTCTACAGACAAAACATTTTAAATAAAGGCCTCCATATGAAATGATGCAGTTTCCTTTAAGTCATACCTTTATAAACTATTGAAGGGAAGGGAAGACTAACATAGATTCTGGAACTTGAAAGTGGAGGTGACCATAGAAACCATCCGCTGAATCCTCAAGATATTCTATACAAATAATAGGTTTGAATAAAGCTCCTACACCTAATAGCAGAATATAACTTATGTTAGTTTAGCCATTTTTATAAACAGGTACATATATAGGCTTATAGGATGTTTTTGTTATTAATAAAACTAGAAGTGTCTAAACCACTCAGTTTAATTTTTTGTACAAGTTAATTTGAATTGTATTGTTGACATCAACAAATGACAAATTGACAATTCTTTATTTTGTCAACAGTTGAGAAAAGCCAAAGCCAACATACTATTTTAAGACAGTTGCTTCTCTTTTCCTTTTAAGGAATTTTACTTGACAAAATTCTTCTTAATACTGCATGCATTATTCCAAAGGCAATTAACTTCTTACATCTGGAATGCTTTAAATAAAAACAAAAGGATAGTTAGATGGAGTATTATTTTGAGAGAGGAACTGGCTCCTTAAAGAAAGGCATGTGCTGTCAGGTTAGATAAGTGTAGAAGATATATAAAACATTAGGAAATTTGTGAGGGATGAGTTTGAATATAATAGCTTTGCAAGCATAAAACTACTTCTAAAAATTTGATAATTCTCCTTGATCCAAATATACTTTCTATAAAAAGCAGAGTGAAGGTTTTGTTTCAGTATCACTCCTACTCTATTCATTGATCTGTGAACTCAGAGAAGTATGACTAACCATATTTTTCCTTGAGTTCCTTCTGCCCCTATAAATGCAAATACAAAGACACGTTCTTATAATCCCTAAGAATATCATCACCAGCTTTTGAAATAACTGTAAACTCTAATTCTGCACCAATTACACATCTTCAATGTCTAGAACTATGTTTTATCTACATTTTTAATGTCTGGGCACGATAAAGAGAAAGAATTCATATCACACAATAAAAGGTCAATGTCTTACAAATTCTTTGGTGTGTTTGCCTCTGTAAACTTTTTCCTATTTCACTCTGTCACAATTCATTCAGGTCTTGCCTATATTAATTAATCAATCTTTCTCTTAATCCTTTTTCTCATATACCCCCTCCCGACATCTTATTTCCCTTTGTCTTTGTTAGTAGAAAGCTAACTTACTGGTTTCGGGTTTGTAGAAGTAGTTGTTGTTGTTGTTATTTTTCAGAACCAGGAATTGAACTCATGCTTGGCAGGCAGGTGTAGCACCACTGAGCTAAATCTCTGGTCCCTCTGCTAATCTATTTTACTTTAAAGGAAGAAGAGAAAAAACAGAAGTAAAATAAAAGAAAGAAACCAAAAGGAAAGGAACAGAAGGGAAGGGGAAGAGGAAAAGAGAAGGTAAAGAAAGGGAAGGGAAAGGGGAAAAAAAGGAAGAGAACAGAAGAGGAAGGGAAGAAAGGGAAACATAAAAAGGAAAAGAAAGGAAGGAAAAAGGAAGAGTGACTCCCTATGCACCCGTTTCCTACTCATTCATTTTGACAACCACAGAAATAAAATGGCTTTCCTTGAAGATAACAGAATTCTTTTTTTTTCCTTGTTTTCCCTATGATCTTTGGGGATGTTGATCACACCTTCTTTCTGTATAATTCTAGTTGTATAATGTCCATTTGTCTTTATTAATCATCTTCTTTAATTCTTCATTTGCCTTCAACATCTTCTCGAACACTTACTGAATTCCTTCTCTATTCTAGTCATAGGATTTATCATTTTATGAACTTTCTTTTCTGCCATTAATATAGATTCCCTTCCCCTGCCATCAGTTCTGCTTTTAACTCTTCTCCTTTTCTTTCTCCTTATTTTTTTTTAATTTTATTGAGTTTATTGGTACATTTTAGGGATACAGTACAGTTACATGCATTGTTGAGATCTTGTACCTCTACATGGCAAGTCTTGATTCTCATTTTTTCCCCTTACATCTGCCCTCCCTTCACCCAACTTTCTTTTGCCATTAATATAGATTCCCTTCCCCTGCCATCAGTTCTGCTTTTAACTCTTCTCCTTTTCTTTCTCCTTATTTTTTTTTAATTTTATTGAGTTTATTGGTACATTTTAGGGATACAGTACAGTTACATGCGCAT
>NW_022900950.1:12722288-12738840 GCF_012274545.1 Fukomys damarensis | reverse complement strand
GGAGAAAAGAACATAAAGAGAAACCCCTCCTAAAAACAAAAAATAATAAAAGAAGAAGTCTGAGTTATTCAGGAGCTGGAATAAAAAGGGAGATGAGGGACAATATGGTGGAGCAAGAGACTGAGTTGGAGAGAGAGGACAGAAAAAAGAAAGAAATTTTAGGGTGGAATGAGGAAAAAAGAAAAAAGAGAGAGAGAAAAAAAAAGAATTTGAAGGTCCTCTTTCAGGCTGTCTCTGATCTCATATTATACCACATGCACAGCCATATGCAGAACCAAATCCCCTGGTCTCAGCTAGCCAATGGCTGTTCCCCACGACTGAGACTGAACACAATCTACAAGGCCTAACTTTAGTTTCCTTACCCTCAGGGTTGAACTCCACTCAGTTCTATTACAGGTTTCCCCTGCCCTTTCTTTAAAGATGTTCAAAGTTGAGAGCTCAGAAAACTACCCTTCATGAGAACCTATGCCTAGCTGAGATTCTTATTGAATTCTTCCTAATCAGTGTCAAGTAAGGTACACCATCATCTTATTTGAAGCTACTAAGCACTTTCAATGGAATTATTTTAATATCATCATAATACCTCTTTGCTCTCTCTTCCTTTGACCAATTTGAATATTACTGCTGAATCTACCTTTTTAAATGTGAGCTTTATTGCATATCTTTTATATTGAGATATATTCAGCGAATCTCATGGCCATCAATATTAAATCCTTGCTTTTAAATTTGAGATTCTATATATTCCACTAGCTGATCTCTTGATTTTCTAATTTTATTTTTTATTTTAATAGAAGATCAACTTCCACAATCACTAATCTGGGCTATTCAGTCTTTCTGAAGAGAGTTTCTGTGATTATCCACTCTTTCTCCTTCCATTCTTTGTCTTTACTAAATGTCTTCCTATTTCTTAACTTGTGTACTTCTTCCTTCTCCTTAATAGTTATCCACACACCTTAATTATTACACAGACTCATAGAGACTGGAATGCCAGTATCCATTATTGTTTGATTTGTTTTTTCCTTATATCCTCACTCCCATACCTTTTCTTCTTAATTTAAATATATTACCCATTCTAAGTTTTCAAACTGCATCATCCTCATTTGAAACCTTTTGAATGTATTATTTTCCTTGGTGGAGTATATCTTTAAAAATGATTACTAAAAATGTTGTTTTTAATCAATTTCAGAGTCATTTAGTGTGTTCCTAATGATATTTTCACTAGGGCTCTAGACTGATATGATAGTTTAGCTGGTTATAAAATTGTAAATTTGAAGCAGAGTACATTGTATTCAATGGTAGAAAATAATGTGTACTTCATTCTTTTCTTTCATCTCATACTGATTCTTAGAAAGTCTTTGCCTCCACCTATGTCTTCAAGAGTTCTTCCTATTCTCTATTCCAACAAATTTAGTGTTTCTGTTTTAATATTTAGGTCTTTAACCCATTTCAATTTTAGTTTAGTGCATAGTGAGAAATAAAAGTCTAGGTCTAACCTTTGGGATTTGTAATGCCAATTTTTCCAGTCCCTTTTATTGAAGAGGCTATCTTTTTTCCAGTGAAGGTTTTTGGTGCCTTTGTCAAAGATAAGGTGGCTGAATGTGTTTGGAAATGTTTCTGCATCTTCTAATTAGTTCCTTTGATCCTCAGATCTATATTTTTGTCAGTACCATGCTGTTTTATTATGGTAGCTTCATGGTATAATTTCAGGTGAGAGATGGTGGTGCCCCTTTCCTTGCCTTTGTTGCCAAGAGCTTCCTTTGCTATTTAGGGGTCTTCTGATTCCAAAGGAATTTTAGGATTATATTCTCTAATTCTGTGAGTTGTGCTATTAGTATTTTTTCAAATTGACTTAAATCATTATAAAAATTTTGAAAGTATATCTATTTTCACTATATCAATTATTCCTACCAAAGAAAAAGGGATATCTTTTCCTTTTCTGATATCTTCTTCAATCACCTTTTTCAGAGTACTGTAGTTCTCAATGTGATGGCCTTTTACTTCACTATATTGATTGTTAAGTATTTACTTATTTTCAATGCTACTATGAAGGGTGTGGTTTCCTTAATTTCTCTCAGTGAGTTTGTTCTTTGCATTCAACTATGCTATTGATTTTTCTGTGCTGACTCTATCCAGCTATGCTATTGAATTTGGCTATTGAATCTAGGAATCTTCTCGTAGAGTTTTGGGTGTATTCTATGTTGAGTAACATGTGGTTTGAAAATAATGCTAATTTCACTTCTTCCTTTTCTACTTATTCATTTTATTTCTTTTTCTCTTCTACTGGCTTTGGCTAATTCCAAAACTGTATTAAATAAGAATGGTGATAGTGGACATTTTTGTCTTGTTCCTGATTTTAGAGTGAAAGCTTTCAGTTTTTGACCATTTAATATGATATTAGCTGTTGGTTTGTCATAGATGGCTTTTATCATTTTGTGATACACAGACCATCTATTCCAATTTTCTGTAGAGTTTCTATCATGAATAGGTGTTGGACTTTGTCAAGTGACTTTTTTGCATCTACTGAGATGATCTTGTAGTTTTGGTCCTTGGTTCTGTTAATAATATTTATTATATTTATTGATTTGCTTATGTTGAAGGATCCTTGCATCCCTGGCATGAATTTTACTTGGTCATGATGTATAATCTTCATAGCTTCCTGTATTCTATTTGCCAATATCTTATCTTATTGAGGAGTTTTGCATGTTCATTAGGGAGATTTCCCTGAAATCTTTTGTGGTTGGATCCTTCTCTAGTTTTGGTAGCAGTGTAATGGCTGTTTCAAGGAATGAGTATGGGAATATTGCTTCACTTTTAATTCCATTTAAGAGTTTGAGGAGTAATAGCATTAGATCTTCACCATATTTCTTGTGAAATTCAGTGGTGAATTCATCAGAACCTGGGATTTACTTTATTGGTAGATTTTTAATTACATCTTCAGATTCTTTGACCAATATTGGGTTATTTAGAATACTTTTAGCTTCTTGATTCAGCTTTGGTAATTCATATGGATTGAGGAATCCATTTCTTGTATGTTTCCATCTTATTACAATATGGGTTCTCAAAGTAAGTATTAATGATCTTTTGCATTTCTGTATGATTCATCTTGTTGTAATTTCACCCTTTTCATTGCTCATTGCATGGATTTGAGTCTTTTTTTTACCTTTTTGAATAAGGTTGATGAAAGATTTGCCAGTTTTATTTAATCTTTTAAAGAGCTAAATTTTTAATGTATTGATTCATTGCATTATTTTCTTAGTTTCAATTCTATTATTTTCTCTTTTTTTTCCTCATTGAGTTTATTGGTACATTTTAGGTATACATTACAGTTAGATTCATTATTGGGATCTTGTACCTTTATATGACAGGTCTTGGTTCTCATTTTTTCCCCTTGTTCCTGCCCTCCCTTCACCCCCTCCTCCCCTCACCCTTTACAAACTCTTCATTTCCATTTTTTTATTTTCTTGTATTTTTTTTTCTTTCCCCTTATTAGTTTTCCCCTACTGTTCCCACTTTCCCTACAACTTTAGCCCTTTTTTTCCTATTTCACATTGTCAATTATATCATTAGGATCTTATGTACTACTATAGTTTATTCACACCAGAGAAACTATTTGGTATTTACCCATGTGTAACTTATTTATTTCACTTATCCATATGTATCCATTTTCCTATGAAATATGTATCCATTTTCCTATTAATGAATCTAATGCAATTCTATGAATTTCTGCAATAATCCTTATAATTTTCTCCCTCGGATGATCTTTGGGCTTGAATTTTCTTCTTTTTCTATAAGTTTGAGGTTCAATACCAGGCTGGTTATTGAGATTGATCTGCTTTTCTGATGTGCAAATTCACTGTTATAATTTTGTCTCCTCTTTCACACTAAGGGCCCTCTCTTTGCTCTCCCTATTGACACTAATTCTCAGTTCAGATCCTTTCTGGGTCATGAGTAGTCACTTCCCTCCTTCGTTTTTTCTCCATGTAGCAAAATTCCAGTGTCTGGACTGCAACTATCAGAGAGCCTGATTTGCTGCTGTTCATCATTCCACCATCTTCCAGGAAGTCCCTATTTAGTTTTATACCATTCCAGACTTTTATTATCTATAGCCCATCTTGGTTTGACTTTTTGGCAAAATTTTACTTGCTGTCAAGGCCTAGTTCAGGAGTTAGTAAGTTCTAATTTTCAATTTAAGCAATAACTCTTGCTAGTTAATCAAAGTATAAAAGATTGTGTTATTAAAAATGTATATCTCAGTAATATTATAATTACTACTTTAAGAACTAGCATTACAAAGGTGATTAAAATGTTAATGGTAGCCAGCTATCTTGTATGTTACACTATTATGTAAAGAAGGAGACCTAGAAAATATGTTCAGTCTTGGTTAGACAAGAAACATAAAAATTAGGAAGAGTTGGGAGTAAGTTGTTAATCAGTTCTAGGGAGAAAGCTATTTTTCCTAAAACAGTTATTGTGCTTCTAATCTGTTGTAGACATTGCAACACAGATCACTTCAACCTTTGAAATGGTTTAACCAGATGTACTGTGATTAGCAGATGAATAAACTGATAGCCAGAAAGGTCAGAAATCATATAAAAAGCTGGAGGTGGTAGCACATGCCTATAATCCCAGCACTTGGGAGGCTGAGGAAAGAGGATCACAGTGAGTTAGCGGCCAGCTTGAACTACATAGTGAGAGCTTGTCTAAAATTAGGAGAGAGAGAGAGAGAGAGAGAGAGAGAGAGAGAGAGAGGGAGAGAAAGAAAGAAAGAAAGAAAGAAAGAAAGAAAGAAAGAAAGAAAGAAAGAAAGAAAGAAAGAAAGGAAGGAAGGAAGGAAGAAAGAAAGAAAGAAAGAAAGAAAGAAAGAAAGAAAGAAAGAAAGAAAGAAAGAAAGAAAGAAAGAAAGAAGGAAAGAAAGAAAGAAAGAAAGAATTCTTATCAAAGCTCACATAGCTAGTTGAAAAAAACTGGAAAGATTTAAATACAGGGGCTTCATGCTCTTTGCTATGTGGTGTAAATTCCATGAACAACTAGCTTCTGATAATTGGAGTGGATCTAGAAGAGCCCAAATTAGGAGTACACTCTTTTGGCAAGATAAAATGGCTGTCATCCAGTTGTACATCATTTCAAGCCTTTAATCACTTTAAGGAAAAGTGCACAGTCAGGGCAACTGTGAGAACTGTTTCCTGACATCATCAGTTTTAGCTTCTAAGACAGAATCAGTTCTGCTGATCTAAATCATGTGCTTCTATTTAAAGAGAGTTGGATTTAGCTGAAAAATAAAGCAGGATGTATGAGAGAGATGGCTAGAAATATTCTCTGTCTCCATTTAAGAGCACACCATTCTGCTAAGAGCAAGTCTCTACAGGTAGGGGACCAGATAAGGAGAAAAGGCAACTGAATTCATGCTATTATCTCAGCTAATATAGATGAATTGAGAGGCTTAATACAAATCACAGGCACATGTATTTGATACTAGTTGAAAAAGTGTGTATTACTTCCATTTGTGGATTTTAATCTTTATTATCCAAATTTAATTGTGTAACAATTAAATACCAATCTTCTTTTGCCACTAAACTTTCTTTTATCTAAATTGTTAATTCTATCACTGATACTAAATATATAGCTAAAAAATTGTTTTAAAACTAGCATAAGATGGAAACTATTTATAATTTAACTTCTTTTGAAACAAGTACTCACTATGTAGTTCTGGCTGGCCTGCAACTAAGTACCCAGGTTAGCCTTGAACTCATGGCAATTTTCCTGCCTCATCTTCTCAAGTGCTGGGCTTGTAGGTATGCAAAACCATGCCCAGCTAAGATTTTAATTTTAACTCTGAAATTCTTCATTATTTCTAGAACCCCTCAACAAATTGGCTGATATAACCAAGAGTTTCCTATGCTTCTTTTCCAATCTCATTATAGGACTTCATTTTAGTAAGACAAATTAGAATATACAAAATATAAACTCAGAAGTTTTGAATATTTTAAAAAGTTTTCTATAATTTATTATAAAGCTGATTAAATTTGTGGGTAGATGGAATTTACATCTTTCTTCAACGTATCCTGCTGTATTATGATACTGGTTATTACAAAATATTTTAAGAGGGCACTTGGTATCATTCAAGGTCACACAGATATGATCCTTAATTTTCAAAATTATAAAAAGAAAAGATTACATCTGTCAGTGTAATCTGAGCTTACCTGGATTTAATGTTACTCCTCAATAATTCCAACAAAACTAAATAAAAACTGATGCATACAGTAGACCCTTGACTTACAAGCTCAATTAACTTGAAAGGGCTGGTTGTAACTCAAGTTGATCAATTGAAGGCTCAGGCTCCTCTATACAGCCTTCAAATCTCTCTTCTGTGTACAAGAAGATCTGTGTCCTTAGCATGTCATCAGCCTAGGGTTTCTCAGTCATCCCCATACAGAAAGGATGTTGCAATATTCTTTCCAAAACTCTTTAAGTGTTAAATCTGTATTTGAGGCCATCTGAATCACAAGCGGCTAGCATTCAGGCTATAATTCAAGACTTTGGTAACAAATTTAAACTAAAATTTCTGTTGTAACCTTGTTTGGATGTCAGGACAGTTGTGACTCAAGGTTCCACTGTGTATCACAATCCTAATATAATCTGTAGGTCAATTCTTACAAGGGCTTGTACAATATCTGTGCCAGCCCCTTCTTGATGTATCAGGGTATTTGGAAGGAGAACTGGTAACCAAAAGATAGGTTGAGTAGTAGCAGTGAAAAAGAGAGATAAAGACTGGACAATAATAAAATTTAGTGGATGTGTATAAGAATAAGCTAGAGTGTTTAAGGATATACAAGTTATCAGTGCATCCAGTGGCCCTGGATAGTATACATTTTCTTATACCATTGATTAAACTGGAATTTCCTAAATTACCATTTGAAAAAAAGGTCTAATCTACTTGTTTGTCCTGACATGAGGAAAAGTGTTCTGATTTAAGTAAGTGATGAAATCCATTTGCACATTGAGGACACTGAATTTGGAGAGCAGTAGGTTTCCATTGCCCAGTTTGCTCCTCTCATTGCTTTTTTTGAGACAGGGGCTCATTATGTAGTTGAGACTGAACTGGAACTCACTATGTAACCCAGGTTGGTCTCAAACTCACAGTGATCCTCCTGCCTCATCTTTCTGAGTGTTGGGATTACAGGCGTGTTCCACCACACCTGGCTCATTGCTTTTTATTAATGAAAATAACTTATATCTGAAATTAACAATAATGTTTAAAAGGATAATACTCTTACATAATTAAGAGATCACAGTACATGATAAGATCATTTTCAGTTTTCATCTTTTCCTATTACTATATAATTTTCCCTTCTTTTCTAGATTGAATTGAATAAATGATGAATACATCTGAAACTCCTATATTATTTAAAATTAATTTTTATTTTGTTATTTAATTCTAGAGGTGTGTATAACTTAAAACTAAATGTGCATTACCGGTATCCAAACTGCCTCATTAGAAATAATTCATTTTGTTATTGGTTGATTTCTTCATAGCAGCCATTTTTTCTGGGGTGAGGTGGAATCTCAGTGTTGTTTTCATCTGCATCTCTTGAATGACCAGTGATGTGGAATACTTTTTTCATATATTTACTTTCTGCTTTTACTTCTTTGTCTGAGAAATGTCTGCTCATTTTGGATGCCCATTTTTGAATTGGGTCTTTATATTTGGGGGGCTAATTGTTTTGAGTTCTTTATATATTCTAGGTAATAGTCCTTTGTCTGAGGAGCAGCTGGTAAAATTTTTTTTCCCACATTGTAGGTTGTCTCTTAGTTCTGTTGATGGTTTCTTTTACAGCACAAAAGCTTTTTAATAAGATGAGATCCTAGCTGTTGATTCTTTCTATTAGTTCCCGTGCTACTGAGGATTTGTTCAAAAAGTCTTTTTCCTATGCCAATGTCTTCAAGAGTTCTGCCTAACTTTAAGAAATCAACCAATAACAAATGTTGGAGGGGTTATGGGGAGAAAGGAACCCTTCTCTATTGTTGGTAGGAGTGCAGACTGATGCAACTACTATGGAAATCAATATGGAGATACCTCAAAGAGCTGGGACTAGAGGTTCCATTTGACCCAGCCATACCTCTGCTGGGTATCTTTCCAAAAGTATTAAAAGAATCATATCACAGTGATGTATGTGCACCTATGTTTATAGTGGCACAGTTTGTAATAGCTAAAACTTGGAAACAGTCTATTTGCTCATCAGTTGGAGACTGGATAAAGAAGATATGGTTTTTCTATAAAATGGAATATTACTCAGCCATAAAGAATTAGAAATTAGATTCATTCATAGGAAAATGGTTACATATTGAGGATACACTCCTAAGTGAAATAAGTAAGTCACACATGTGTAAATACCAAATAGTTTCTCTGGTTTGAATAAATTATAGTACATAAGATCCTAATGATATAATTGACAATGTGAAATAAGAAGAAAGGGATAAATTTATAGGGAAAGTGGGAAGGGTAGGGAAAAGCTAATAAGGGAACAGAAAAAAATATAAGAAAAAAATGGAAATGAAGAGTTTGTAAAGGGTGAGGGGAGGAGGGGGTGAAGGGAGGGCAGGGACAAGGGGAAAATATGAGAACCAAGACCTGTGATGTAAAGGTACAATGAATGTAACTGTACTGTATACCTAAAATGTACCAACAAACTCAATGAGGAAAAAAAAAAGAAATAATTCATTTTGTTTTTAGACAGACAAGATGCTACACTACATGTTATTTGCTCCACTACTTGGATTGATTAAACAGTAAAAGATATTTGATTCAGCAAATGTAGCTGGTGATGTGAATGCATTGTAAACCACTGTCATAGCTATAAAAAAAGATAAGTTCATAACTGTGGCCATAACCTTGGACCAATAAAATAAAACAAAATAAGGCCTGTTAAGTTGTGTTTGTTGTCGTCTGTTACTAAATCCTTCTTTTAGATAATTCTGGAACAGCTTCATAGCCTTCACGCTGAGCCAGCTGTCTCTGAAATGCAAAATTTAGAGGAATTAGAAAACATTAAATGAACTCACATAACAAATGCAAATCCTTTATGTTCAGACATGCTATACTCAATTCATGCTCTCTGAATTTGCCCTGAATGATTTCCATCCTGGTGAGAAGCCAGCAAGAACTTGTAGAAGATCACTTGCTATGTTTTACATTTATATAGAGCCTATGACCTATAAATAATTTAAATGCAGTTATCTTCATGGTTTATCTTTGCCAAAGCCACCCCTCTGTTTTATGGAAAATAAAATTAAAACACAGGCAATATACAATGGATCATCACATTGTTCTATAACAGACCAAGATAATGTGCCTTCAGGAGCCCCCAAATAATAGCTGTATCAACGGGGTAAGAGACTCAATTATTCCCCCATCTCAAGGAAGCCTGTGGAAACTACCTGGTGAAAGACCAGAGAGCTGAGTCTTGTGTAGTTGTTCACAAACAGTATGGATGGAGTGGAGGAAAAAAAGTATTTCTTTCTACATTGTCTCTTCCTTTGAAAGCACTGTCTAGTCCTGTAAAACTACATAAAGCATAAATTTGCATATACTTTAGCATTCTAAACAGAACACTCAGAAGAGTTAGAAAGGGAGCATTATTTATTATAATAGTGTATTATTACTTTTGAGGCTATAGGTATAAGGTAGTTTTAAGTAATAGTGTAACAAACATTTGAGGCTACAGGTATAAAGTAGTTCACTTTCTATTTTAAGTAATTTTAGATTTAGTATTTCTTAGTTTATTGTATTATATTTATAGTATACATGATATTCATTTGCTTCACCTTTTAGCCAGGTTGTACTTATGTTTCACCTTTTGTTCTATATAATAATGCCTGTTCAAATATTCCAAAATTGAAGAAAAATGAAAAAAGTGATGACTGGATATTGTACTTTGATTAATTTAAATTTATGATTAATACAAATGTGTATCTTTGCATATGTATATTCATTTGTGCATGTTACCATCTGTACATCACATGACAATGGGGCTATATCCTGAGAAATGTATCGTAGGCAATTTTATCAGTGTAAGAATATCACAGATCTTAATTACACAACTGATTGTAGAGGCACCTACATGCATGAGTTATAGTGTAGAGTGTGTTGCTTCTGGGTTACAAACATCAGCAGCAGCATCACTGTACTGAATACTGTAGGCTTGTGTAACAAAATGGGATTTTTTAAAATCTAAACATACATAAACAGAAAAGGTACAGTAAAAATACAATATAAAATATTTTTTAAAAAATATTATATATATATGGGGCACTTCCTGTGCATGTAGTGTGCAGGAGTGGAAGTCACTCTGAGTGTCAGGAGTGGTGATCAAATGTGAGGACCAGGACCTGTCTGGCACTGTGTACTGACTTACACTTTCTTCTAGTAAATTCAGCTTAATTTACATGTAACACTTCTACTTTATAAACTTTTTATTTTTTTAAACTTTTAAAATCTTGTGATAACATAGCTTATAGCACAAATACACTGTATATGCTGTTTATATGCTTATTTTACAAGCTTTTTTCTATTTCTAAAATTTTAAATTTACTTTTTGTTTTTAAACTTATCTCGTTAAAATGCAAATAAATAGCTAGCCAAGAGTGGGGGTGTATTCCTGTGATCCCAGCACTTGGGAGGTAGAGGCAGGAAGATCACCACAAGTTCAAGGCCTGCCTGCACTACTTAGCAAGACTCTGTCTCAAATCAAATAGATGCACAAACAAACAAACCACAAAAACTAAGGCAAAAGCACACACCCTAGGGCTACTCAAAGTCAAGATTATCAATATTGTCTTCCACCTTCGCATGTTGTCTCCCTAGAAGGGTCTTCAGGGACTAAAGTAGCATACAGGGACATGCATCTCCTATCAAACAATGTTTTCTTCTAGTATATCTTCTAAGGACTTGCCTAAAGCTGTTTTTCGGTTCACTTAAAAAATAAGTAGAAAGAGTACATTATAAAACAATGATGAATAGTAAGTATAGTCAATAATAAATAATTAATGTGGTCATTTATTATATGATCACATATTATTAATTGTATGTACTTACTAATGACTGGCAGTGCAGTAGGTTAGTTTATACCAGGACTATAACATACATTGTGCCACAAAGTTTCAATGGCTAGCACCATCCGTAGGTATTAGGAGTTTTCAGCTCCATTGTAATCTTAGGGGACCACTGTCATCTGTATGTCCTATTGTTGAACAAAACATCATTATGAACTACATGAGTGCTATATGTACATATTTGTATATAATACTTGACTCTCATAGATTGGAATATCTGATTTGAAATGAGGCAGCAAAATGCCAACCTGCTGGCTCCAGAAAGAAGAGGCAGAATAAAAACAGCAGCTCTATTATTACACATGGAACCATGCATAGGCAAGGAAACAAAACATAGTTCAAAGTGAATTTGCAGAGATTAAAATTTTATTATATCTTAAACATCTCCTGACTAAGTATACAATTTGTCCCCAAATCTTAGTGATCTGAGCCTGCAGGTTGGGGTGAAATGATTCAGCCATGGCTCTTGGTGAAGTGTACAGCCTCATTACCTATAATTTGTGGCAAAATTAAAACGTTTGCTGATTGGACATTACATTTTAGAAATGTATTGTACTGAGGTTATCTTTGAGATCATTGAAATCTCTATAAAAATGCTCAGTGCCTATGTGTAAAAAACATTGTTATTACGACCATCTTTTAAATTCACTAAAAGAGAACCCTTCCTATAGTCACAGAATGTTAGAGTTTAAACACTCAAAGATATAATATATGCTATTCCACTTTGAGCTATGAAAGATGAAAAAATTATCCAGAAAAATGAAATGAATTTCCCAAGGCCACAACTGTAGTCCTTGCAGTGCTGAATCTAAATTTTGCATCTTCAGAATCCTGACCTGACCATCTCCCACTAGAGCCGGAAACTTCACACTACTTGAAAAGATACTTTATTTTCCCATCTTCACACATTTGAATATACATTTTGTTAGCTTTCAGCTCATTTTGAAATCCTGAAAAAACCTCAAACCGCACCTATTTTAAATATAAATAGCTAATAATATTTAAAATATCAATAGCTAATAATATAGAGCTGTAATCAGTTGTAAATGTTAATAACTCCCAAAATTCCTGTTATTAAAATAACTCAAGTACATTTTTATTATTTTCACTTTTATAAAATATACTTGACCCAAAGACATTTCTGGTGTTTTTACTTTAATTTATTCATTTACTTACTAACTCTTTCTTTATAGGTTTACTCATTCCACCAAGTTATACTATCTCTGCTATTTTCTAAGTGATCTGAATACTACAGAAATGGTAATAAAAACAAGTATAGGTATAAATAATGAAGTAAAATACACTGGTTGTGTGATATTTCAAGCATATCTAAGTGCCATATTGCATTTAATAAATAGTTGTCTCAATCTGACTTTTTAAGAATTTTCATTATTTATTTTTTGTATTACCAACATTAATTGAAAGAACCATGTATTTTCCGTCATGTAAGTGATTAATGTTCATAGTATCCTCTGGCCCCCTTTATTTGATGTCTACTTTTGCATAGATGCAAAACACATATTGCACATTCTTCCATCCTCAGTCATCATTGCAATAATGGTAACACCTGATCATAAAATATTTCATAGTCAGTTTGTCACATGTGGTGAAAATTTTCATCTATAATGTTTCAGAGAGGGAAGTTTCAAAACTCCAGATTCTTCATTTTTACAAACCATTTCCAGTTTATAGGTGTTATCAGAGATTTTAAAATATTATTCAATATGGTAGAGATAAATAATATTGAATATATTTTCTTTTTTATCTTGAGTTTATTATTAACGTACACAGTACTGTTACATTTATCATTGGGATCTTGTACCCTTACACGACAGATCTTAGTTCTCATTTTTCCCCATACCCCTGCCCTCCCTTCACTCACTCCACCCTCCCCTATTTATAAAGACTATGTTTCCATGTTTTCCTTTCTCATATTTTTTTCTTGTCCCTTATTTCCATATATTCATTCATCATTTTTATTTTCAGGTATAAGCATTCCTTTGCCAAAGTTCTGTGATTGGAATCATGTTTTTCTTTTAAATTTTTTTCTGTCTGTGATATTTTATTTTTTTAGTTTGTTATTTTTCTCATTCATATTTTTACCACAAAAATTTAATTTTTATATTTATAATAAATTGACTTACTGATTTTGCCTCCAATATTGTAAATATTTGCTTTCTTTTAGGACTATTAAGTAGACTTTAACATTTTCATACTTTCTATGTGAATGATATTTGAAATTCATTTTATGTAAGAAATTCTATTGGAGCATAACTTTTTCAAATTGAATGTAAAAACATTCCTTTTCCTTTTAAGTTTGAGAAGCCTGTAAAGCTATTTAAGCTCTTTTGCGACATTGTTACAGCATGGAAATGAGTGGGAAAATGCAAAATTGGTTATAAGAAATCTCTTTACAAACAATAAATAATGGAGAGAAGACAGTAGCTTGGATAATATTGACAGCAGTGTACAGAGAGGGAAACTGAGATATAGAGATATAAATTGAAAACTTAAAGCCCTGCTGATGATTTGTTGTGGTAAGAGGAGAAAAAGTCAGACATAATGATACAAATATAAGGATAATGTGTTATATTAATTATAAAAATTAGTATAGAGGAAAGAGATTTATATTTTAAAAAGATAAAAAAAAGTTAAGACAAATCATGGGGTAAGTACAAATTTAATGCTCAGAGGCTATTATCTTGATTTTAATTTGAGCAAGAGAGCTCACTGAAGCTAACTAGGAAAGAGAAAGGCTATTTTATATTGGCCAAAGATTACAGAGAAAGATCTGATTAAAACTAAAACCAGGAAACACTGATAACTGTCTAGGATTTGTTGATATTGTTGATATTGATGATATCAAATACCTGGTAAAGATTCTGCTTTTAAAATGAAGTAAAAGCATGTTTATGGAGGGAGTTTTGTTTGTTTTTATTTTGTGTAGACTACTTTTTGATGAATGCAAGAAAAATATGGTATCACACTCCCAAGACTGTCCATCAGGACATAACATAGTTCAGGTGACCATAAAAATTTCAGTGAGTACATCACACACCTTGAAAGAGAGTTCTTTATAATATTGTTCAACATTTTCACGAGAAAAAAATTTAGAATCATGTATCTACCACTAAGTTTGACTGGGTTCAAGAGCTACCTATATCAGCATTCTAAAAATAAAAGTAAAGTTTTCTTTACAATTTTCTTAATTTTTTATTAGCATGTATTTTTATCAGAGAGGTACAGAATAATACTCCAACACCCTTATATAGCACAATGATTAAATCAAAGTGTTTAGCATATCCCTCTTTTTAACATCTTTATATTAGGAGCTTTACAGTGCCTTTCTTCTGGTTCTTTATAAAATATATTGTAGGTTAATATGAGCTTTAGATAACTCTCTGTGCTGTACAACAATAGAACTTATTCCTTCCATCTAAGTGTTTCTCTACTCTTTATCCAATGACCCTTTATCCCTATGTAGTGACACTGACCTGGAACTCACTGTGTATTCCAGGCTGATTTCAAACTCATAGTTATCCTCCTGCCTCAGCCTCCCAAGAGCTGGGATTACAGGTATGTGTCACCACTCCCGGCAAGGCCCCTTTCTTCTGTGGTCCATGACAATTCAACCCTAGCCCTAAGATGCATAGCACAATCAGCAAATAAATATGCTGTATCTAAGTGAAGCCACACTTTGTACAAATCAACTTATTGACAACTACTAGTTGCAAGCAAGTCCTTAAAGAAGTTTACCCTCTAAGTGATGGAATGTTCAAAGTTTTCCTTTCAATTCTTCATTCTGAACCATTCACAAGATGAATTCCGGCAACTACAATTTTCTTTCTTGGAATATATCCCT
Organism: Fukomys damarensis; assembly: GCF_012274545.1. Taxonomy (NCBI): domain Eukaryota; kingdom Metazoa; phylum Chordata; class Mammalia; order Rodentia; family Bathyergidae; genus Fukomys; species Fukomys damarensis. The sequence goes on along the minus strand of NW_022900950.1, from coordinate 12,723,869 downwards.
GCACAGTCACTGACTCAGACATCAGCCTTACTGACCTATCCTTTAATTCACATCACATGACAAAATTGAAGCTTCTCTGAAGATCTAAATTGAAGTGGAACAACATAGAGGAAAAAAATCAGTCCTGTATTCTAATATGTAAAATCAGGACGAAGTGAGATAGCATGGCCCAACTCTGGGGTGAAGTTTAGCAGCAAAAAATTCACACAGCAGCAAATGAACAGCTCTCTTTAAAGAGAGAACTTGTGCAATCTTTGAGGCAGTGTCCAGTGGACATTGATGAAAGACAAGAGTGTCCTCACCCCACAGTGTTCATCCCCACTTAAACCATCTAACAGAACTGCTGTGGTTTAAGTATGGCTTGTTCTCTGGAGACTCCAGTTTAATCCCATGGTGAGGTATAAAGAGTGTGTACCCTTGCCTAATCTATCATGTGTAGAGGTGGGGCCTCTGGGAAATGACCAATATCAGAAAACATCATCAAAGTGGAGCTACCATGATTGTATATGGTGGCTTTACAAGGAGAAAGAGACCAGGAGGGACACACACCTACTATTCCTGTGTAAGGTCTTGTAATGACTCTGCCAGCAAGAAGTCCACCATTAGATACAGCCTCTCAACTTCCTAGCCAGAGCACTGTGCACCAGAATAAACCACTTTTTGTGACAACTTCCCTGGTCTGTGCTTTTGTATTCTTAGCAAGGTTAAGTGAATTAATATAGGAACCAATAGTTTATGATGTCATCTCTAATAGATGGATAGTAAAACACTGTTAAAGTATACACATGGTGATCTGTCACCTAAAAGATGTATTCATATGCATATTTTTATTTTCTCTTTTTTACTCTTCCAAAAACAAATGCACCACTGCAGTAAGTGAATAAAGGAAAACTAAAGTGAATCCAGTCTACTTCTATACATATTTTTACATAGATTCAAGTAATAAAAGACTGTATACTTGCATATCATCAGCTTTTAAAAAGTACATTTCTGATCTTGCATACGTGGTGTTAATTTTTTATAAATTCAAATGATCTCATCTCTTAAGGCAAATTATGTTTATTCTTCTTCTCCATATTCATTTCCATAGTGCAGGAAGAAGCCGCACTGTTTCATACCACCTGATTTTTGTTACACCGGTTCTATCCATTTCAACAGCAGCAAAATATGGCAGCAGTTTACAATTCTTACAGTGACATATTGAGAAGATTAAGCTGTCAAACTATTTCTATGCTTTATAGCTCTTCTAGAAATTGTATAATGGGAATTGAAAATTTAGTAAGTGAATTAATTATAGTGCTTCAGTTAAAGGAGTCACTATCCACACAAGTTTGTTCAGTAATATAAGAATATGATAAGACAAGGTAGATGTGTAAAGCATTAAAATGTTATGAGGTAAGGCAAATTGTAAAAACCGCATTGAAATATCGAGCTTTCCTATTTCAAGCTTACCCAAAGAGTCATGAATTTAAATTGAAAGTAAAATTAAATACTCTTGGCTATTTAAAATAAATTTATTGTGTACACTTGAAAATTACAAAATGATGTTTTGGATATATATATATATATATATATATATAT
>NW_022900950.1:12707719-12721998 GCF_012274545.1 Fukomys damarensis | reverse complement strand
GAAGCAGATTCATTTATCAGTGTACATAATTACTTTCTTGTGCCAAGTGCAGTAAGAATGTACATATTTAACATAATCCCTAATACAGTACCATTTTTTAAAATATCCATTTTATGTTATACATTAGAACTCTAAACTTTTATCTTAAATATATGCTACTTTGTATTGAAAATTCTTATAGTCATGATTTCTTATATTAGTTTAAAATATTTGACCAAGGATTAACCCTTAAGTAACAATGTGATTAAGGGCTTAGTTAGAAACCTTTTAAAGTAGAAATCTATTTTTCTAGGTTTGAAGTAGACTATTCATCTTGTGCTTTATAAGTCTTGATGCAAATTTTTAAGATTGTATAAAGCATAAACAATGTAATTTGGAGTAAGAATGCAGAAACCATTGTAGAAAAGACCTTGACAATAACCTGGGTGCTGGCTATTTCACTTACAAGCCACTCTCAAAATCTCTAGCTGATATTCATGCTCCTTTTTTCTACCCAAGCTGCCTCTGATGGGCTTGGAATTAAATTTCTCTTTGACCTTGAAAATTTATATTAGTGATGTTCATTAGAAAATGGGAATCCAACAAAAATGAATCTGCTCTTTGTTTTCCTCCACAATTCATGGGGGCACCATTCCTTGTGGATGTTGTGGTTCAATGAGCAGCATCCCAGCACCATCCTGTTGGCAATTTTACATTATGATAGAGTAGTAAAATTTTTAATTTAGCTATGAGAAGGATTAACCCATTCCATTTTCTTTTTAAGCACAAGAATTACACAAATCAGTCAATGACATTGATAGTAGGATTTTTCATTCTTTCAGATTGTCTTCTATGCTCTATTCTGATTGCTTGTTTAGAAAGTAAAATTCCTTTTTCTCTGAAGCCTCACCACCACTATTATTATTTAATATCTTAGCAAGTTCCATTATTTCTGGAATAAAATGAAATGTTTGTGTGGTTTAAATTCATATTTCTATAATGGCTACAGACAATGAACATTTATTTCATGTATTCATTGCCCATTTTTATTTCTTTTGAAATTGTGTATTTATTTCACTTGCTTATATTTTGGCTGGATCCTTTATTTTGAAGGACCTGGTTTTGGACCGTTCTTTATATATATACTAAATATTAGTCTTCTGTATGAAGAATAGATAGCAATTTTCCCCATTGTATACATTGTTTCTTTACTTGGTTGTTTCTTTTGCTTTTGACTTTTATATGATCCTAAGTTTTAAATTATACTCCAAAGCTAAAGTGATTAAAACAGCATGGTATTAGCACAAAAGCAGACACACAGATCAATAGAATAGAATAAAAGATTGAGAAACACCCCATGCACATACTGCTATTTAGTCTTTGACAAAGGGATCACAAACACAGAGAAGACAGCCTTTTTTTAAATTAAGCTTATTGGTACAATCTAGATATACAATACAGTTACATTCATCAATGGGATCTTGTACCTTTACATAATAGGTCTTAATTCTCATTTTCCCCTTGTCCCTGCCCTCCCTTCACCCCCTCATCCCCTCCCCATTTGCAAACACTTTATTTCCATTTTTTCAGTTTCTCGTATTTTTTCCTCTCCCTTATTACCTTTCCTCCACCCTTCCCACTTTCCCTACACCTTTAGCCCTTTACTTCCTATTTCACATTATTAATTATCTCATTAGGATCCTGTGTACTATTACAGTTTTCCGCACCAGAGAAACTATTTGGTATTTCAGTTAAAGAAATCTCTGTATGAACATTAAAAATTGGGAATCCTAAAATAAAACTAAAGAGGAAAGTAAAAGAGAAAAGGCAATGATGTAATATTAAAATAATCCTTAATTCTGGAGATGAAAATGGTCCCTGAACATATTTAAATTGCTTCTTGCTCTTATAGTCTTCTTATTCTTTTTTACATTATTTAGAGAATACTTTTTAGTTTCTGTAATCAAACCCAAGTAGATATGACCTTACATATTTAGTACAATGTGTTACCCCTGTAACAATGGAAAAATAAAAATTAAAAAAAATTATCATTTCTAGACCAATATGGCTGTCCATTTCTGTACAATGCCAACTCAACACAGTAAATTGGGATAACTTTTTCCAAAGTTGACAGCACCGTTAAAGTTTCCCCAAATCCAATTTATGTGTGTGTGTGTGTGTGTGTGTGTGTGTGTGTGTGTATAGAATTAGGGGAATTAGGGTGACAACTAAATTACTTCACTGATTAGTCTAGCATAGTTCTTAGTGTGGATAATGGGCAGGCCTATCCTGGGTGTGAGTAGCACCACCCAAAAGACTTTTATACTGGATAGAATGAAAGGGAAAAGGAGGCTTGCTGTTCTTGCTTCCAGCCTGCTCTGGCACAGACTGTTTCTCCCCTATGATGCCCCTCTGTTATGCCATACAGCCTTAGCGCCAGCCAACGATGGGCTGAAAACTCTATAAAATGTGAACTAAAATAAACCTTCCCTCCTTTTATTTAGGATGTGAACATTTTATCTCAGCAGTGAAAAAGTAACTATGACATTGTACTAAACTAAAATCTAAATAAATAAAAAATCTAAATGTTAAAATAGAAACAATCTGTTGAAATTAAAATAGGTAAAATTCTTAAAGTTCTAGGCATAGGCAAGGACTTTCTGAACAGAATCCCAATTGCACAAGAAATAGTTCCAAGAATCCACAAATTGGAACATTTTAAATTAAAAAGCTTCTACACAGCAAAAGTAACAGCCAACTAAGTAAAGAGATAACCTACAAAATGGACAAAAAAAAAAAATCATTGGATATCCTTATACCTAGAACTAACATCTAGTATATATAAAGAATGCCCCAAAATCAAGCCCTTCAAAATAAATGACCCTATCAAATGATCAAGTGAAATGAAAAGACAATTTCAGAATTACAGAGGGCTGGCCCAGGGATTTAGCTCAGTGGTGCCATCACCTGACTTACAAACACGAGTTCCCACGTTCAATCGCCAGTATGAGGGAGGGGGGTGGGAGGGGGGAGAGTGAGAGAGGGAGAGAAGTACAAAGGGCTAATAAATATATGAAAAAAATTATCATCTATGGCCATTACAGAAATGAAAATTGAAACCACACAAAGGTTTCATGTTACTTCAGAAATAACGGCTATCATCCTGATATCAAATAAAAACAAATTTTGGGTAACCCATTCAGGACATCTCCTGTCTCCCAGGAGCTATTCTTATTCCCCATTCCTATTTTCCAATAAATATTCCACTTCTTAAAAAATATTGACAAGGCTGAGGGAAAAGAAATTCCTCTACATTGTGGATGGGATTGTGAACTGTGCAATCACTATGTAAAGTAGTATGGATATTTCTCAAAAAACTTAAAGCTAGAAATTTCACTTAACCCAGCTATGGCTTTTCTAGTTATCTTGCCAGAAGTGTTAAAGACATCATATTTTAGTGATACATGCAAACTCATCTTTATAGCAGCACAACTCACAACAGCTACATCTTAGAAGTGGCCTATTCCCCATAAGTGAATGAATGGATACAGAAAATGTGGCATTGATACACCATAGAGTTCTTCTCTGCCATAAAAAAGAACAAACTTAAGTCATCTGTAGGATAAGGATTCACTTTGAGACCATAATGTTAAGTGAAATAAATCAGACACACACAAACTTATTATATGAGAAACTCAAAATACACATAACGGACAAGATTAAGAATTATTAATAAGAAGTAAGGAGATAAATCTTTCACATACAGGGTGGGGGACATGAAGGATTTGAAAAAAGGGAAGAAGGCTTATGTTTTTTTATTAATTATAAATGCAAATAAACTGATTATAAAGCGCTATTGAAGTGTAGATAAAATAGTCTGTGACTGGACATTGTACTTCCACAATTCCAACTAGTTGTAAACATTATACATTTGCATAATTTTGATGGATCCTTTTGTATATCTAGTTCTTGAAATTGCATCTTGAAAAAGTTACATAAAATGAGACCTATGTCCAACACTTTTTTGTTGAATCTTGCTCTTTCTCATTTCTTCAATATATTTAGTAATTTTGTTTTGATGTTGGTGTATTTTATAATGTGAATCTCTATTCTACAGTTCACCAACTTCCAATGGTTTCTATTATCTTTGTACTCGGTACTGAACAATAAAGAAACTTTTCTTCCTCCCATTCTCTACCTGACTTAAACACTCAATTCTGTGAGTGTAATTCTAATCTTCAATCTTAATTTATGCATGTTTTACTTAACAAACCAATTGTAAAATATAATAGCTATTAAATGACATTTATAGTTTTTACTATTGAAAGACTAACAGACTTAAATAGTTCATGCAACAAAATTCCTAAGATCTCACCAATATGGGCTACTTAATGTATTATGTGACAATATTGTCCCCATAAAACTCCAATATATTGACACCTGGCCACTAACTAGACAAATACAGAACTCCTGGTATTTGTGCCCCAAAAGGGTATGTGGAGTGAGAGGCTTTTGCCAAAGCCAGGATGGGAGCTTTTAAGATTCAGGGTTCAGTGCTTTAGTGAACTTTGTCTTTGAAACTGATATTAAGAATAACATGTAGGGGAGGGTGGAGAGGGGAAGGGAGGGCAGGGGTATGGGGAAAAAATGAGAACCAAGATCTGTCATGTAAAGGTACAAGATGACAATGATGAATGTAAACTGTACCAATTTATTGTAAAAAAGTACCAATAAACTCAATGAGAAAAAAGAATAATATGATTTCTCAGCTTAAATAAAATACTTTAGAGAAAGAAAAACAGGTTATACTCATCAAACTCATTTTCTTGAGGCAATTAAACTCAATTAAAAATATGACAGAATAATGAAGATAAAATGACCAACCAATGTTTTTGTTAACATAGAAGCAAAAATTCTAAGCAAGACATTAATAGTTTGTTCCCTACTTACAATGTTGCAACCTAGTGTTTTTTTTCAGCTTTCCAGTGATGTGAAAGGATAGGCTTGCACTTGCACTTGAAAACACCCTTTGAATTTTTACTTCTCTTGGGTTGGTGATATGGTGCATGACTCTTGCAACACATCACTCCCTGTTGATGTAAATCACAAATACTTAGCATTGTGATGTGTTGCTAAGCTATGGTGTTTGATAGGCTAGATATAATAAATACATTTTTGAGGATTAGTACTGGAGACTGAACCCAGGCATTGCTGAGCCCTTTTTATTGTATGTTTTAAATTTTGAGACATGATCTTGTTAAATTGCTCAGGATGAACTGGAACTTTTTTAGTTTTTCTGCCTTAGCCTCCTAGGTAGATGAGATTATAGGCATGCGCCACCATGCCTGGCTTAAATGCAGTTTTTGGCACTTTTGAAAAATACATTTTTTTCAATTTATCATAGATTTATTGAGATGTAGCCCCTTCAAGGAACAAATTTATATCAATATGGTACTTGGAAAAATATAAATGTTCAAGTAGTATTTATATTAGGTGTTCAAAGTTAGTTCAATCCTAAGAAATCAGTGTAAGAGATGACTAAAGAAAAAGGAAGAGTAGGGCCAGGGATTTAGCTCAGTGGTTCCACTGCCTTCCTTGCAAACACAAAGACCTGAGTTTGATCCCTAGCACTGAAAAAAAAAAAAAAAAGGAAGAGTAAAGAAAAAATAGTTATATAATTACTTTAGCAATGCAGAAAAAATGAGAGCTAAAAGTTAACATTTAATCATTTCTGCCCCATAAAAATCTCTTAGCAAATTCAGAAGTATTTCAGGAATAAATTCTTAAGTTTCATAAAAGGTGCTGCTGTTTAAAAAATAGTACTTAATAAAAATGCATGAAAACTTATCATTTTCAGATTGAAAGTAAAAAAATGTTCTTATCACCACTTCACTTTGTTTAAAATTTTATTAACAGTCTAAGTGAATAAGGTAAAGAAGGAAAAATTATAATATGGATAAAGATTGTAAAGACAAAAATAAAAAAATTATGCTGATTATTTCTGGGTAGATAAAAATGTAAAAATATTTATGAATAAATTACATGAATACTAAGAAAATTAAAAAAGTGTCCGAACAGAAAATTATTATTCACTAGAAAAACATTTTTTATAGTAAAAGTCTACTGTTTCAAAAATGAGTTAAAAAAAAAAAGAATTTAGCCAAAGGTGGTGGCATAGGCCTATAATTCTAGCCATCAGGGAGGCTAATGTAAGAGCCCAGCATGGGCAATTTAATGACTTAGTGATATCCTGTCTCAATATACAAAGAAATTTTAGTTCATGTTCTCAGTGTTCATGTTCTGGTTTTAGTCCTTCATCTCACAAAAAAGTATAAATAAGATATGTATAATTGTTCTGTGGCTAATTTTAATCTTTAATGAAAGGAATTAAATATAACTAAGTGGAAAATATACAAATGTTTCTGAATATTTTAAACATTGTACTTGATACTGTGAAACATAAATTTTTCACAACTTATTTATAATTTTCATATAACCCAATAAGATCTGTGTCTATAAATAAATTTCTATTTTACTTAACTTGAAAGGCTTATTCTAATATTTCTATGAGAATATAAATGCTAACAACATATGAGATAATTTGGAAGAAAAGAACTGTTTGTAATACTTGTTTTTCCAGATACCAAGATTTACAATAAAGCTTTAATAGTCACATCTAGATACAGTATATACTTAAGGTAATCAAAGTAGATACCCATAGAAGGATTTTTTACACATATTTATAATAGAATTATTTATAATAGTCAGAAGTCAATCTGCTATAGGTTGAATTGTGTCCACTAAAAAATCATGTTTTGGCCTTAACCCTCAGTACATAAGGATGCTACCTGATTCTGAAACAAATAGGATGTTGCGGGTAGAATTAGTTAAGACAGAGTCACACTGGAGTAAGAATGGCTTCTAATCCAATGTGACTCGTGTCCTTATAGAGAAGGAAAACTTACAGACGTATTCCCTAAGAGATGCTATGGAAACATGAAGGCAAAGACAGAGGCACTCAGTCTACAAGCTGAGGAGTTCCAGAGATCGCCAACAAAGGAGCAGACACTAGGCAAAGAGGCCTAGAGTGGGTTTTGCCTTGCACACTTGGAACCAGCCCAGCTAACATTTTCGTGGATTTCTAGCCAGCACACTGAGAAATAATTAATTAATTTTATTCTGGAAGCCCTATCAAATTTCTAGTGTCAATTAGCTGATAGTTAGAATATTGTATTACAGCCTGCAATGGTATGTTCAGAAACATAAATAGTGAAGTAGTCATGTCCAAAACTATATGATCAAGTGTAAAAAAGGTTATGTTATATAGATGAAGTATCATATAAAAACAACATTCTATATGTTTTCGTTTATATTAAACTCTAAAAATAGCAAAATTCTAATAATTTGAAATAAATCAATGGCTATTGGATAGAGGCTAATTGGTATAAGACCGATGACAAGACATTATAAGGGAATTTTGGGGGTGATATAAATGTTCTACATCTTGATTTTTGTCACAATAATGGAAATTAAATAATTGTTTAATTACAAAAAATTGAACACTAATAGTTGACACATTTTTGTATGCATATTTCTTTTTTTATCTTCTTTTTCCCATGCTTATTGGTATATTTTAGCTATACATTATGATCACACTCATCACTGATAATTTGTTACTTGTACATGGTATATCTTGGTTGTTGTTTTTCCTCATTCCCCTTGTATATTTCAAAATTGGTAGCTTGTCTTTGGGATTAGACAGATGTATCAAGAAAATCTAATAGACTTTCACATAATAAACAAATGTGGTATGCATACTTTATATATGATTAAGGTATCATAGTGGAATGGAAAGAGAAAGGGTAACATTGTGAATAAATGACACTGAGTGAATTGGATAGGCATATACAAAAATAAATTTAAAAAACTAGGCCCTGTTAATAATAATACTTACTATTCCATCTCTCCTCACAGTTCTATTTCCAACCTGGCCAAAGCATTTGTGGAGGGAGAATCTATATGTCCTCCCCACTCTTTTCATCTTGGCAATCCAGTTTACTTTAACCAGATAAATGTGGGTTCCCACGGCCTACATTGTAGAATGAAGATCATATGAAACAGACATGAACCAGATTTCCAGTCTGGAGCCCAACTTCATTAAACCCAGCTAAGCCACAGCAAAATGACATAGGATTAGAATTGAAAAACGGTTTTCTGTTGGGAGCCACTTACATTTTAAGTTGTTTGTTATGTAGAAAGATATTATTAAAAAAAGGCCGTAACTTCCACCATCTATATATACATATATAGTGTTATAGGTAGGGTAGCCATGGACATTATGATTGAAATTGGGATGATGTTGAGAGACAAAGAGGTACAATTGAGTACCTGCACAACAGGCAGAAAATGAGAATGTCTAAGAAAAATAACTACAGTCACTCTATTAGCTTAAATGTGCAGTTCCAAACTATTCTTTATAAAGTTATGTGGGAGCACATTTTTCTTGATTTATCTTAGCAAATTTTCTTGAAATTTAAAGCTTAAATATAAATTTTTAAAAAGGAGGAACAAACACAATCAAAAATAGAAAAAAATGTATCGAGGAACAAATTTATAACACATGTATCCAGCTATGAATTCATTCTCCAGAATATCGAGATGTAAAAACTTCAACAGAAAAACAGACCAACTGTAGTAATATTTTAAGCCTGAGAAACACTTCATGAAAGAGAAAATATACAACCAGAAAAAAAATACAAAAATTGATGTGACTTCAGAAATATCCAGCAGACACACCGAGGTGCTAATCTGTACTCAATACATTAGAATAAAAGAATACAGACTGAAAAGAATTCTCATACCTTGTTGATAGCAATGTAAATCAGTATAGCTTTTGAAACTTGGTGAAGATGAATCACACTCTTGGATCCAACAAGTCTACCCCTGGGTATTTACCATATACAAATACATATCATATGCAAAAGACAACCAAATCGAAAACCTGGACACTAACTGGAAGGAACATACAGATTATATTCCCCGAAGCTTTGGCATTAAGAAGTAGTGTACAGAAGTAAAATAGGGATTATTTAAAAATTTATATTTTTAAATGACCAATTCAGAAGAAAACAATCTTTAGTTATGGAAACACGCGTGGAAAACTCTGTTCCTACCATACTAAGTAGGTGTGGATATTTAGGGCTGTGTTATTGAAGCTTCCTATGTGCTTCAAATTCAGTTCTTCAATTTATGATCACGAGGACCAAGCGAAAAAGGTTTTTCTTTCAATTTATAAGTACGTGAGATACAGGTGTTATTTCTTCAAGTCGCTATGAAGGCTAAAAATGTTTTTTGTGTGTCACAGTCAAACAATATTTTTTAGAAGTGTGGCATCCAATGTTTATTGACATTTCTTTAGCGGGGTCACAAACGAAAGAGACCTTGATTTTACTAAGTATCAAAACACAGTACCCAGTAGAAATAATAATATAAAATATTTTAGACATATAAAAATACTATGTTTGAAATGCCCTAAGACCAATTTTAGTTTTTACCCATCAAGCGTATGCATTTATTTTTTTACCCATACAAGTTTATGTATTAATTTCTGAAAGACACTCTGGACTCTTAAGTCCTCCACTGATAGCTGCTTCCTACCAACACGAAGGATATGTGCTCAGATTCCTTTTCTATATCTTGAAGGCTCCATTAAATACACAGTTAGCTAGAAAGCTTTGCCTCTTAAAATGTTAAGAAAGAAACCACAGAGAAACTGACTGAAAAATGATGTAGCGAAAAGATCTTTCATACTGTGTGCAAAGACTTAAGGATAAAAATCCACACATTTGACTCACAACGCAAGGCAAATAATTTTTCTAAAGTCCCTGTGTTCTTCTTTATAAACCACAAGTAAAAATAAACACAATTTTATACTCAAGATTTTGGTAAAATCAAATTAAATAATGTGGGAATATTTTGAAGGCTATTAATGATTTATTATTACTTATATTTTATCACTAATAGCGTGTTTTTGAAATACCTTTCTTGCTACTAATATACTCAATACTTTGTAAAGGTTTTTCAGGTCTTTTTTATGTATAATTTCAATATTTACTTAAAATATATGTAGAGTATTTGCTAATAAAATATTGATATATGCAGAGTAGTAATATGTTCCAACATATGAAGTTATTATTAGCTGATGTAGTATGGGTTTATATTTTATATATACAGTGGTACCTCAGCTTATGAATTTAATTTATTTTATGATTTGGGGGAAGATGGCTGCATTTGTGTCTGTGTGGAGAAGGTGGCCGTGGTCATGTCACCAGATAAAGAGTTTACAAATAGAAGCAAAATTTTGCTGATCACATTTGTTTGGGAACCAAACTGTTTGCAAACAGAAGCATTCATAAACCGAGGTATTACATTTATGTGGGTAGGATATACTCTTAAAGGGGGAAGAGATGTGTAACTCCCAAACCTGCTAGGTATCTGAAATGCGAGTTCGTCTTCTCTAATATTGAAGAATGAATTCTAGGAGCAACAGAGATTAGGAGTAGGAAAAGTTTATTGAGAGAAAGAAAGCGTCTGTCTAAGAGAAACAGAAAAGGGACTAGAAAGTGGGTTGCCTGGGACCCTAATTCCCAGGGTTTTTTTATGGAGCAAAGTCATGAGGTGAGATGGGTTCAAGGTCTCAATGCAAGATTACAATGTGGGTATGAGGTGGGCAGAACGACAACCATCCAATAAGGTTACAAATACAGTGAACCAGGTAATATTGATTAAATGGGGATCAAATGGGAAAACAAGCCCTATACAAGGAATTTTCCATTTAGAATATTAATCACTATGATCTATCTCTAGGGGAAGTAGTACCTCTTTTCTTTTTCATAATGCTAATGAGTAAATGTGCTTTAATTGTTCTCTCTACTAGCTCTTTGACTGTCCTCCATGTTGGGTTTTCCAGAGCCAGCCCTGTCTAATTGCCTATAAGATAATCTAATTAACTTAGCTATCTACAATAATATTTCATAGATCTGGAAACTGTAAAAAAGATAAAAGTAAAGACTGCACGTGGTAAACAGTAAAATAGTGGAATATTGGAACATTAATTTGTTAAAAAATAAAATTTCCTAAACTCTGTTGCTTTGATATTTTGAGATATGTTCAAAATAAATGATTTTTAGTAAGTTGAATGATAACTTAGAAGATTTAGAGGCAGCATGTTGTAATTTCTAACGTCAGTATTTTCAATGCGATGAAAAGCAAATAATTACTCCTCATTCACTTTATGGAATATAACTTGACCTTTTGAAAACATGTACTTTTCCAAAGAACGTTTATGAGAAATGTAAACTATTTTAATTAGTGCAATCAGAGTTAAGAGTTAATTTCCTGTTTTTTGGGGTACTGGAGATTGAACTCAGTACCAAACTACACTGAATTACATCTCAAGCCCAACCTTTCCTATTTTTTACTTTGAGACAAGGTCTCTTTTAGTTGCTAAATTGTCCAGATTGGGCTCAAACTTGCAATCCTCCTGCCTCAGGCTCCCGGGTTACAGAAATTACAGGTATGCATCATCACATTGAGTTAACTTTTTTAAAAAAAGAGCAAACTAGTGAAAAGGAAAAGCTATGAGGAGTGAGAGTATCTCATCCATAGTGCTAGCAAAGTCCTTTCTTGAAACCTTATGCATTGTAGTTTTGTAATAACACATTAGTATCTCATTCTGTTTGTGCTGCTGACCTCTGAAAATAATACAGTATTATGAAAAATATTTAATTAATAAAGCTTCACAGAGTGAAAGATTACTTCAGATTTTCATGGAATAGAACAAATTCCACATATTCATCAAAATGCCTTAGCCAGAGTCAAGCATGCACTTTAGCCTAAAGGATGGAATTAGATAATATAATTCTCACAAGCCACACAAAGGCACTGATGTCAGACTGATTCTCACTTTTGCTGAGGATATAACCTATCCCTCTTTTGAGTCCTCCTTTGAGTCCTGGGGGAGAAAAGTGAAAAATGGAACAAAAGTACTTTCTAGCATTTTATGGCATTCTGCACTAATTATATTCCTTGACATATTACATCATTTAGTAGCCATGTAAATCACAAGTGTAACCTGCTGGTAGAAATGAATTAATCTTGTGAAAAATTAAGAACTCAAATTAATGGCCCATACAGTTTTTATTTGCCTCATTATTTTTCATACCTTATATTTGCCATCTGATTATTTGTACTGAAATATGCATTATTCTCCCCAGGCTGGCCCCTAGAGATGAAATTGATGCTCTATGCTGAAGACCTAGTAGATAGAGGGCTGACAAGTTATTATATGCTTTTCTGTTTTCTTTGGTCTTAATACAAACATGTGGCTTTGTTACATACTCTTAATTGTTTAAAATGCTGTTTATATCTGTCGAGGTCAACACATTTCTAGTCCACTGATTGTATTACATGAGTGGTTCAAGGAACTGTTATCTCATGACAAACAAAAGACCTACAGGATATGAGGCTGAAGCTAAATTTTAAAAAGCAGCCCTTATGTAAGCCATAATAACCTACTGAAGCATATATTTTAATAAAATGCCATAGAATGTGATTTTAATGATAACACTTCCTGCCAATTTTGTTCCATGTTTTCTTTTCTCCATTTATTCACTGAACAGACACTAAGGACAAATGACAAACAAGAGAAAAAAGTTGTCTCTAATAGATTAACTATTATGTTTATAAAATTGCTCTGCCTCATTTCAGAAGGTGATTAATAGAGGCTTAATGTTATTATTATCAAATTGTTCCAAAGAAAGAACATTTCAGAGACAAAGTAGTATACAAAAGCACAATATGTGTCCATATTTTTAATCATTATCATGCAGTGTAAAAAATATGACAAATGAAAACTTATTTATGTTCGTAAAGTATAAAGTTTTCTAAAATATGAGTCAACTATTAATAAAAAATTTCCATATTAATGTTGATATAATGGATTGCATTATAAATAGATCCTCAATCATTATTAGTTACATCTGAAATTGTTCAGAGGCATTGTACTTACCATTGTTAGATTAACAGATGCAGTTGTATACATATTCATGAATAGATCACTATATGATTCACTTAATACAGATTTGCTTGATTACATGTTATACTGTTTATTTATTGTGAACTTGTCTTTAAAATTATACAGGCTGGGGATGTACTCAGGGGTAAAGCACTTGCCTAGCATATATAAGACCCAGCATAATATTATGGAAAAAAGGAAATAAAAACGTGATGGTAATAATTGTTTTGATTACCTCTGTCTCTACTGAATTAAGATTATCGAACCTGATTGTCCTTCTTGTATTTATTACAATTTGTGTGTTCTTCCTGTGCCAGTTTGTGTCATGCTCTTCTTTGAGATATATATTCCTGCTGCAGGTTTTTTTTGTTGTTGTTGTTGTTGTTTTGGGTTTTTTTTGTTTTTTTGCTGCAGGTATTTTAATAACAAGGCAGTAGTTTAATAACAAGAGCCTGAGAATTTCAGTATTCATATTTCTAGACTTACCCTTCACCTTCATCTTCTACTGTGCACAGTGTGATAGAAAAATACAGTGACTATTAAATTTTAAAACAATTATTATGATAGTAGACACATTGCTATTAATCCCTCTCAAAACACTTCACCTCACTTCGCATGTACTTATCCCATAGTTCTTGCCACTTCTGAAGCGGTTCTGAAAGGCCCTTTTTTTTTCTGTTATGGCTGCATTGATGTCCTCAATCAATTCAGATACTTACTTTTATTGGTCATTTTGATTTTGGGTAATAACCAGAAGTTACATGTGCCAGATCCAGTGAATACGGTAGATGAGGACACTTCCCATAGATGGCACTTGGAAATAACACTTGCCAAATTTCTGATCAAATCTTGTAAAGACACTCGGAAAGAAGACTTCCAGAATTGCTTCTGATAGTGGCAAGAAAAAAGAAGTAAATGTATTCAAAGCAATGGGTAGCATGGGGGGGGGTAAAAGCAATGCATCTTTTACTGTATTTTAAAAATTTAAGCATATTCTGTTCCCATAGATGGCACTTGGAAATAACACTTGCCAAATTTCTGATCAAATCTTGTAAAGACACTCGGAAAGAAGACTTCCAGAATTGCTTCTGATAGTGGCAAGAAAAAAGAAGTAAATGTATTCAAAGCAATGGGTAGCATGGGGGGGGGTAAAAGCAATGCATCTTTTACTGTATTTTAAAAATTTAAGCATATTCTGTGTATATATATATATATATATATATAT
>NW_022900950.1:12686416-12707695 GCF_012274545.1 Fukomys damarensis | reverse complement strand
CCCTCCCCATTTACAAACACTTTATTTCCATTTTTTCATTTTCTCATGGTTTTTCTTTTCCCTTATTACCTTTCTCCTACCCTTCCCACTTTCCCTACACCTTTAGCCCTTTTCTTCCCATTTCACAATGTCAGTAATCTCATTAGGATCTTGTGTACTATTACAGTTTATTCACACCAGAAAAACTATTCGGTATTTATACATGTGTGACTTATTTATTTCACTTAGGAGTATATCCTCAATATGTATCTATTTTCCTATGAATGAATCTAATTTCTCAATCTTTATGGCTGAGTAGTATTCCATTTTATAGAAAAACCACATCTTCTTTATCCAGTCTCCAACTGATGGGCAAATGGGCTGTTTCCAAGTTTGAGCTATTACAAACCGTGCCGCTATAAACATGGGTGTGCATACATCACTGTGACATGATTCTTTTATATACTGTATATTTTGATCCCTCTTGCACTTTGCATCTCCTAAGTCCAGAACATCTGAGGAGAAGTAAATATAAACAATGCCAGAAAGGGTAAAAGAGGTAGGTGCGATGATACTTCTACAGAGGCTCAGTAGGCAGAGAAAGGAATAATCTCTGTTAAACCACACTGTGTACAACCTTAGACCTCTTAACTACCTTCCACTTTTACCTTCTGTTTTTGAGTCCTGGGTTTTCTTGAGGTTTCCAAAACATTTTCTTAGCTACTTTTTGCTCCTCCACTCAGAAAGATCTTAAGTAACCACTATTTCCATTTTTCTAAGTAACTTACTAATCATCCCTCTCCCCATCTCCTGCAGTTGAAGATTCATTACTATTTCTTATGTCATCTCATTTTCTCTTTGCCTTTGAGGGATCACAACTTTTTATTCTATCGCTCTCATTTTATGGTTTAAAGAAACAAAGCTGATCATTCTCTGCAGTAAATCTGCCACATTTTTCTGATTTCTATTAGAATTTTTGGGTAACTGACCTCACTACAAAGAATCCCTTGCTGCTTAGATACCAAACACATAATAATATCTTTGAACAGGTTTATGATGTGAATTAGCAAGATTTTAGGGGCCAGGCCTTGGAAGAGAGTGGAGAATAGCACACTGTGTTCCTTGTCACCAACCTCCTAAATGTCGTACAGCGGGGATTCTATATACATTCATTTATGTCTCTTATTTTCAGAGTAGCATTGCAATAATTTTAGCAGTTAATGAGATCTTATCCACTACAAAGACATTTCTGTAAAACAAGCTAAAGATAAAAACAATATTTTCAGTATAGTTGTAGAATCTAAGAACGTACCCTATTGAAAGAGAAAATGCAATTTCCTTGGATGAATTTGACTAAAAAATAGTTTACTGACCACTTAAAGATAGAAAAAGAAAGTACTAATATCACCTTGGTTATTTTATGTTTGGTTTTTTTTTTTCACCTTTCTAGGGCAGATAAGATCAGAAGTGGAATAGAATGCTGCTTTTATGACAGTAATGAGCAAGGATTGGACTAGATAAAACAGACTGTAGATATGGGGTCACAGAACGGTGAGACTTCATGAATTTATTCATTGAAACGTGTCTCTGTCCTCATAAAATGAGATGTCAACTTTATTGGTGTGAATTGCTTTTATACACAATACTGCTGTGTCACTTTCTTTAAGAAAGTAATTCTTTAAGAAAGTAAATTCTTAAAACTGATTTACATGTTTGCTTGAAAATATAAAAGCTATTAAAATATTAAAGAGGAAAATAAACATAGCATGATTCCTGAGAAGAGCCAGCATTTTTTTATAACATTATAGTAATAAAACATGTATGTCCCTAAAACATGCATAAGATTATGTGGATAAAATGTCATTTTAATAACTGAATAGAAATAAAAATTATTTTTCTCAATCTGAAGAGAGTTAAACTCAGTGGATTTTTGAAATTGTTTTCTGAAGGAAGCAATTATTTTTTAAAAGTGACATACTTTTGATGTTTTGAGGTACATGCTCTTTTCATTCATCCATTCATCCCTCTGTCAATCTCTAGCCTCCTGCCCTGGCCTAACTCACATTACCCAAGAAAAATAGCAAGTGTTGATACAATTGAACAAGAATACATTGGGAAAAATTACAGTTAATTTTCACATGTGTCCTAAACTTTAAAATACAACAACTTTGAATTCTGTTACTATGCTAAATTCCCCTATGTCCTGTGATTATGAATTGTTCTGCAAGAAAACTGCTTTGGTATTTATTCTGTACCTAACTTGGGATTGTTTTTATGAGATACAAGTAAAAGAGAAATAAAACATGTAAGAATACTGTGAAGCTATACACTGACCTCTGTATTCTTTTAAAGTACTTGTATATAATTTTTGATAACCCATGAATACTAGAACCATACAGAACACAACAAGGCATTACATAGCAAATATTCACAAATCCATAGTATTAGGTTTAGTCATTCAAAAAATTACAGAGGTAATTAAGCCTACTTTGTAGGCTTTGTTTTAAAGTAATTTTTCTATATAACTCCCTAGAAAGAATCAAGAAATTAAGGCTTATATTCTCTTTACTAGTATTTTTAAAAAGTAGCAGATTATTGTTTTTCCCTTTTACTTTCTAAATTTTATTTTAATAACATGTTATCTTTATTGTTTTTAGCTTTATTTTTAGTTTAGCATTCTTCTAAAGATGTTTGTATTTGCTACTTTATTTACTAAATTTCTGATGCTTAGTGATTTCTTCCAACATTTATTTTAAAACAAGTCAAGGTGGGTTACTTTCACCACTGCTGTTAGACATTGTACTGGCATTTCTAGCCAGAGCAATAATATAGGAAAAAAGAAATCAAAAGCAAACAAATATGAAAGAAAGAATATGCATAATGTGACCATGTAAATAGAAAAATGCCAAAAAGTTCACAAAAAGGGTAACAGGTCTAAGAAACAAATTTAACAAAGCTGTAGGGAACATAGTCAACTCATGGTTATGAGCTGCGTTTCGCTATACCATCAATGAGCCATCCAAAAGAGAGAGCAAAGAATTAACATCAAGAATATCTTAAACCAAGGAGATAAAAGATTTTGCACTGAAAGCCAAAAACCATTGCTGTAGGAAAAATTTTAAAACCCAAATAAACAAAAAGATAGCTTGTTTATGAGTAAAATTTAATATTGTTACAGTATCAATAGTACCCAACACCATCTACAGAGTCAACACCAAACCTATGAGCTTTCCAACATGGTCCTTAACAGAAAAGGAAAAGCTAATTCTCAAAATCTTATAAAATTGTATGGGCTCCTAAATAATAAAAACAATCTGGAAAATGAAGAATCGTTTCACAGCATTTGCTTTACAATTTTAAGACCTTGTGCAAAGTTGCAGTAATCAAAACAGCATGGTAGTGGCATTACGATGGCATATAATTGACAGCTCCAAAATATACTTGTACATCTATGACCAACTTGTTTTTGAAAAGGTTGCTTAACCCTTCTGATGAGAGGATGAACAATTTCTTTAACAGATGATGCTGGGACAATGGAATTTTCAAAAGAATAAAGTTGAATCTGTGTTTACATTCTTTACAAAAACTGAACTTAGAATGGATAAACAACCAAACTATAAAAACAACTATAAAACCTTTGGAAGAAAACCAAAGGAAAAAAAAAACCCTTAGATTTAGCAGTGTATTCCTAGATGTGACTCTAAAAGCACAAACAACAAAAGAAAAAATAGGAACATTAGATTTGCAATTTGCACATCAAAGGACACTATCAAGATTATGAAGATTTCCAGCAAGATGAGCTAAGAGAGGTATCAGATATATTTTCCTCCACAAAGAAGAACCAAAGCCAAAGAATCAACAGTTGCTATTCAGCTAGAAAGTTTGCAGACAGTGTTGGAATATGCAGCTTGGATGACAGAGAGAAGTCTTGGAAAAAGACTCAGCATGGCCTTATAAAGAAGGGAATGAAGTTCTTTGCATCAAGCAGTTCAGAATAGTTTAAATCTGACAAAGAAAAGGTAAACAAGAGGCCTCCAGCAAGCTCCACTGATACCAAGGCTTCCCGAATGCTCTGCTCTTGGGAATCCTGCAGCCCTCACGGCCGGCCCTGAATCAGTTAAGGGCTATGCAGTACTCGCCGTAGCACTGCTCCTCAGGCAGCACAGTCCACATCCCAGTCTCCAGAGCACCTGGGCCGCTGCTGCAGCTTGCTATTTCCAGATCACACCCGCCCACTTCCAGCCCCCTGTGGGTGTCTGCTGAAATGTTCTCCCTCACACAGCCCACAGAGTTTGAAGGAGACCTGGCTCCTTGCTGTCTTCACATCGTCCCTGCCCAGACCCCTGAAGGGAGCCTGACACTGTGTGCCCCCTTTATACCGACAGGCACCTGGCTCCCACTGCTGTGTACCCAGGATGGCCCACCACACGTGTGCCGCAGTCCCACCTCCCCACAGCCCGAAGGGCTATGGGACCTTCCTGCTGCACGCGCTGCGCCCATGGCCATCAATTACAACTTAGCTACACGGAGACGACATTAATGTGCCAGGATTTCATGGCAATTAATGGATTTAGCATTTCAAGGGAGATTAGTGGGGATAATGAGCAGTTTCCTAAAAAGTCCTTGAGAACAGCAGACGTCCCTTGGTTACTCTCTCCACAGGTGACACTATTGTCTAAGAACAGAACAAAGGCTCATGTGTTTCTTGTAGCTGTGAGTGGCTACTGAAGGCTGTAATCAACAGACATTCACTTTGGGAGCATCCTCCCTCAGCAGTCACTCTGATCTGGAATAAATAATGAATCACTAAGGAAACATGGCTTATTTTCCTCTTTCTCTATGAGTAGAAGTTTGTACATGTGAAACTAGAGCTTTGCTTCAAATCACAAAAGGAAATTATTTCTTTCTTACTGTATGTAAAATTAAAAATCTTTTCACTCCGTGGTGAAGTGTGTGGCAAAACCTGTAACGTCAGCCACAGCAACATTATCACGTGTCCTCACCTATATATTAGAATTCCAATCTAATAAACATTACACATGTTCAGTATCTTATTTATAGATTTTAAAGCCACCAAGTAAAATCGTCATTTCCAGAACAGCATTATAGGCAGGAGAGAATAATGTGAGCGAATGAGTGAAAATGTGCCTTGATTTTGTAAATTAATTGTACTCACAACCTTCAAGTAATTTGATCTTCTGTCTGCTCTCCTGTGTTTTTACTAATGCCTGACAGAACTACTGATGCTTTCAGTAATTTCCAATTTAATGGGCCTTAGACATTTTCTGGAATTGCAAACAGAGGACTTGATTTTCTTAACCAGCTGAGGGAAAGAAAAGCAGGAGTCTGCTTTTATCACACATGGAAGCATTTACTGCCCAGCTAACTGATGCTGGGAGGTCGATTCCTCAAAGACACAGCTTTGGATCAGATCCACACAGAACAAACACTCTCCCACCTCCAAACGCAAGACAGGAGAAAGAATACTGGGTACAGCATTATTTGAGCTTTGCCCACTCTCAGTGGCTTTTAAAAAAATTCTTTACTCCCGTGTAAAAATAATTTCTGGAATTTCAAAATCCAATAAACATTTAGTTCAAAGTTATACTTTAAATGGAACACATAATGAATGTGAAACTTGTGCACCGTTTTTTATAAAGGACTATATTCTTTGACATGCGTTCTGAGTAAATTCAAACAAGAAGGTAAAGTAAGAATCATTTTTTTGATGGCAAATTAAAGTCATTTCACATAACTGACTTTTATGAAATGCTTCATGTATGGATTAATTAATCATACATGACAATACTTTTTTATCCAAAAAATGGATTTTTCTCATTCATGCTGGGAAATTACATGAAATAAAAGTAAGTACTGAAGGACTGCAGTTCAGCAGTAGAGTACTTGCTGAGTCGGCACAAGATCCTCAGTTCGATCCTCAGAACTTCACAAAATTTCATGCAAAATTTTCCATATGAAAATTTGATAAAGTTACATCTGTTTTAGATGGAACTCTAAGCATCAGGCTTCAGCAGCTACTTTGATAACAAGAAAACACTCCAGGCTAGAGTGTTTAGCTAAAAGTACTCATTACATAAATCAGTATCAATAGGGGTATCCAGCCAGTTGTCATGAAGTTGCTTCCAAGCTGTGACCACTTTCACCATCCCATAGTCATTTTTAATCTGGGATGTGATTAGTTTCTTTCATCTCTTTCACGAATACTACATATTATTATATAAATGTTTTACATAACAGACTAAAAATATATAAATGATAACAGTGATTGGCATTCTAAAAAAAAATCTACGTTAAAGTGCTCACCATCCACTGGTGGTGAGTTATAAAGTGAGTTAACATGAGTAGACTGCATTCAGTTGAAACTAAAGTGCTAACCTGGTTAAGGTAATAAATAGCCTCTTTGGTTAACTTTAAAATTTTTCTTTAAATAAAAAAGGGAAAAGTTTTTTGTATTAGAATACATGTTCTTCCAATTCTAAAGACATCAAAAAAAAAAAAAAGTTTTCTCTTTACCCAGTGCCCCACCCTGTGTGCTGATTGGGGGACAGCTAGGACTTTTTTGCTTTAGTTTACAGAGTTCAGAGCAACAGGAGTGAAGACTTCTGGGACTTTTTTTTTTTCTCATTGAGTTTACTGGTACATTTTAGGTGTACAGTACAGTTACAGTCATCATTGGGGTCTTGTACCTTTACATGACAGGTCTTGGTTCTCATTTTTTCCCCTCTCCCTTGGCCTCCCTTCCCTATTTACAAATACTTTATCTCCATTTTTTCATTTCCTCATTTTTTTCTTCCCCCTTACTTCCTTTTCCCTACCCTTCTCACTTTCCCTATACTTTTAGCCCTTCTCTTCCTATTTCACATTGTCAAATATACCATTAGGATCTTATGTACCATTATAGTTTTTCACACCAGAGAAATTATTCAGTATTTATACATGTATGACTTATTTATTTCACTTAGTAGTATATCCTCAATATGTATCTATTTTCCTATGAACTAATGGGCTGTTTCCACCTTTTAGCTATTACAAACTGTGCCGCTATAAACATAGGTGTGCATATATCACTGTGGTATGATTCTTTTAATTCTTTTGGAAAGATACCCAGCAGAGGGATGGTTGGGTAAAATGGAAGCTCTAGTCCTAGCTCTTTGAGGTATCTCCGTATTGATTTCCATAGTGGTTGCACCAGTCTGCACTCCCACCAACAAAAGAGAAGTGTTCCTTTCTTCCCACAATCCCGCCAACATTTGTTATTGGTTGATTTCTTGATAGCAGCCATTCTTGTAGGGTGAAGTGGAATCTCAGTATTGTTTTCATCTGCATCTCTCGAATGACCAGTGATGTGGAAGATTTTTTCATATATTTACTTTCTGCTTTTACTTCTTTGTCTGAGAAATGTCTGCTCATTTCAGATGTCCATTTTTGAATCGGGTCTTTATATTGGGGGGGCTAATTTTTTTTTTAGTTCTTCCTACATTCTAGATAAGAGCCCTTTGTCTGAGGAGCAGCTGGTAAATTTCTTTCCCCACATTGTAGGTGTCTTTTAGTTCTGCTGATGGTTTCTTTTGCAGTGCAGAAGCTTTTTAATAAGATGAGATCCCACTTGTTGATTCTTTCTGCTAGTTCCCATGCTGAGAATTTGTTCATAAAATCTTTTCCTATGCCAATATCTTCAAGAGTTCTGTCTAACTTATATTCCAGCAAATTTAGTGACTCTTTTTTAATATTTAGATTTTTAATCCATTTGGATTTTAGTTTAGTGCATGGTGAAAGATAAGGGTCTAGTTTTAATCTTCTGCAGGTTGAAATCCAGTTTTTCCAACACCATTTATTAAAGAGGCTAATTTGCCTCCAGTGAGGATGATTGGCTCCTTTGTCAAAGATGAGTACATCTAGAGTTGTTTCTGTATCTTCCAGTCTTTTCCACTGATCCTCAAGTCTGTTTCTTTGCCAGTACCATGCTGTTTTTTATCACAGTGGCTTTGCAGTATAGTTTCAAACTAGGAATTGTTATACCCGCTGCCATGTGTCTGTTGCCTAGGACGGCTTTTGCTATTCTAGGTCTCTTATGGTTCCAAAGGAATTTTTGGATTCTTTTTTCTAGTTCTGTGAAATATAGTGTTGGAATTTCAATTGGCATTGCATTGATTCTGTATAGCAGTTTTTGTAGTATGGCCATTTTCACTATATTGATTCTTCCTGCCAGAAGCAGGGGATATCTTTCCATTTTCTTATGTTGTCTTTGATCTCTTTTTTCAGAGTGCTGTAGTTTTCAGTGTAGAGGTCTTTTGCTTCTTTCATTAGACTGATTCCTAGGGACTTTCAAATACAACGTGGACAGAAATTTCTTAAGGGCAACAGAGTGTCTAATTTGTTTGCATGCTCAGTCTCAGTGTTCTTCTACGGGTCTAACACTAAACTCAATGAATTATGATTTCCTGGATTTATGAAAGTACATAACTTTTGTATGTTCTTTTTATTCTTTTCTTTTCTTATCTTCTTTTACTTTCCTTTTACTTTTCCTTTTTAAGAATATTGCTAGAACAAATAAAAAGAAGGAAAGAATATAGGTCCTTGCTAGTCACTGATTAGTCATTTGAGTCCTCTATAAGGTATTTTTCAGGAAATTCTCATCGTAAGTATAATTATTTTAAACAAACACCCAAAAGCAAGAATATAATACATATGTTATCTTGTAGATATCGATCTTTAAGAAAGATAAAAGGCTCTTAACAGGTTGATTTGCTTATCATTTTGTTTGCCACTCTTCCTACTTCTGGCCTTCCTTCTCATTTGAGTTATTAAACAGGATGCAATTCTGTGGTCTTTGACCATTCACTCCAGACTAATCACTAACACTTCTGTAATTTATTTAATTAAAAAGCTTTCTAATGCTCTGTTTGAATTAAAAACATAAACCATTGGATGAACTTGTGCTTGAAATATACTCATGTATGTATATATATATATATATATATATATATATAAATACATGTATATATACATTGGGAATAGAACTCAGGACCTTGTGCTTATGAGGGGGCACAGTGCCACTGAGCTAAATCCTAGGTTCTGAAATATATTCTAAAAATGTAAGTAAAAACAGTTTTTGCATTATACTTGAGATAATAAGCAATCTTAAGTAATCTAATGTTTTTAGTAGAATACATTAGCAAATTATGTACTATTGATCATGGAAAGAAACAGTAAAAAAGTATAGTGAATCAGCATAGGCTCATAGGCTACTTGCTGTAGTTGGTTATATGTATGTGTATACATATTTATACATAAGTGTGTGTGCAAAATCATTTAACTTAGAATTCTATAAATTAAGTATTCATATGCCAACAGAATTTATATTCTTGCATACTACTTTTTATAACAGTTGAGGTAATAAATAACTAAAACTGCATAAATAAATAAAAATCATAGTTTCAAATTATTTCTTATAAAAGAGAGTTTCAGGTGCTCCAAACAAAAGATAAATACTAGGAACAATTTTTTCCTTAGCACTCTGAGTCTTTCTGTCACCTGTGGGACTTGGCATCGAGGATACTGAAGTCCTGTAGAGATCGACTTCCCTCCCTCTCTCTCTGCTTCCCCGCAATGACATGGAGTCATATCCTGAAATTCTAAAAAAAGGGAATGTTGACTCTGAGGAATGTGAGTTGTGAAAGATCCACTGAAGTATTTCCCTAACTGAACTCTAACATACTCGATGTAAAGTGAAACATAATTAAAAGCAAATGTCAAATGTTTCCCTATTTCATTTCTCTAAGTGAGGCAGACTAAATATTTAAAATGCAACCAAATATTTTCCATGAGTTATGTTTAGCCCTACTTCATTTTTCACATTGCCGTACAGAGGTTTATTGCATGGCTGTACAGTTTTTGCTTTTGTTATTGATGAATATTTAGATAGTTTGAATATAGAAATAATGTTGCTAGAACCTTACATATCTATTGTAAATGCATTTTTCATAGTAAAATCCCTTGAGAGTAGATTATTTCTTAAGTACGTGTGCAGTTTTAGCAGACCTTCAAATGAGGAGCCCGGGAAGCTAATGTCAGTTTACATTTTCACTAATGCCTTACGAAGGATAGAACAGCTTCTCAGTTCACTTACACAACTGGTTATTGCTTTTGTTTTAAAATGATATTGTTTTATTGTGCATTTTCTTAAACGGTGGTGAAGATAATGACCTTTCGTTGTTATTTCTGTGTCCTGTGTCATGGCCATTTACTCATCATCTTTGTGTTCATCATTTTGCATCTTGTCTATTTTCAAGGTTAGGAATCTTACTGATTTTCAATGTCATTTATATATTTTGATACAAGCCCTATATTTGGCGTTTATTTGCAGATTTTCCCTAATTTGTCTTGCCTTTTTACTTTTTTTTGCCTATTATATTTCATTTTCTTTTTTATGGAAATACATTTTAAAGTTATTTATCTTTTTAAAATTTTCATTATTTGTACTACCTATTTTCAGTACAAAATGATTGCAATCATCATGGGGAGATGGTACATCTACATGACTCATCTTAATTTTTTTACATCCCCTTCCTTTCCCCTCCCTCTCCCAAAAATTTCTTAGTCACCATCCCATGGAGCGAAGTTCCGTCTGCTTATTTCTTATTGTCTGTCTTTTATTTTGCTCTTTTGTTTATACTTTGGGTTTCTCACATGATATTTAAGCTTGTGTGCCTGATTAATTTTACTTAACATTATGGTCTCAATCCATTTTCCTACAAATGATTAAAATGTAGCCTTCTTCATAGGATAGTAGTACTCCACTGTACATAAAAAACACATTTTCTTTATCCATTCATCTGTTGATGGACATATAGGCCATTGCCACGATTTAGCTATAAACACAAGTATGCATGAATTACTGCAATATGATGTCTTTAACTCTTTCAGGAAGATATTCAAAAGGAGAATGACTAAAACGGAATTTCTAGTTTTAGGTTTTTGAGGAATCTTGATATTTATTTCCATAGTGGTTGTACTACTTTACATTCTTACCAACAATTTAAAGGGATCCTTTCACCTTCTTTTTACTTATTTATTTATTTGACACTGGGGATTGAACTGCAGCTGAACCACTGAACTAAATTCCTGATTTGTTGATGAAAAGAGAATCTTAATGTTGGTCAAATGCATCGATGTTGCATTGTTATGTTAATACTTTTTGTGTTAGTTAAGAAGTCAGGTGGATTCTGTGAACATTACAATCGTAGAGTAACACTGTGGAAGCCACCAAGTCTCTGCTTTCTTTTAGGAAAAATTATTACAGATTCATTTTTTTCATGTATATTCAAAATTTCTATCAGGCTGGGTATGGTGGTGCATGCCTTTAATCCCAGCACTTGGGAGGCTGAGACAGAATTATTGCTGTGAGTTCAAGACCAGCCTGGGCTACATAGTACATTCCAGGTCAGTCTCAACTTACATAGTGAGATCCTGTCTCAAAAAAACCAAACAAAAAAACCCCAAATTTTCTATCAGTTTTCATCATCTGGGTTCTCAAGTATTTTCACAATTTCCAATTAGTGGTGCTGACTGTCTTTACAAATATTTATACGGTAGTCAGCTTTGGAAGATGAAGGTTGCATTTCCTTGTCTAGTAAAGCATGGAAGTTTTAGTGCCCAATAATAAAAATTTCCGATAGAAAATTTTATATAAAAAACCCCAAATTTTCTATCAGTTTTCATCATCTGGGTTCTCAAGTATTTTCACAATTTCCAATTAGTGGTGCTGACTGTCTTTACAAATATTTATACGGTAGTCAGCTTTGGAAGATGAAGGTTGCATTTCCTTGTCTAGTAAAGCATGGAAGTTTTAGTGCCCAATAATAAAAATTTCCGATAGAAAATTTTATATATAATGTAATATTACTAAGCTTGTGATTGGTTTGGATTTCTGGGGACACAACAACCTTCTGCATAGTTTTCGTTGTGATCCACATATCTCATATACCACACTTTATTTCTTGTATAACTTCTCTGCCTGAATATTTGTAAGTCAACTCTACATTTCCTAATATTTTATTAACCAAACTTTTAGCTGCTTTAATCCACCTGTTGCACTCTGAATTTGTTGTTATATTTTTGTTCTAGAATTTTGGTGCTTCTTTTTTTCTTTTCAATAGTTTGTTTTTAGAGCAGTTTTAGGTGTGCAACAAAACTGGATAGAGGGTACAGAGATTTGCCAAATATTCCCAGATCCATAATTTCACAGTTCCTCTTATTGCCCACCATCAACATCCCAACATGAGTGACAGGTATATGTCACAACTGATGAATCTACACTGACTTGTCAGCCAAAGCCTACAGTTGACAGTAGGGTTCATGATTGATGTTTTATAAGATATGGATTTGAACATATGTAAACTGTCATGTATCCATGACTGCTTTCAAAGTACACTCTGCTCTCTGGACTCATCTCTCCTTCTGAAACCTTTGGCAATGAACTATAAATTTTACTACATTTATAGTTAGCCTTTTCCAGAAGGCTAGAGTGTTGGAATCACACAGTATAGATCAGTTTCACACTGGCTTTTTACTCAGTAATGTCATCTTTTCATGACTTGATACCTCAGATCTTCTTGGAATTAAATAATATTCTTCTGTCTGACTGTACCACAACTGATTTATCCATTCACCTACTGAAGGGCATCTTGGTTGCTTCCATGCTTTGGCAATTTGAAGTTCTGTTTTAGATTTAATTTTGGCATATTTAAAAAATATTTCCCACAAATTAGTGTCTGATAATTATAATAATATATGGATCTCTTAATTGTCTGATTTTCTCAGTCATTTTGTATGGCGTGGAATTTTTACCAAAATGTGATTATATATTATATTTTCTCTATTAAATAGAACTTTTTAGCTCCATCTCAATAATTAATGTACAGGGACTAATACTTTATATGTATGTCTATATTATTCTTTTAAGACTCAAATGAGATAATATTTTCAAGTCCTAAAATAAAACCAGAGTTTCACATGCAGAGACAACTTTCACAAATGAAGGTGAAACCAGTATGAATGGTGCATGCCTGTAATCCCAGCTCTCTGTAGGCTGAAGCAGGAGACAGCTTTGAGTTCAAGAGTTTGAGGCCAGCCTGAACTACACGAAGACAATTTCTCAAAAAAACAAACAAGAAAAACAGTGCAGGT
The DNA here is from genome assembly GCF_012274545.1 of Fukomys damarensis. Taxonomy (NCBI): domain Eukaryota; kingdom Metazoa; phylum Chordata; class Mammalia; order Rodentia; family Bathyergidae; genus Fukomys; species Fukomys damarensis. Next base: position 12,694,507 of record NW_022900950.1, on the reverse strand, counting down.
GAAATTAAGATATTTTCATGAAAAAAATTAAGATAATTTGTTAGCATGCAATATACTCTAAAGGAACCACTAAGATTTTTCACACCGAAAAATAAAATATTAAAAATAAACTTGCAATATTCAGTTACAGTAATATCAAGTTCTGAATAGTATTTGAAGCTGTTAGAATTATCATATATTGATGAGCATGCTGAGTAGTATATTCATGAAAAAGCTTTGATAATTTCTTACAAAGAGAAGCATACACTTTCCAGAAGAGCCAGTAGTCTCACTATGTCACAAAAAATTTACCCCATGAATATTTATTTATTTATTTATTTATTGCACCAACAAAAGACAACCCAAATATTCTTCAGTGAGTGAACAGCCAAAGAAACTTGTATATTGTTCAAACTCGTATAATGTGCACTGAAACACTACTAATTAAGGATGACAAGGAAAAAAATCTTTTATTTTGATACTGGTTGTGTCAGTGATTTAATAAGTCTATAGATATATTTGAAATCACAAAAGTGTAAACTAAAAGAAAAATAAATCAACATAATTATTATAATTTTAAAAATATATGGAGTCTCATATGTTACTCAGACTGGCCTACAACTCTTGGGCTCAAGCAATCTTCCTGCTTCAGCCTCCCCTGTAGCTGGCTTTGTAGGCATGTGCCATCACACTTGCCTCCACTTAGTTCCTAATTAAAAGTAGGCCCATGTCTAGTTAATAGTTTTAGCACTCAGTGAAACCAATGAATAAGAAACCAATAATTGAGAATTATTTTAATGGTTTAAATAAGTGTTTAATTTATCTAAAGTTGGTTTATCACCAGATTTTGAAATTTGTAAATGATGTTATGTATTTAACAGAATGTAGGGATAGAAATGGGAAAGAGGAAAGTTCAGAAGATCAGAAGAGTTTTGGAGACAAAATAAGAATGGTGTTCATTACCGTATTTAGGCAGAAGGAATTGAAGGTGAAATATCATATTTAACCAAGTGGATACAAGTTGGGGTCGATTCCTGAGTTAGATGTGGGAGCAAAGTTTCAGCTGTGTGGATGGAGATCATGTACTTTGGTACCTACTGAGGACCATTGAACTCATCAAAAATTTCTAGCATAAAATAAAATATATTATTGTGTTTATGATCCATTTCTCACCAGGGGTGAAGATTTTTCCATAAAAATTTTTCAATGTAAATCATAATATGTCCCTAAAGATGCATCAAGATATTTTTATTATAATTTTGCTTTTTATTCATTAGATGTATTGGGTAATTGATAAACACTTCACCTTTTGGCAAATAAGGGAAAACATGGAATAAAATGTTCTCAAAATATTCGTGGTTAATAAAGAGAAAATAGGGTTTTTCCTCTTTTGTTTTTTGTTTTACATTCATTTCATACAGGGATACTCAGAGAGCTATCACTGAGATGCTAGAGCTCCATAACAAAAGTCTATCAAGGTCAACCAGCTTGGCTTTGTTGCTGGCCCTCATTTGGTGATAATTAAAAGAATCATATGCATTTGCTAGTGTACACATTTAGTTTCTGCTCAAATAATTATTAAACAATCATTTGATTTAATTTTAATTTCAATTCATTAGTGGTTTGGTTTACTTTTCATGCTCATTTAAGTGTAGCTCTTGAAGCTGATATTAACACCTCTTGTGCATTGTTTTTTCACCATATTTGATTTTATTGGCTTTTTACCCCTGCATGTCCCATTTTTCTCTTTGTTTCCAGCATGTTAGTTAGCACACTGACTCTGAATGAGCTTGTGTTTTGGAAAAGGATGTCATCAAATTCCAAAGCAAAAAGCCTCATTTTCCAAAAATTGGGCAAGCTCCCAGAAGACATTTAATGCCTCATAATTTTATAGTTAGTTTAAGCAATAAAGGAGAAGAAACTAATTCTCTTGCCATTCTCATACCTCCTAAATTTGAAACAGAGCCTTCCTTGCTCTTGCTGATTTGTTTTGATATCCATGAACAATCCTTCTGAGATATATTTTTATTGTTTCTTCTGCTATATCCATTATTGATTTTATTAATCTTCCATTCTACATGATGCAGCCTGAATAGGATGGTATGCAATTATTAGGTCAAGTCAGCAAATATTCAGTTAAGAAACAAGGTAACTGCTAACCAGGAAGGTGATTTTTTTTTTCCTGAGAAGCATTTATATAACAGTTAAATGCATCTTTAAAGTTTTGCATTTGGATATTGAAATTTTGTCTGAAAAATATTTAGAGCTATAATTTTCAATCCATAAAAATGTATTTTAAAAATAAAAAATTATTAGAAATGTAGCAATATATTTTACCAAGATTATTTCTAATATATTTTAAGATTCCTATTAAACATTATTTTGACATTTATTGATATTTGAACTCCATTACACCTCTGTGAAACTAATGATTCCTTATATGGAACAATCAATAAAATTGCACACTTGCTTAAGGAATTTGGCATGGGCCAATAAATAGAGCACCCATAATGTTTTTCGTAGTTCTTATCTTGGACTTCACTATTGTAACTTTTACCCATTAATTTTCTTTTATTCGGTGAAAACTGGAAAACATTCACAGTTAAGCAAAATGCACACTTCCAAGGTCCAAGGGGGAAAAAAGGATGATTGAGAGCTTTAGTACATTGACATAGTACTTTTGAAAAATTATCACTATTCTATTTCCCATGCACAATCAATTTCTTGGCATTTGAAACAAAATAATTATTTAAATGTTTTCAATTTAGTCCTTACAAATAAGAGAATTATCATAATCAACTAAGTTCAGGAAGGTAATTTTTAAAATGTCAATCCAGACTGTGTGTTCTGGATAGATTAACATTCCTATCTCACCTTTTAAGTATAATGACTCTTGTGAAATCTGATTACCACATATGGCAAATCCTAAAAGTCCTTAAATAGAGTTTGATCTAATTGCTGTGTTTTTAGGGATGAGACATTTCAAAGTGCTGAAGAAATAACATAAATTAAATTAAGTTTAGCATTCTGAGTCTCATGGTGAGTAAATTAGTGTATTTTATGGATTTTGATTACTTCTATACTTTATTTTATTGCACAAATGTGTGTATTTATAGAGAGATCTTGAAGACTCAGCAAAGGAGAAATTATAGAAAATAATTAATCGTTTATTACTCACCTACAGGTCTAGGTATGTATTTGAGGCTGGAACTGGAGGCTAGAAATCCAAATCAGGTGGCTTCATCTCTTCCTCCTCTGGTAAGGGTCTCATGGCAGAGATTAGCACAACAGTGAAAACATGGGTGGGAGATATCACTTGACAGGCAAAATTCCAGAGGCTGCAGGGGCTCATTTCACTCTTTTTCAGCAACTCATTCTCACACATAATAACTCAGAGACCTACAAGGATTATCTTAACCTCTTCTCCAGCAACTGCAATGACCTAACTGCCTCCCACTAGGCCACACTTACTAATTCTTGTATCATCAGTAATACCATCACATTAGGGACCAAATTGCCAACACATGAACCCTTGAAGGACCTGCTCAAACCACATCCCGACTATGATGAGAATGAGATTGCATTGGAAAGAAATCAGAAAAGGTAATGTGAGAGCAACAAAATCCCTGATATCATAATGTCATGGGGAAAAACAACCCACCAAACAAAAACAATATGACATAACGAATGTAAGCAGAAAGAGGCAGGGTGAATAACTCAATTGGTTAAGAAAGGTTGGGAGGCTGTGACCTTTGGACGACAGCATCAATAACGAGATGGAGCAGCATACGACAAGAGTTGAGAGTTTCCAGAAAGCATTCAGGGAAAGCAACAACAGAACAACAAACAACAAACAAATGTGGGAATAAGCTTCAAGAAAATGTAATGGAGAAAAAAAGAAACATTAGATATCCTGATAAATATTGTATAAGGTGGAAGGTGATAAGCTGAAAATGCAAAAGTAGTCAGGGGCCATATACTTAGCCTATGTCAGAATCAAGGTTGAATCTCCAGCTCTATAAAAAGTTTTGCTTTGATGTTATTAAAGTTGTTCATTTTTTAATAAGAATTCACCCATTTGACTTTCTTCTTTTGTGAATTAGCAGTTTATGGTCTTTGATTATGGTAAAGAATTTCATCTTTTTATAATTAATTTGCCAGAAAATTTTATTGTTATTCACATTATCCATGAATACAGAAATATGCTTTTAATACCAGTCCTTTCAATTCTGGAAGTTTTGATATTTGTTGAAGTAGTAATATAAAACTGTCTATGAATGATTTTCTCTTTGTGATCTATTTTTCAGTGAATGCTACATGTAATTCAGATTCAGACTCTTCTTTCTGGTGTTTGATCTCTGATGATGTGTAAGCCTCAAATTTCACTCTTCCCTCAGATTGTTATGGTTTGAACTAAAATGTTCCCCAAAAGACTCATGTGTTTGTAGGTGAAGCTCTGGGAAGACGATTGGACCATGGGGGCACTAACGTCAGCAGAGGATTAATTCACTAAAGATTTATAGCTGAGTATGCTGTTAGGATGTGGGGCCTGGTTGGAGGAGGTGGTCCAAAAGCGGGTGATCTTGTCTGTAGCCCCTTCCTGTCTCTTCTGTTCTCTCTCTGCTTTCTGATTGTCACAGGTTGAGTGGCTTTCTTCTGCTTTGTCCTTCTGACATGCCATTTCTGCATGATGACCATAGACTAAAACCTCTGAGACCATAAGCCAACATAAAACCTCTCCTCCTTCAAGCTGAGCGTGATAGGTATTTTGCTCCAGTGTACAATAGTGACCGTTACATGGAACATTTCATGTTGATAATGACTGGGTGTTCCTCCTCAGGTACAGGCTGGAGGAGATTCAAGTCTCTCATATCCATCCTTGCATGTGGAAACCTTCACCTGGTCTCCCACCCATAGTAACAACCCTAAGCCAGATTTAATTCCTTGTTATCTTCAAATTGGCTTGCAAAACCTGCTCTACTTTCCACAACACCCTCCCACCAAGCCTTGTCATGTCAACAATAAATATTTAGAACTTATAATAATTCCTGAAGAACTCCACAAAAATGATTAAAATTCAAAATTACTCATTATTTTTTCTTAATTGCATTTTCGTTAAATATGCTGGAGCTTACATTTTTTATTTTTAGCTATACCATTTACACACTTGGTATTGTTACCCTGTCACCTCCGATAAAGGCCATCTTATCGAGGGGCCTTTGGTGAAGGGTCTCCCCAGACAACTTCGCTGAGATCTACTTCCTGGAGTTTCTTGAAAACACACTCTTCATTCTAGTTCAGTACTTTTTTACTCTCAGCCTTTCCCCTTTGTCTCCTTGGCCCCTGGCATGGCCCTAAGGGAGCTTTTTCCTAGCTGAAACTCTTCCTCTTTGCTTTGCTTCTTAAAAGTCATGAATTGAGCAGCTTTGTACCATTATGCCCTTCTTCATATGTTCCTGTTTTGGAGCCAGCTGATCATGGGCTGAACTACTGAAACCAAGAGCCAAAATAAATTATCTCCTCCTTTAAGCTGTGAGTGGTAGACTTTTTTTTTCCAGCAATGGCAAATATGACCAAGGCAGCTATATTCCACAAGAAGGAATAGAGAGAATTCACTTCATTATAGCAAAGTTTTGCCTGCAGAGATGGAGACCAACACACATGAAATAGGGTCTTTAGAATTTGAATGTATATTCAAATTTGAGTATCTCAATTTTAAAGAAGAAAACCAAGACTCTCAGAAGGCTATTACCCAATTCACCAAGTCATAGTTATTTGGGAAAGTCTGGTAACAGAAAGTAAGCTAATACTACTTGAAAACTAGCAGGAAGATGGCCAAAAAAGTAGAATGAAAAAGAATACTTAGTTTGATGTTTTATCAGATTTTCATGGGTGTTACCATGATCCATTCTTAGAAATTTACAAAACTTTGTAAGAATCCTAGATAGTACAATAGTCACTTCAGTGCCATGAAACTTTATGAACTTAATTATTATCCTTTAAGCTCTGCCTATTAATAACCATCTCATCAATAAATGCATTATTTTACATTTTAGTGTATAGCAGAGTGAAGATCCAGTTTGAATGACTTTGGAATCATCCTGAGTGACTGATGGAGCACAATTTGGGTTTTTCTGGGTGTGTCATGCAGGAGGGGCTTTGGGTCCATGTCTGTTCCCTCACTCCTTGCTCTCTGTCAAGATTCCCCTGCTCTACTTCCAGGCTGTTGTGAACTAAAAATCATGCACTTCTGCTATGATAATTTTGCCTTGGAGCCAGATACCATGGACTGCATCCCTTTTAAAACCCTTAAACCTCTCAGCTTTTAAGTTGTTGGTATGAAGTATTGTGCCCAGCAGTGGGAAAACTGACAAATACCTACTGCTTGAAAACTTATTGGGGATTTATTTTAATAACAATGCATTTTGATAAATTATCATGCTATAATACATGACTAAAATAGAAAAGACCCTTCTGTTAATTGAAAGATGGCAGGCAAATTAAAATTAAATTATTCACCTCTCCTAATTTTATGTTATGGCCCAAAGAAGAAGTGAAAATAATTTTCAATATTAAAAAGTTAAAAGAGAGCTATCAGGGGCAATTGAGAAACCATGCATCTATTTTCTCATTTCTTAGCTAATATCACTCATAGAAAGTTTTGTTTCCTTGCTATGTTCCTGAAGCCACACCACATACTTATACTATTTATTATCTCATTTAATACATGAATGAAAGATCTCATGCACATATGTATGAAAAAAAGAGTATTCTTTCTCTTTATGAATGATTTAGAAAGATCACATAAATTGACTAAAGATATTTGTCAGCATAGGCTGTAGATTAAAATCCAGACTATGTGAACTCTAGAAACTAGAGTATTATTTCCATGACAGGATTTCAGTGCATTTTTCTGTAAAATCTACTATTTGTGTAATAAAATCTTGTAGAAGTATCAATGAATGCTGGCAAGCACCAAGTTTAAAGTAATTAGATAAGTAAATTTTTATGAATATTGAGTTTTGTGGAGAGAAACACTGCATTTCCTTTTCTCACAATCTTTTCTTGGTAGCAAGTTATTAGAAAACTTCTCTACTGTGCATAAAAAGTAAACTGATAAAAGGAAAAATGAAAGGCATTATCAAATATCACCTGTTAATTGGAAGCCAGAAGCAAGCCTTGGCAGATGTGAAATATCAAGACTGTGTGAAGTTCAAATAAAACACATCAGAGTTCAGTGAGAAACTGGTAAAAGAGGAATGTAAATAAGAACCCATATTTTAATCATGGTCTTTGTCGTTACATGTCTTCAAACTTATTACCTCAGAGGTTCTTTAAACAGTACCCAGTTTTACTTTATACTTTCTAGCTTAACTTTATGAATGATTAAATTTATTAGAGTTCAATGTTATCTTTTAAGTAGTACCAAATGATAACTGTACTATCTACAAATGCATTGTTGGCATTTTAGTCCTTGAAAAATATCTCAAATATATATTTAATCAACTTCAAAGAGGGATTATTTTCTTATCATACAAATGAGGACTTCATTTTCTTATCATGCAAGTATTGCTACAGAAAAGAAGCCTCTGTGTGTGTGTGTGTGTGTGTGTGTGTGTGTGTTTTCTGAAACCTTACTCAGGTAATACTTGAAGTACACTATAGACAAGAATTTTCAATTTAGGGTTTATAGCAATGCATTCTTTCAACTGGAAAAGAGAAAATTGCCAGGGATTCTATTTATCTTTGTTGTTTGTTTTTTTTTTTAACATTTATAGGTTATCTTTGCACCTGAAATTTTCTTCCTTTATCCATGTATTCCCTGTGCTTAATCCAGAATAAATATTTGAATATTTAGGATTTTCTTATCTTTTCCTGAGCATATTTTTATTTTGATGCATTCTTTCAACTGGAAAAGAGAAAATTGCCAGGGATTCTATTTATCTTTGTTGTTTGTTTTTTTTTTTAACATTTATAGGTTATCTTTGCACCTGAAATTTTCTTCCTTTATCCATGTATTCCCTGTGCTTAATCCAGAATAAATATTTGAATATTTAGGATTTTCTTATCTTTTCCTGAGCATATTTTTATTTTGTTATCAAGAGACCCCAA
>NW_022900950.1:12663904-12686328 GCF_012274545.1 Fukomys damarensis | reverse complement strand
AAGATACCAAATAGTAGATTTTCCTGTAAAGGAAAATATATGCCCATTGTAAGCCATAACAAATATATTATCATATTACAAACATGTTGAAAGGCCCATAAATATTAAAATATTTATGAATACTTACATACAGTCTTATATGTGTATGTGTGTGCCTGTGCATTGTGGATATATATATATATTTTTTCACTTAAGAATACAAAAGTCATGTGGATTACTAAGATGCCTTTTGTGATCAAAACTTTCCCCTACAAGGGCAATATTACAGCACATGTATTTATTTATCTGTATTTTACATATACATATATATATATATGCAACATATTGATACTTTTCTATTGTATAATAGCTTCCTTTCTCAAAACTTAATTTTTCTCTGTGATTCTGTTTATTAGAAGAAAGCCAATGTCTACTTCAATTTTTTAATTTTTCATTAACTAGGAATCATGTATGACTCAAGTTAAAAGATGTTGAAATAGCTTAGAACCATTCTAATGATCTATCACACAGTATTTTCTTATTGCTGTCATCTTGACTTCTGACATAATTATTCTCAGGCTTTCTCCTTTCCATGTTAAGCCTTATATAAATTATATTAGAATATTTTCACATTTAAAAATTTATGCAAATAGAAACGCACCTGTTATTCATTCTACTATGATTTGTGTTGTAGAAATATTTTCAATATTTTCTTGTGAGATTTATCTACTATAAATTGTATTATGTGATTTGATCATTTTTTACTGTTCTATAATATTTTGGTAAATAAATACACCAAATTGTATTAATCCAATATACCATCAACAGATCTTTTATTGAATTCCAGTATCTGATACTATTCATACTATTCCATGGTGCATATGTACAAAAGTTTTTCTATAGTATTTAGTTGGAAATAAAATTGATTATTTGGTATATGGATTTTTACCCTTGATAGAAAATAAAAGAAAACTGTTTTCCAAAGTTGTAGCAATTAATAAACCATCAGCAAACAGAATTTCCATTTTTTGCTGATATAGAATATTGACAGACTTTATCTGATTGATGTATAGTGGTAGGTCATTATAATTTTAACTTGTATTTTTCTGAATTATAACCATAGCATGCCTTCTACTTTAATTATTAGTGATGAGATTGTCTTTCAGTTGTTTTATTTTTCCCTTTGTAATTATTATGTGAAACTTCTTTATAATCTTTGGTAAGTAGTATTTCATCAGTTATACACATCATAATTGTTGTCACAATAATTCTTGGTAACAAATCAATACAGATCCTTAATGTCATACAAAGTAAACATGTATTTATCACCTATGTCCAGCACCTCCATCCTGTGGACACCAGCGCCCTGTGCCAGAAACCTCTGATCCATGGATGCCAGCACCCCAAGCCCCAGAGTTTGCCACACAGGCCATGTGGTATCTGAATCTGCATTGCAGAGGCACTAAGGGGCCATAAAGGTCATGGTTATGAACTACAGAAGACAGAGCAGAGGCAAACAACAGAGAGAAGGCCTCTCTGAGGCTCCTCAATGAAAACTGAAGGCTACTGAAAAGGTGAAGAAGATCTGTGATAAAGGCACACTGGACCTCCATGGTTGTTGAGTCAGTAGGATCAGCACCTCCCTTAGAAACTCAGGCTCACTTCAGGGGAAAAACAGCTGGATCCTGTAGTAGAATGTTGCAGAGTTCAATCCTGCAAGAGGTCAGGGAAGTCAACTTGGGCCTTCCAGCCAGAAATCAGCCTGTATTTCAGTGAACTTGGCATAGAGATGAGGCATATAGGCCTCCAACTAGCCATGATTTAAAAAAAAAAATACTACACTTAGACATATAATAGTCAAGATCCCAGAAACCCAACAGAAGAACAAAATCCTACAAGCAGTTAAAGAAAAGAAACAAATCACATACAAAGGAAAGCCCATCAGAATCACAGTGGATTTTCAACAGAAACCCTCAAGTCAGGGAGAGCCTGGAGTGAGTTATTTCAAGCCCTAAAAGAAAATAACCTCCAACCTAGACTGTTGTATCCTGACAAAATATCTTTCAAAATCGGTGGGGAAATTACATACCTCCATGACAAAGAACACCTGAAAAATGTCATGAATACCAAACCATCACTCCAAACAATTCTAAACAATATCCTAGAAAAAGACAATGAAGGCCACAACTCCATGGGACTCAGCAGAGCAAATCCATGAGGCAAGGCAAGAAATTAAAGAGAGAGGGGGGAAAATAAAAAATAAAAGAACCAACAATAGTAAAATATCATAACAAGGATGGGTTGATATATGTCAATTATAACCATCAATATTGGCCTCAACTCACCAATCAAAAGAAATAGACTGGCAGAATGGATTAAAAAACAAAATCCAACAATATGCTGTATACAAGAAACATACTTAGTTAAAAAAGAAATTCATAGGCTGAAAATGAAAGGATGGAAAACAATTCTCCAAGCAACAGGAACCTGGAAAAAAGCAGGGGTAGCTATTTTATTTGCAGGCAAGGTAGACCTCAAACGAAAAATAATTAAGAGGGACAACGAAGGTCACTACATCTTTGTAAAGGCAACAATCCAAGAAGAAGAAATAACAATCATAAATGTGTATGTACCAAATACTGATGTCCCCAACTATACAAAACAAATAGGAAGGGACAAGAAAAACTTAATAAGCACTAATACAATTGTAGTGCGAGATCTCAATATTCCTCTGTTACAAATAAACAGATCATCTAGACAAAAATTCAACAACAAAATAATAGAACTGAACCAAACTTTTTAACAAATGGTCTTAATAGATGTCTACAGAGTGTTCCACCCCACCGAATTAGAATATACATTCTTTTCAGCTGTACATTTTGGTCATTCTCCAAAATAGAACACATGCTAGCTCACATGCTTAAGTAAATGCAAAGGAATTGAAGTTACCACTGTATATTATCAGATAATATTGCAATTAAACTGGAGATTAATCACATAAGAAACCACAAGAACCACACAAACACATGGAAATTGAAGAACACTCTCCTGAACAACCAATGGGTCACAGAGGAAATTAAAGAAGAAATTAGTTTCTACAATTAAATGATAATGCCAATACAACATACAGGTCTCTATGGGACACCATAAAAGCAGTTCTATGAGGGAAATTCATAGCAACAAATGCCCACATGAGGAAAACAGAGTGAGCACAAATGAACAACCTAATGCAGAGCCTCAAGCTTTTAGGAAAAGAGCAAGACAAATCCAAAGCTCATACAAGGGAGGAAATTATAAAGATCAGAGCAGAAATCAATGCAATAGTGACTAAGAAATTGATACAAAAAATCAATAAATCAAAGAGTTGGTTTTTCAAAAGAATAAATAAAAGCAGTAAGCCCTTATCCAACCTTATCAAAAAAAGGAAAGAAAAGGCTCAAATCCATGCAACTAGGAATGAAAAAGAATTCACAGCAGATCCAGCAGAAATCTAGAGGATCATTAGTACCTACTTTGAAAATCTTTACTCTAGTAAAATGGAAAGCACAGAAGAAATGGACACATTCCTACACACAGTTGAATAACCTAAGTTGAACAAAGATATAAAAATTCTAGACACCCCAATTAAAATCAGTGAAACTGAAAACATAATTAAAAATTTACCAACAAAGAAAAGTCCAGGTCCTGTTTATAAAAGAATGTTGCCACTACTGTTTAAACTCTTCAATGGAATTGAAAGGGAGGCAATACTCCCAAATTCATTCCTGGAAGCAAGTATTACTTTGATTCCAAAACCAGGGAAAGATCCATCCAAAAAAGAGAACTACAGGCCAACCTCCCTAATGAACATACATGCAAAAATCCTCAACAAGATATTGGCAAACAGAATACAGAGGGTCATCGAGAAGATCATACACCCTGACCAAGTTGGATTTATCTCGGGGAAGCAAGGATAGTTTGTAATAAATACAAGTAAATAAATCAATCTGTAAATAAAATACATAAAATCTACATAAATCAATAAATGTGATACACTATATTAACAGAATCAAAGACAAAATTCATATGGTCATCTCAATAGATGCAGAAAAAGCATTTGACCAAATCTAACACCAATTCTATCACTATAAAACCCTTACAGAATAGAAGATCTTTATCTTAACCTGATTAAAAAAAGTTTTTTTTAGTAAAATGGAGTACTACTTAGCCATAAAGAATGAGAAATTAGAGACATGTATAGCTAAATGGATGCACATTAAGACCATACTCTTTTTTTTTTTTTTTTTGGTATAGGGGATCAAACTCAGGACCTTGCATGCTCAAGGCATGTGGCGGAACCACTGAGCTAAATCCCCGGGTCAAAGCCATATTCTTCAGTGAAATAAATAGGACACAAATATGTAAATACTGAATTATTTCTCTGGTATGAGAAACTGAATGTGTAAATTAAGATTAAAATGAATAATTGATAAAGTGAAATAGGAAGAAGAGGTCCATAGGGGTAGGGGAAGAGTGAAGGGTAGGGGAAAGGAAAAAATATGAGAAGAGAAAAAAATAGAAATAAAGCCTTTGCAAATAGGCAAGTGTTGGGGGAATTGAAGGGAGGGCAGAGGAATAGGGAAAAAGTAAGAACTGAGATACATCCTATAAAGGTACAAGTTCCTAATGATAAACATAAATGTATTGTATACCTAAAAGGTACCAATAAAAGTATTTAAGAGAAAAATATATTTATTTTATCATTTTGGGGTGTGCACCTAGGTTAGACTTGCTGGAAGGGTTTTTCAGATGGTCTTGGATGGGCACATTTGTCAGCCTTATTCACACCTGTCTTATTGAATAATAGTTCCTAATTATTTGTTATTAATAGCAGAGCTATAATTCATATTCCTACAGAGAACAACTTTTGCATATGCATGAATAGTAAGTTCTTTTGGATAAGTACTTAACAGAATTCCTGTAGCAACACAAATTCATATTTTACCATCTCTTTTTGGTTCTGTCAAAATGCCCTTTAAAAGGTTACAGCAATTCATTATACACAGATGTTATGTGAAGAATCCTCTTTACTCTTTGTTATCAGTTAGTTCACAGTGTAGCTTATTATCATCTTGTCATTATTTTGCCAGCAGAGTTAGGTCTGTTTTTCTATTTTCAGTGTCTGTTGTAATTACTTTCTCATATAGTTTGCAGTTTTCCCATTAAATTATTTGATTTTTTTTCTCGTTGGCATCTAAGAGTTTCAAATTTTCAATATATGATTTGGTTTAGCCATTAATTTATGACCATTTTATGAATATAAATTTCTTCTATCTACCCCAATTTCTTTTTCACAAGAGATTGAACTCAGACCTCATGCTTGTGAGGCAGGCATGGTGCCTCTGAGCTAAATCCCTGGCCCTATCTACCCAAATTTGTCAACGTTTTTTTCCTTTTTTGTGATGCTATAGATTGAAGCTGGGGTCTCATACAGTGAGCCACATTCCAAGCCCTCCATCCTTTTTTGGAAGGCTTTCCACATACAAATTATATTGATACTATTCATTTTGAAAATCTTTCACCCCATGAAGAACTGAGTGTTGTATTGTTATTTTTCACTGTTAATATATTTATATTTTCATTGACATCTCAGATTTGCTTAGAATTCATTCTGTGCAGTAAAATATTGGAAATCTGGATTACTTTTTCTAATTATAGAAACAAATATTATGCATTTTAAAAATTTATACCTAAGAATGGTTCTGACATTTCTAATAAATATCATTCTGTATAATCAATTATGTCTACAATAAAATTTTACAAATATTTTGTTGCAAGGGGAAATAATTATCAGTGCTACTGATTTTCTTCTTACTTTCTCACACTTTTTTTTATTTGCTAATGACATCCACATTTTATAATATTGCTAAAGATTTATTTTAAATTGCATTTCTCCTCTCATTTAAATGAAATTTTGAAAGATAAGAGAGATTAAAATATTGCATGCTTTCAGCCTTGCATGAATGTATCTTATATTTTAGATTTGGATTTTTAAATTTTCATAGATTATATTATATATTCAATGATGTAAATTATTTTTAAACCAAATAATCACAGTAACTTTTATAACAAATTTAGGTACTCATTACATATTAGTCAAATATATAGAATTTTAAAGTACAAATCTAATAATAAAAATGATTTTAAAAGATATTTATTTACCTTATTGAAAATATTCTGCATGTATGTATGTGTGTGCTAGTAATCACCAACAAACACCTACACACTTCAAGGATGCCAATGTTTTGTTGTGCTCTCAGTGAACATGAATGGTTTCAAACTTTCCCTGCTGGAGACTAAATCTTTTTTCTTTAATAGACCAAATTTTAATGGGTTTGAGCCTTTCATTTCCTTCACCTTATGAATCATGAAAAGTCTAAACTTTTATCTTATTTCTTACTTAACAAGTTAGCCCACCACAGTTCCACAGATTTTGGCAAAAGACACATTATTCCTGAGTCAGAGATGAAGGATGATTTAATATCCACTGCATCAGAAGTAGCCACAGTGACAGCCCTTTCTGCACAGTTCTGCGAGCCCTTATCTCCCTGAGTGTTGTGTACAGAGGCAGCAGATCCCTGCACACAGTGGGGTGGAACACAGCAGAGGACACCGAATTTAAGGAATCTTGCCACTAAGCAGTCTTTTCTTTGCTCTTGAAAGAAACAGTGTCTCTGTCTTTCAAGATGTAAATAAACCTGCAATTTGATACCGAAGGAGAAATTATTTTTATATTTCATGATCATTATGGAAGCAGCTTCAGGAAAATAGTCTAGGATAAAGGTTTAGTCAGCCCCTCTGCTTTCAATATATGCAGAAATTGGAAAGACTCATGGAGAATTGTCCCCCGGAAATGTGACTGATTTAGGTATGAGCATATGTACAGTGGCACTGCAAAGTGATGAAAAATCAAATAGAGGACACTTGAACTTTATTTTTGCCACCATAAAAAGGTGGACTCAAAATACATGTACTCTGTTCTGGGAGATTATTCTTTGCACGGTAATGTGTGAGCACCTTATGCAATCAGAACCAACTAAGATACACACACACCACAACACAATTGGCTGAGCACAGAAAGACACAGAAGAATGGTACATTTACTCTTAAATTGCTGCATTTATCATCTCTGAGACTCTTGTCTCTAGACTTCTTGTTATGAAGACCGTAAATATCAGATTTCTTATTTGCCACTTTTAATCAACTTTTCTCTTGCTTTGCAATCATAACACAACCTGTAATAAGTCCTGGATAGAAATACCTTCACTAACGTTAATAATTTTAATAATCTGCCATGAATCATAGAGATAAAATTACTATTTGAAAACATAAATATTAAACTTATATGTAATGTGCTTGTTATGTATAATTATGCTTATGTTTTCATGACTAATATATCATATGTTGTTTTTCTGCAAATTAACAGAAAAATTTACATTTTAGTGCATCTGGATTTTATGATGATTCCTGAGACATTTAAGAGTTGTTTTATTATACAGGTACTTTACATAGTTTCATATATTGACTCAAAACTTTCGTGTAATCTTTCATTTTCTGTGTCATAAGTCCAAAAGCCTAAGGCTCCTAAGAGTTATACACTGCCAAACCAGGACACTAATCATTTCACTGAATGTGCTTAACTATTCTCATACTCACAGTTTTATTCATACCATCCCCACATAGAGAATGACTTTGACTACATTTTTCAAACTGATACCATCATTCTGGAAACTACATTTTTACATTATATTTTGCCTGTATTCAACAGTAAACTCCTTGTGCTTTCATATTGCTCAAATTTGAAAACAACAACTTTAATGAAAGATTTAATGCTCACACATGGACCCCACAACCATCACCAATATCAGTAGCTCTAAGTAAATACTGTCAGCAGTTGGCATATAAATAGGTTGATTCCTTCACTTCTTGGGTAAAGTAATTTTGAGATGTGGGTTTTTCATCTTTCCCAGAATTTCACCATGGTCTAGATTCACACTGAATAGCCCAGAAACCATTTAATATCTTACCATTGACTGACAGCTTTCCTTTTCCTGCGTTATGTCCTCCACTTCCACATCAGTGTTCCCTCTTCTTCTAATTGCAGTTAAATCTTTTCTTAGGATCTGCTTATGAAAGAACTTAACTAAAATAGAAAATGGGTGGCATATTGTATACTTAAAGGGTACCAATAAACTTAATGAATAAAAACAAAAAGGGGGACAGAAGCAGTGCCAAGAGTCAATTCAAACACCATCATGTTCAAAAGTCAAGGAACATATCACTGGTTCTGGTGTCAGGAAGAGAGTGAAGATATGATAATCTCTGGAGTGCTATAGAATCCCAATGACTGAGCCTCAATCTGTAGGAAATTGGAATAGGATTCAGGTAAAAGTGCATTCATCAATTATGCTATTTTTCAAAGTATTTGGGACATATCATGACAATAGAATTACACAGCTCCTTGATCCTTATTATAAGACATTTCTTCCCATGGAGAAAAGGAAAGGGCATGCTCAGGTGGGCCAACCACCTATTTGTGCCACCAGTTCAGACCAAATGCAAGAGCAAAGACCTGTATCTCCTTAGACTTGTAGGCTAAAAACAAAGCCCAGCATCAGAATGTGAGAGAAGCAAGACTGCACATTTGGTTACTTGTATGTGCTGATTTTTGTATTGTTTTCAATTCTAGGTCTTTGTTATTAAAGTAAGGATGATGATTCCAAAGTACTGGCCCTTTGATATCTGGGATGAGAACACTTGTGTGAAAAGGCTTGACAACCTTGAAACTGTGGACTTCCTGCAAATCTTGGGCCTACAAAGTGACCCACTCTCCCTTGCTCAAGGGGAGGAAGAGCTTCCTCTTGTTTGGAAACCATGAAAACCCCACACATGGGGCAGATCATCAAAATTAGAATTGCTTCTCTCAGACTTCACTCCCTTTCCCCCTTCTAACTTCTAGACATGTAGCTGGGATCACATTTGAGCATGGCCCATAGGAAGGATTTCTTATGCTTCAGAAGGATAATATATATTCACCTAGAGAGTTAGCCACTCATGGCTAACATATCTATTGCCAGGAAATATTAGAAGATTTTGGGGACTGTACCATAAAGGTGGTAATGGTAGAGCACCTCAGCAGCAATAATAAGGAAGGTGACGGGGAAAAGAGGAATGAGTTTATTTTAAGACCCAAAAATATACCTGTTAAATGTATTCCCTCATGGATTCCAGAAATATCTACACTACTAGAGGGAGATGATGCTAAAATTATAGAAAGCTGACTGATGATTATTCCTTGTAGGACAATAGATTAAACCTCTATGGTCTTGGTGTCTGTAGAGTCAATGGAATTAACCCAGTTATAGAATAGTATAGATCACATAGCAGCATTTGGCTCACAGAAGCAAAGTGGATGACATCTAAGAGTAACTGCTGTTTTGAAATCTATGACTATAACTTATATGTTCTTAGAAATGAGATAGAAAATAGGCAACAAGCATTTTTGACTTAAATAATAAAAAGATCAAACATGACAAAGTAGTTACAATGAAAAATAATAATTTAGCACCCAATTTTCACACGCAGCAATTCTACGCTGTAGTATTCTTCTGTTTAAGGTAGAGGCCAGGTCTTCTTGAAGAACTTCAAATCTAACAGCAAGAACATTGAGCAGTTATTTCTTCCAATATTTCCAGAGGAGTCTTTAGCTATTTATACACTGATGTATGAGTTTGTATTACTAGATCTGGAAGCAAAAATGTAGCCCAGGTACAAAAGTACAGTATTAAAGTTTTCAGATATTTGAACAAAGAATCTAAGATGACAATAATAACTGAATATGCAAAACAACACTATCCTGGTAGACTGAGAACATATGGAGGTGGGTGATAAGTGGGATCCTGGCCAAAGGCTGCCCTCCTGGGTCAGATGATTCTGTCAGCACACCATATGCTTCTCTACAGTAGTATGCCTTATTCCTGCCTTCACTCTCACGTTAGTTTCTTGAAGCAATAGCCTAGAATTCATAACAGCAAGAAAGGCCAAGAATCCTTCACAATACTGTTTGATCCCTGCCAATATTGTGGATCAGAGGAATGCCACATTTTGGATAGAATGGTACAGGCTAGGGTCACTCTCAATAACTTAAAGGATTTAGGGGTCGATGTACCTCTTATACCCATGTTTAAGTTTCTCGTGTGGCCCCTACAGAAAGAAGACATGAATTATAGCAATGGCAGTAGATTACCATAATTTATTCAAGTGGCACACCCAATCACAACTCTTGTATCTGAGGTGTTGTGCTTACTGTAAGATATTACACAAAGTCTGAAACTTGGGATGTAGATATTCATCCACCCAATGCATTCTTTCAATCCCTATCATGGAGAATCAGAATAATTTATATTCGCCTGCAATGACCAACAATATATATTCAGAGATTTTGCAGGATATATTCAGTTTCCTGACATTTGTTATAATAAAATCAGAAGGGATTCTGATCATCTGGACATTTCACATTACATCACACTGACCTAATACATTTTTGGCACCATGTTATCCTGACCTGGAAAAGCAAGCAGCAAGGACACTATGACCTACTAAAGCCATGTGCACCAGAGATAAATTATACAAACTTCAGGGACTTGTCACACAAATTTCATTCTTAAGTGCCCAGAGTGTAAGGTTATGCCAAGTCATCTCTGCTAAGATTAAAAGACAAATTATTCCTCCTCCTATCACTAATAAAAAAGAAACACAGTTTGTTGGTCCTTTTTATATTTTAAAGATGGAACATACACACACCTGAAAATCTAGCTCCATCCTATGTGTCAGAAAACTTGGGAAACTGTCAATATAGTTATAATGGGCATATTAAAATAGAGTGTAAAAATCGCTGGCAAACTCCGGTAGTGGTGACATAGCACAGACCTTCAGAGTTTTAGGGCAAGAACACATCAAATACAGCAAAGAGCTCTTGCTTGTCTAAAGCAGTTCATAACTCACTATTGAACCAGCTCATGACTCACTATTGTTTTGGTTTTTTTCTCATTGAGTTTATTGGTACATTTTAGGTATACAGCACAGTTACATCCATCATTGGGATCTTGTACCTTTACATGACAGGTCTTGGTTCTCATTTTTTCCCTTGTCCCTACCCTCCCTTCACCCCTTCCTCCCTTCCCCACTTACAAGTACTTTATTTCCATTTTCTCATATTTTTTTTCTTTTCCCTTGTTCACTTTCCCCTACCCTTCCCACTTCCCCTACACATTTAGCCCTTTTCTTCCTATTTCACATTGTCAATTATACCATTAGGGTCTATGTTCAATTATAATTTTTCACACCAGAGAAACTATTCAGTAGTTACACATGTGTTACTTATTTCACTTAAGAGTATAACCTCAAAATACTACTGAACCCTAATAGAGACCAAGCAACTGAGCAATCAGTGCATCTGTAACCAAAGCTGATTTATACTATAGATCTATACTATACTATGCTATACTATACTGTAGATTTATACTGATCTATACTATATACACACTATAAAAGCCATTAAGTTTTGGAAGGGGTCCAGAGCATGAGAAATACATCACACAACTGAAATTGAATCAGTCAAGTGTAGAGGACATGGAGAGCTTCCATGTGCAGGTAATCGGGTCATCTATTACTTTGTCACTAATGCTCTCCCTCAGTTCATACCTGTAGTTTCATAGGGTGATCCCCCCCATGACCAACTTTTCTAGTAGAAAAGAGAAAAGCCAAGGCTTGGCTCATAAGTGGTTGGATAGATAGACTGGCACAAGACTAAGATGTGCTGCTGTACACTAGAATCCTGCTATGCTGTGATTATGAATACCAGCGATAAAGGAAATTTATCTCAGTCAACAGAAATCCAAATTAAATCGGTATAGAACTGGTATAAACTGATAGAAGGTATTAATAGAATTACGAATAGCAGCAAGTGATTTAACTAGTTGACAGAACCTCAAACAGCAACAATTCAACCTGTGATGACCTGTTCTGGGAGAGGGGCATCAGTAGATGTACCTAAGGGATTAGGTACACAAAAAGTAAGTCCTTCTATCCTCTATGTATGAAGGGTTATATAACAAAATAGAGAGGATGCCATGTCTTGCAGTGATAAACAATACAACTGCATTTAGCACACTGCAACTAATTATACGGCTGTGCTTGCATGGTTAAGAGACCAGAAGGCAAATGAAGAGTGTTTACAGAAAACGACTGATTAAGGGTACAGCAAGCATTGCGGAAGAACAGAGGTGCTGGCTGACAGGGAAGGGAATCTAGAATGAACAGTATAAAAAAAATGACAAATAGCTATTGTGGCTGTAAGGACTGTAACCAGTGTTTTTGCCACTAGCCCTCCTTTTTATTACCTATTCCTCAGACTCATGAAATCATAACTGGTAATCCTACTAACGAAGCAGCATGAAGAATAAATGAATTTAACCTGAGGCATGAGCAGTGAAAGATGTAGACTCTAATTTCCACTGCCTGTTATTTCCCTTCCCTTGAAACTGTACGTGTGTAGTTAGGCTTCCAAATGCCACCGTCTATGTCCAAAACTTCTCTTCCTATAAATTTAAGAAGCTATGGCTCCCACAATTGCAATGCAGCAACCAGGAAATGCCAATGATTTAACAGATCTCGTTTAGTAACTCTCTGATTCTATGTTTAATTCTCCAACTCCCTCACCCCCTAGGAAAAATAATCCAAAAATGTAGGATTCAGATCATTTTCTCAAGTTTTCCCAAGCATTTAATGTAGATTCACACACTTAATAGTGCACCACCTACTGGCTTCCCTAATTTGGTATCATTTACCCTACCATAGTTCTTATACTTGACTCCTTGATTCAGAGTCTACTTGGGGAGAACTCAAAATAATATATTGTACTATCTAATCTATTATATAGGGATAGATAAATAGAATTTAGGATCCATGATGGCGAAAATTCACAATTTGAACTGTTACATTTTGTGTTTAATAGAGTGAGACATAAGAAAATAAGTGCAGTGCTTGAAGAGCTATGATGGAATTAAATACAAATACTGAGAAAAAAAAAGAAGAAAATGCCTAACATCCTTGAAGAAATGAAGACTAAACAAGACAAGGTAGATATCTTAATGGGAATCTCATTCTAGAATTGAGTATAGACATGTACTAATTCATAATTACTTGCTTCTATAAAATAGCCCAACCTAAACTTTGAGTCTCCAATATGACTCATTGTCTGTAGGTTGTGTGTTGTTGTGGAAAATTTTGTAAAATGCAAAAGCTCTGCTGAGCAGATGATGAAGCAAAAGTCCCTTGGCATTCTTGAATCCATGCAAATGCTGCTCACACAGAAGTTAGTTTCTTCCCATTATGTCTGGAGAGACCATAATAGATTTGTTACACACTTTTTATGAGTAGGTTGCTGGAAAATGAAATTTCTCAATTCTACAGTTCATTACCTTCATACCTGATTTCAGAAATCAGTGATTAGAAATGGAACATAAAATGAAAGAATCTAATTTCTTTCCTGCTTTGAAGCTGCTCTGAGACAGGAAACTTTTTGCTGTTTCATGATGTAATGTCTCCTCCTATAATATGCTGTCAGTAGTAATTAGTTCAGTGAGGATTATTTGTTTTTCCTCTCTTACAATAAAGTGATCTGAAGTAGTCAAAGGAAAAAAAAAAGATCCTCAAAGTGAATTAAGTACTTTTTGGAAGATTAATGTGGCAGACATCTAAAATGAAGTATCAAAAAAATATTTTTTCTTTCCTTTCTAGACTTACATGGAAATGTACTTTTTCCCTGTAGGAGAGTTATTCACAAGTAGTCATTTTTTCCTAATGGCTACTAGACTACATGACATTGCTTACAGAAGGATTTGTTCTTTCACAAATGACTTGCTTGGTTTGGAACAAAATGATTGGGTATAATGTTGCAATAGTTATTTTTGGATAGCTATGAAGATGATCCCACTATATTGTTAGATGAGGCACCAGCCAAATGCAAATCAAGACCCTGTAAAGAAAGATAATGAGAAAAAATTATTTATGTTTTTTTCAAATAAAAGATGCTTTAATGGAAGACAAACATAGTCTTTCTTTCTTTCATAATGGAGCAATTTCAAAAGCTACGAATTCACTGGGAAATGTTCTTCCTATTTTAAAGCTAAGAGATGGCCAAGAGCTGATCAGAGTAATTTTTATCTCTGTCTTTGAATTATGAGATTTATATTGCTAAATTTGTGTAGTCTAGCAATATAGCTTATCAAATTGTTTTTGAAAATCTTAGCTTTTCAGGACTTGGATGTAGTATAATGATGCTTCAGCATTTGTAATGCTTCTTCAAATATTTTCTAAAGTGTATAATTTGTTATTTGAGTATTTACACTTTTTGTAGTCGTTTTCATAAAATACTTTCTCTGTGTTCAAAGTGAGAAGAAAACATATGCAGAATATGTAAGCGATATCTTTCATAGAAATATAAGAAGGAATATTCAACTAAAAAGTTTAAAATGAACTGAATACACTGAATAGGATATAAAATGTGGAAATTTTGTGATATACACAAGAACTGCTCTATAAGACAGGTGCATTCAGCCGGGGATTTAGTTCAGTGGTTCAGTGGCCTGCCTTGCAAGTGCAAGGACCCAAGTTCAATCCCCGGGACCAAAAAAAAAAAAGAGAGAAAGACAGGTGCATTCAGTGTCCTCAAATGCATATCAGTTATAGACAAAGCAGAATTACAGAGAGATGATTCATAGAATAAAAGTTGACTATATTTAATTGGGAAAGTAAATATTTAAATGAAATGGTTCTAGGCGTTGGACAGATACTAAAATGGTGACAGTGGCTAAGACTTGACACTTCATAATCTTGTACATTTCTTGCTTATGTGATGATGTGTTAATCTTTATGGTAATAACTCAATTAAATAAATTAGCTTGAACATGTAAAAGACACAGTAACAGTTGCTCTGCGTGGCTTATAGCCAAGCTCACCACTACTGTGGGATACCTAAAAATCTAAACCCCCATATATATGTTCCATGAGCAAATATACTGTTGTCTGTTTCTCAATGAAGGGCAAATAGTAAGTTCTCAATAAAAACACTGAAACAATTAAGTGAAATGAAAGGACAGTGATAAGTATAGATAATGAAATTGTTTAAACAGCTATTAAAAATAGAATGTGTTTACCAATAAACTAAAAAAAGAACGTGTTTATATTCACAAATTGAATATTTCTTATTATTTATAAGTAGAACAATTATATCTTTTAAAGCCAAACTCCCAGTGTTCTAAATCTGTAGTCTTCCAGTGGCCATTGGGCAAATCTATTAATGTCTATATTTTTCTGTGTCCTCATGTGTACATGGGGATAGTAGTAATACCCACTCATAGGTTACTTGCAAAGGTCCAATGAATTGTAACATGTAAATTCTTAGAGAAGTACTTGGTACAATGCTGGTGCAATATTCATGTTAGTAATTCTTACTTACTAGAACATAAATGATGAAAACCATATCATGCCTTATTTTATCTTACTTGAACTACGATTGTCAACCAACATATATTCTATTCAGAATAAATCTTAGAACATGGTCTTTTTCACACACAAAAAAGGTCCACTGATCAGAACTAAAAAAAAAAAAATTAACCTTGCATTTGAAGCCTCTCCCAATCTAATTTTATAATCATGTTTTACTACCCTTGTTCATTTGTTTTTCTTATAAAGTAATTTGAATTACTCTTTTTTACTGAAATAATGTTCTCAGCTATGATCTATTGCTTTAGCCCTGCTCTTTGATGTAGACCCCATCTCTCGATGAACATTTAACTGAGTCCAGAAGTTTGAATTTATTGTAGTTATAGTGTGGATCTGGAATGTCCCACCAAGTCTCGTGTGTTAAAAGCTTAGTCTGTAGCTTCTAGTACTTTTGGGAGGTGACAGCAAATTCAGTATTTGGAGCCGAGTTGGAAGAAGTTATTCACTAGTGGGATTTTCAAATGGGATAATGGGATGCTCTCACTCCTCTTACTTCCAGGCCATTACAAAGCAAGCAGTCCTCTTAGCTACCTACTTCCAACCATCATGATGTCGTGCCTCACCACCAGCTCACTAACTATGGACTGAAGCCTCTGAAACCATGAGCCAAAATAAGTCTTTCCTCAGTTAAGTTTGTCAGGCATTTTGTCACAAGGACAGAAAGCTAACACAACCCCTCAGTTTTACTATTCATCCTTCAGTGTTACATCATTATTTATAGTATGTGCTTTAAAAACTGCCTAATATTCCTTCACTTATTCATTAAAACTTTCATCTCTTTCCAGATTTCTGATGAAAAACTATTTCATCACCTTGAAAACCTTGTGCTACTAAAATAGACTGTTTACATTACTTGCAATGTGACATTTTATATTATTGAACTCTGTCTTGCTGATGCATATCTTGTCTTTAACAACTCAAGACCAGAATGCAAATGATAGTAATTTAGGCTTTATTCAGCTTTTATTAAAACATAAAATTTCATTTGTTTGACTTCTAATAAGTAGTTGTGTGACCAAGGAAGGCTAATACTTTTGGCAAAATAACTCCTATGTGTCATAAGTTGTGAGAATAACCAGGAAGGATATACAAGTGAAATATATCTATTATAGTGTGATTTTAAAAGTAAATATTAATCAGATAATAAAAATAGAAGAAGGATTTTAATTAGAAGTCTCTTATTTGGCTTTGACTGCTTCATAATATCAGGCTGTACATTTACCCAAATTAATATGTAGATTCTTTTCAGTAGAAATACAAATTCATAGGCTACTTATATAATAGAGTTATTGTCAGTAACAAATGAATCCCCATATTCTGAATAATATGAAACTTGGGTGCTCTCTAAACAGAGAGAATTATTACAGAATAAGGATAAGAGAGAGAGTTTCTAAACTTTCTAGCATCTTTGTAAGTAATGATGTTATGACATCAGGAAAGCCAAAATCAAGTTTAATAGTTTTAATTCTTAAAAAGTTACTAATCATATCCTAATGAAAGATGATCTGGTGGTACATTTGCTATCTTTTGCCTCCCACTGACAGGTTTTACTATAAATATGAAAAGAGAAAATTCTCCACAGTCTTTGAGCCTCGGAGTGGAAAGATGACCCATGGGGAGGAGATACAAGGACGTGGAAATTGAACTCTAATTTTTAAGGCTGGGATGCAGTGAATATGAAAGAAATCTCCATCAGTTTTCTATTGCAACTATAAGAAATAACCTCAAGCTATGTGCCTTTAAGTAACATGTATGTGTTCTCTTGTAGTTCTGGAAGATAAGTCTGAAATAAATCTCATTAAAACTAAAATTAAGGCTGGTAGGATTAGTTCTTTATGAAGAGTGCAGGAAAGGATACATTTTCCTGCCTTTTCTAGTTTCTGTTCTAGAAGATACCTACATTTCTTGGACTGTGGTTGTACATCTTTGATCCTTACCCAGAATAACGTCCTCATCACAAAATCCTTAGTTGAATCACATCTGCAAATTCCCTTTTACTATGTAGGATAATATCCTCAGGTTCTGGGGATCAGAATATTGATATCTTTTGGGAGGGAAGAGGGTGTTCATTATTTAGCCCTCCACAGTAGGGCAATTTCCCACCTTCAAATGGATCATATTCTACTTACATTTACTGTTTACTGTCTCACCTAATTATTTTAGCACTTTGAAATACAATATTCACTTACATTTATAGTAGAGGGAGGGGATGAATATAAATTGAATATACAAATTACTTCTTTTGTGTTAATGCTTTTTCTATGTTATAAAGAGGAATGTAATGAATATGGGATAGCTGTTTTTTCTTACCATGATATTCTGATAGACTAATTTTTAAAAAAATATATAGGTTTGGTCCCTTCATTTATTACCCTGGGTTAAAACTACTTCTGGTGATCTTATCACTTCCTCTCCTCATACTCACTGGGACAAAATTAATTTTGAGTCAGAATACCAATGATTGAAAGTTTTAAGCTGAGAAAACTGAAATAAGATCAAATTATTGTTGCTTACCAATAGAGCTGCAGGTTTCCATTATAAGAAATGATAGCATTATATATGGCAGCCTAAGAAAAGTATGAATGAGAAGAACTTCTAAATTTACAAAGATGCTATCAGTTGAAAGTTTGGAAAACAAAGGCTCACAAGCATTCTCTGAAAGTGATAGAATTAAAAGAGTAAGTGTGATACAAGGCTTTTAAAGTCCTAAAGTTGGGATATCATTATTTCTTATTATTTATGTTTCTATGTTCCTCAGTCCTTTATAACTCAATAGTATCTTGAAGAGGCCATAAAAAAAAGCATGGCAGTATACTCATAAATATTGTGATCTATTACTATCAAAAACTATAGTAAAACTGAAATATTTTGTAAATTTTTTGACATTTATTTTTGCAAAGTCCAGAGTGTCACAAGTTTTTTGTATAAACAGAATTTAAGTATTACTAAATATTCATTTCTTAATCAAGTGCAGTAGAGTTGTAAAGTGATAAGTGGAGTCAAGTGATCTAAAAGGGGTATTTTATAGTCTATAGACAAGCTACAGCATGTACAACTTCTTTCGATGTTTATCCATGTTCACATATTGTTTTTTAAAATTCAGGTACACGGTACGTTGATTCCATTTTATACAGTTCATCCATTTATAATATTGAGTGTATTTATATTAGCCCTTGACACTCTAAAATTAGGGAGATACACATTTGCCCATCAGTTGGAGACTGGATAAAGAAGATGTGGTTTTTCTATAAAATGGAATACTACTCAGCCATAAAGAATGAGAAATTAGAGTCATTCATAGGAAAATGGATACATATTGAGGATAGACTCCTAAGTGAAATAAGTCACACATGTGTAAATACTGAAGAGTTTCTCTGGTGTGAAAAACTATAATAGCACATAAGATCCTAATGATATAATTGACAATGTGAAATAGGAAGAAGGGGGCTAAAGGTGTGGGGAAAGTGGGAAGGGTAGGGGAAAGGGAATAGGAAAAAATATGTGAGAAAATGAAAAAATGGAAATAAAGTGTTTGGAAATGGGGAGGGTAAGAGGGGGTTAAAGGAGGACAGGGACAAGGGGAAAAAATGAGAACCAAGACCTGTCATGTAAAGGTACAAGATCCCAATGATGAATGTAACTGTACTGTATACCTAAAATGTACCAAGAAACTCAATGAGAGAAAAAAAGAAATTAGGGAGATATACTGTTTGCAAATGAGAAGGGGACCAAGAGATGCAAGAAAGAAGGAGAGGAGGAGTGGGAATAAAAAAAAAGTTGAGGTGTCATAAATGTAACAACACCTCATGAAAAATGTAATCATTATGTACTACAAATATATCCTAATAAAAGATAAAAATTGAAAATAAAAAAGATTAGACATGAGCTCAGGATAATGGCCTTTCTATCTGCCATTGTGTGATGCAGGCATTAGCATACTTATGATGGGGTAGCTGGCTTAGAAGGATTTCAAGGATTCTGCTCAAAGGGAGGCTGGTGTTTTCTCCCCACCACCCCACCAGCACAGGGAAATGTGGAAAAAATAAAAACTGAGATACATCATACAAAGGTACAAGATCCCAGTGATGAATGTAACTGTACTGTTTATCTAAAAAGTACCAATAACTTAATGAAAAAAAAAATGGAGGCTGGTCAGCAAGCTCCCCTGGAGAGCAGCATTGTCTGAGGTATTTCCTGTACCAGCAAGGATAGAACCCTGATTCTAAACACAAATTCTTCCAAATTTGTGTGGGGGAATCTCTGCCAACTTCCAACTTCTTTACTGATATGGAAGGCAACAGAGATTCTGGATTTCTCCTGTGAATCAACCACAACCTATAGTCTTTCCTGCCATGTGCAGCCCCAAAGCTCAGAGTTTAGAGGACTCCATCCTGCTAGCCACATATTTGAAAATATTCTTAATAAGTTTTTATCCATTTTATGTGTCATTTCCTGTTTTATTTTCGACCCCTGATTATTTAGGTACGATTTGTGGTGGTGGTGATGTCAGTTTCCTAGGGATGCCCTAGCTAATTCCCACAAAGTGGATGGCTTAAAACAAAAGAAATTTATCCTGTCATAGTTCTGGATGCCTGAATCCCAAACCAAGCATCAGTATGTCTATGCTCCATCTGAAGGTTCTGGGACGGAACGTTTCTTACTTCTTTTAGCTTGTGGTGGTTTCCGGTGGTTCCTTGACTAGTGCAAGCTCTGCCTTAGTTTTCCCATGGATTTCTCACTATTTAGCCTTCAGAACTAAGAGACTATGGGAAATACATTTCTGTGGTATATAAAGTATTCAGTCTGTAGTATTTTCTTACAACTGCCTGAGGGGACTAAGATAGCTCCTTAAGTATGTTGTTAATCTTAGGAAGTTAAACATTCAATAGAAGTACAGAATGTGACTCTACTATATTTACTCCATCTCTGATTTTCATTCTCTATCCCAAAGTCCCAGAGCTTGGGAAAGAATAAGGTGAAGAGGAGAGAAATTTTTTCCCAAGCTCCTTAACCACTCAGATAGATTATATTTAGCATTCTTAACATTCCAGTGGGGGAAAGGAAGGAAGAAGTTAAAGAAGCTAGGGCATCACAACCTGCCCTTCCTCCTCACACATCCTGTTTTCCTAGGGAGAATTCTTTCACGTCCTACTGGTCCCTTATATAGAGTTCATGACTCTCCTGAGACCCTGGTTAGCTTATTCAGGTCCCCCTTTTCCTTGTTGTTCTCAAGTATCTATGACCAGACTCCTTTCTGTCTACAGACAGAAACAGCTCACCAGAAAGTGTCATTCGGTCACTTCTTAACAATACAAATCAAGAATTCTTTGTTTATTTGTGTGTGCACAGTTAAGTTTCAAAGTTCAACTGCAGGAATTTTCTCATCATCAGTATTTCCCCTTTGTAGTCCCTACAATATGTGAAAGCACCAGAAATTAGTGGAATTCTGTGAGGAATAATTATTGAAAAGAACACAATAACTTCTGCTTTCATTAATTGTGGCACTTAAATATGCTGACTTTGGGAGTTTTCCTCTTCCATCAACATGAGATTATCACAAAATGCAAGAAAGCAATTTAATATCCAACAAGTTGACTAAATCTATTCATGAATTTGGTTAAAATATTTGGGGTAATGTCTACCAAGTGGTTGCTCCAACGTTTGAAAATAGAGTGCCTGAATAAGTCCTAGATGAAGACTGGTTTTAAAAACTGCCTTGAAGTTGTTGCCTTTCCAATTATGCAACTTTTCCTTGTAATAATACATCACTGTACATAAATTGTTTATTGAAATGAAGTATAATTTTAATATTTTTATTGACTGTACTTAAAAAATTTAAAGTGTATTTAATATAGACATGTAACAATTAAACATGATGTAGAAAGTCATACCCTCCAGTTGCTTCAGGAAGATTACACATTGTTTGGCTTCTGTTGACCAGAAATAAAAATAATCTTGAGGTTATCAAACTTCTTTTATATCCAAGTATATATAACCAATGTAATTATGAGCAGTTTTCCCTGGTATTGCATTCTGAAAGATATACCTCATATGGGATAAAAGGGATATTGGCTTATGAAAATAGTATCAGAATTAACACAATGTTGATTTGTAGATTATTTTCTATTAAAATAATTCAATAGAGAGCAATATGCAAAGTGTAATTCAATGGAACACAATTCTAGAAAGTTGTAAAGCAAGCCTTAAACACTTACAAATGATTCATCAAATCTGTAATAGTGGTTTAAAAGATTAATTTAAAAGCTTCTCTCAACTATAAAAAAGTTATAAAAATCTGCTTCATTCTACCTGTGAGTTCAGTTAAGCAACAGTGATTATACTTAAAGATATGATAAGGTAAAATATTATGTTAGGAATATTATTTGATATATGAATATTATTTCATAAAACCCTACTATGTTCAGTACATTCAAATTCATCTTAAATTTGTAAAACTAGGGGTAGGAATAGCAAGTCAGAAATGACTCAGGGACATGAGTGCATCCTTTTAGGACCAATAGGAAAGCATGAGAGCAAAAAGAACATTGTTTTGATAGTATATTTAAGCAGGCTTGTGTTTTCTCTTCACATTTTCTGAACCAATTATAAGATGAAACATTTCAAAGAAAGACTGAAGATATGTCTCCTCAGAAAAGAACAACTTTGGTTACATTGAAAAAAGCAGCGGATTGGGAAGTGTGCAATAACCTTATATAACTAATGTTATATTTTATAATGTATATGGAAACTGACATAATAAAAATATGCATTTTTTTAAAACAGAGAAAGATCATTTTTCTCTATACACAACTGTTTCAATAGATGAAACCTCAATGTAG
>NW_022900950.1:12603581-12663404 GCF_012274545.1 Fukomys damarensis | reverse complement strand
TCTCTGTACAGCAATAAATACTTTTTGGAAAGACAGCTTAAAACCATAATAATTGCTGTTTGTTTTTTACTATATGCCTTTCTTTCATGGTCTTCTCTCAAAATTTTTATTTTTTAATTTTTCATTGCTTTGTTTGTTTGCCTATGATGAAGAAATATCACTGAAGAGATATAGAGTGACTTCTTAATTTAAACTTGTTCACCCTTGTAAATAGGGAAGGGTAGAGGGGGTGAAGGATGGGTAGGGGTATGGGGAAAAAATGAGAACCAAGATCTGTCATGAAAAGGTACAAGATCCAAATGACAAATGTAACTGTACTGTATACTTAAAAAGTACCAATAAACTCAATGAGAAAAAAATAAAAATAAACTTGTTCACCCTCAATATTGCTGAGCCTTCACTGTCTCTAGAAGCAGAGAGGCTGTTACAGTGCCCCTAACATTCCATTCCTTGCTGGTCATTATGGATGTGAGGGAAATGAAAGAGGTAAGCTTAACATGGATCAATTATTCTTACCAGATGCACACACTAGTGGATCAGAACAGAGATACTTCAGGTTTATAACTCTTCCAAGAAGTTCAGGATATGTTTCTGGTTTTAAATGATGTATCAGTTCACCTATAGAAGTAAACAATATGGAAGAAAAAAAAAGGAAAAGACAAAACCTTTAACTTTGGCCATACTGAAAAAAAATCAGTGATGTTTTATAATTGCCTCAATGAGGATATGACAAATTAGAATTTGCTTCTCTGTGGTTTTTTGAATATCATAGATTATTTAAATAAACTGACTCATTCTGCGCCTTAATACATTCTGGAGAATGTTTTTATTTTCTTTTTTACATTGCTAAGACTGCACATTTCAAGTAGCACAAACAATTGTCTGACAGTTCTGCTAAATGTCTTGCTACCAATATTTACTTGGAAACAAGAGTTCTGAATCATCTTTTGTGATGACTGCTCTAAGCTAGGTCTCAGTACAATGCATTTTAATGTTTTGATGCTGACAACTGGAAAACAGTAAAGCAAAGCTGCATGATTTTATAATAAATAAGCAAATGTATAAAAGCGTTTTTGGGAAAGTCATTATTTTCCCATCCCATGGCAAATTCATCATCAATACTTCTAATGTCCTTCTATCATCCATGTTTTAATACACATGGATTGCATATTCCTTATTGTAATTTAGTTGTTCTGGTTCTGATTATGTTTAAACTCCAATGAATTGCTGCTGTGTTTCTAATTATGCAAGTATTTTATGAAGCATATGATCTAAAACTATGATTTTCAATTCATTTCTATCCTTTGCTTTATAGAGAAGTCATTGCCATTTTTGCATAGAATATAATATTAATGTTAAAAATTCTGAACTGCTTTTATGACATTAGTTTACTGGTTCCTATTTGTTGCATCCTATTCTAGAATAAACATAACATTTGAAATACAAAAATACATATAAAATTCAGGATAAAATGAGAAAGAGAAATAAAATATTAAATGAATTTGTATAAAGAAACACAATGGTGAATGTAAGTCCACCTACATTTAAAGTAATTTGAATATTATAAACAAAAAGCAGTTCAGTACTGATTTCAGCAGAGTAATAAAAAACAAATTAGCTTTTAATTGTGTTCCAAATGGTAGAGTTTTTAATATGTTAGGTCTGTATAGTATAGTCCATATTTCCAATGTGAAATAATGCATCTAAAATTTTGTGGAATTATTTTTTCAGAATGAAAGAAAATCAGTTGTTTAGCTACTAGATCAACATATTTCACTGTATGACTAACTTGAAAATGAGTTTTTGGTTTGATGTTTCAGACGGCTAAGCATTTGAACCTCTTAGAAGAACTCCTTCCCAAGGATCTATAAGGAAAGAGAGAGAGAGAGAGGTAGAGAGTAGGGAAAGTGACAGAAGGCTATACAGAACTCTGTATACAGAACTCTGGGAAGCTGAGTGAGGAGGATGTCCAGTTAAAGGCCCACCTGGGCAATTTAATGGTCTGTAATTCTAACTCTAATGTACTACAGTTCTGTGGTTTATAACATGCTCTTCCATAATTTCCTTATTTAATTGTATCGCTGTATGATGTGATGGTGAAATTATACCTCATTTATATATTTACATAATATATCTAGCTTACATATAGCATGTGTATATGCTTCCTTAAAAAAAACGTCGATGATAATGAAATTGGAATTGAGAAGGCTTATTTGTTAACCTCACATGTAGCATTTACTGGCTAATGAATCCTGATAGACTATATATCTCTTAAGCCTCTTGATTTGATAAGTGAGAGTAATGTCCTTAAATCTAATATATAGCAGGGCTCAAAAAATATTTTCATTCATGTGTGACTGTAAATATTATTTTCTTTCAATATGTGTATCATTTATGCATAATGTATTGCATTTTAAATACTGGAATCTGGAATAATTCTACTAAGAAATCATTTCTAGTTGATTTTGGGTGTCTCACATTGAAGCTATTCAGCAATTTACATTTTGCCATGTGAGTGAATTTATTCACTAAAGTGTATTCTCACCCTGTTTCTTCATTTATTCGCTTTTCCTCATCTCTGTATCCACCAGGAAAGTCTAACACCCCTTTATCTTTGAAAGTTTTATTTAAATTTTTTAGTTAGGGTCATAGTCAGAATGGGTTTCTGGGATTATTTATTTACTTATTTATATGTTTAATTTACTTTTGATGACTGCAAGAAGGCACTGCTTACAGAATTGTGAAAAATTACTGAACACTCACTTTGAAGTGACAATAACCTTAAGGCCCAAAACTTACATAGTACAAGAATCAGAGCGGACCGTGCAGCAGATGGTGGTGATGTGGAGTTTCGCATGGAGTCTATGACAGAGTGAACTCGATGTATCTGTGTCGGGGCAAGAACAATCCTTTCAAACAGAAAGCCAGGCCGGTTTCATGTCTGGTTAAATGACTCTTCACTTGGAGAGTATTTAACTGTTTTTACTCTCCATAAGGTCTGCTGGGTAGTCTCCATCCTCACGTCCCACCATTCTCCTCAAATAGCCGTTTGTCCCCCGATTCCGGGGTTTGCTTATCACAGGGACTTATTTTTTAAGACAAGGTCTCATGATGTAGTTCATGCTGGCCTTGAATTCATTATGCAGCCCAGATGGCCTTGAACTTGTGGCCATTCTCAGCTTCCTGAATGTGTGGTAACAGGGGTGTGTGTCACATGCCTGGATATTGCCGAAGGGAATTTGTAAGGGTTCTCTTTTCTGTTCCTAGTACTTTCCTCAATGTGCTCATGAATCATTCCTTCATCTCAGTTCCCATCTCTGTTCAAATTTCACCACACCAAGAAGACTGAAAAACCATTACCTTCCCTTATTACTACCCATTTTACAACATAACTAATTTTCATATTGATTGATGTATTGGTTTTTATTCCCTATCAACGAGAATTCAAACTCCAAGATGGCAGAGGATTGATTTCTTTTGATTCCTGATGAATTCACAACACTAAATTTAAGTTATGCATTTAATAAAATTTTAATGTTTAGTGATACAGAAATAAATAAATATATCTAATGTATTTATGATTCTAAATTTAGTGTAAATATTCATGAAACATTAAAATATTAATATTATGACAAAGTAGCATTAAAGGCAGTGGTATTCCATTCAATCTGTATTTTAACAGGTGCCAGGAAATATTTCCATTTCTCCTTCATCTGGCCTTGGGTCACTTTTGTTGGGACACCAATACTTTGATTATGTTCACTGCCTTTATTTCATAGAATACCAACTGAATTGCTAAAGAAAATGCATCTCCCCAATACACTATGAATAACACCCACCCCTTATTTCAGATACCATGGAATGGTGTCCTCAGGCTTTTGATGTGCTAATATGTCTTCCTGTGTTTTCTATGAATCCATGCCTTTTAAATCCTCTGTCACCCAGCAGTAAAAGAGGATTTTATTATATTCTATTTCTATAGTGGAGAGAAGCTTCCTAATGGGGTCTGAGATGAAATCAGATCTTTCACTAGGCAGAAATAATACAAGTCCCCGTCATACACCCCATGTAAAACACCATTAAATAGTTTCCATGTGCTACAGACATCTATACTTAATCATTTGACTCATTATTACTTTTTTCTACTTATAAATACTGATTATTAAGGGTACAGTCTTACTACCTGGTAAAATATGAAGTAGAAAGTAATCTACAGAAAATTTAACTTGTTACAGTTACCGGGAATTTCTCTTTCGGTATTTTCCAACTTTCAGGTCCTTTTACACTCAAAAGATTTTACAGAATTTCTTTAATTATAAAAGCTATATTTAGATTCTGTGCCTATTATGGGTACAAAATCTTATGCTCATCCTCATTACTGAAGACTTCAAGAAATTTTGAGACCTTGCATGTCTATACTATTTTGAATATATCAAAGTTCAGGCAAAGGTCTAGACTGGAATTATAATTCAAAAAATATCAATATGTGGTGGTAATTAAAACAAGAATATTAGTAGTAGTGTGTCTTTTCTATTAAGTCGTAAGAGACACCAAAAATGAAAGCATGGAGAATGGAAGAGATATTGATAAGACATCTATAAATATGGAAATGACTGGGAAAACATGTTACTATGAAACTAAATGAATAAATAGCTACAGGAAAAATGTTGCGTGCCACATGGCTCAGTAACTCCATAAAGACAGAAATTACCTTTTAGATCTGGCAAATGGGAGAACTTTGGCAACCTTATTTGCAATGATTTAGTACAACCTAGTAATAAGACTACTGCACGAGGACAGTTAAGGAAGCAGAGACAAATATGGGCCACTTATTTAAGAAAAACTTAAGAGGCAGGAATATGAAGAAAATGATAACAACTGGCTTAAAGTGCCAAATTAATAAAATCTGTATACACAATACACTCTACAATAGTCATGTGAAGGAACAGAAAAGGCTTGTAAGCAAGACTAGTGAAGGACCCAAAATGAGTTTTTGACATAGCAATGAGTTTGCTTGGTCCTCATAAGAATCTAACCCAAAATTGAAAAGCCCAGATACTAGACTAGAATAAGTATTTTTAAAATAGAGAATCAACATTGATTTTCCATGGAAAATGAGATTAGAAAAATAAAGGCATGGCTCGGGTTTTATCTATTAAGCATATGTTTAATATATGGGAGGCCCCATTTTATCCCCAACACCACCTACCTACAAACAATAAAGTTAAACTGGTGAGAAAAAAGTCATTATCATCCAAATGCCATTGCTAATTTAAATGATGTAATCCACATAGTATTTAAGACAAGGAGAGCTGGGTATTTAGCTCAGTGGCACCAAGTCTGCCTTGCAAGTGCAAGGTCCTGAGATTGATCCCTGGTACCAAAAAAACAGGGAGAGCTATCCTCACAAAACTTACTGAGGTAGGTATCACAGGGTATGTGAGTCTTTAGCCTCAGTAAATGAAGCAAGGCCCGGAGAAGGCATTAACTTGCCCATGAATGCCAACATCCTGTTTGTAATCACTGTAAGTCAACTTTGACCAGTTTAGTTAAAAAAGGAATTTATTACAGTGGGTTAAAAAGCAAGGCTTGGGAGATGTTCAAAACTGAAAGCATCCATGATCACCTGGGAAAGTGGGGTAAGGGAAGTACCCAGCTTCCTTTGCCCAGCAGACCCATGCTTGGCCAGATAACATCACCATGGGGGACACACTGGATATTTGGTTGCTATCATTAGAGCCTCAGTCACTGCCACCAACAAAATGGGGTGTGGCTCATGTTACCATTGTCATGGTTTATCTTCACAGTGCTGCCTTATCTCATGACTTTATGTAGCATGAATTTCCAACTTGGTATGATATACCTCTCTGGCAAGGCTAAGGCACATGGGTGTGATTTAGAGCTTGGGAAAGCAGGTACTAGCTTCTAAAAGAGTGACCTAGAAACCTGTTCCAGGGACTCTGATATCGAAGAAAAACAAAATGAAATGAAAAGGCAAGTGTTTGGTTTGTAGGTGGTCCTGGCTGGGTAGGATAGAAGAGGAGCTAAGAGCAGCTGGAGGACTGAAAAAAGGGGGAGCTCAAAGGACCATCTGTGAGGTGAGAGAGTAAGGAGAGTAGGAAAGTGATTGTGAGACAACAAAAACAAAAATACTCTTAAAACGTAGTGAAATATGCAACATTCAATTGAAAAGTGCAGCTGCTTCACGTGATGACCAGATTGAAGTTTGCCCTAGGAGCCTGCCAAATTTAAGGGATGCAAACATCACCACACTACACAGCATTCCACACTTTAGGTTGTGGAGACTTGTAATATGAATTATTTCCATGGACTTTGAAATCTGACATTTACAATGAGATTTCAAGATGCTAAGAAAATTACATGCTGCTCTTCAAAGCCTCCAGTAAATGAGGGATACTGACTTTTAGGTCAGTCACAAGAAGGAGAAAAGGTAGGGAGTGATAGAGTATCCTTGGGCCAGGAGCATCAAACAAGAATAAGCACTTCCATAGCAACTGAAACATCTATGTCTAGAGAGAAAGGACTGCAGCTATGAGCCTCCTATTTTCTATTGATTGGTCTTAACTATCCTGTCATTCTGTCCTCAGGCAATCTCAGCAACTCAGGCAGCACAGGACTTGGTCGGTCTCAGGAAAAAAACAAAACCATTGTCCGGCTGCAATGCTCCAGCCATTCTTCAGTTTATTTCTCATGTTTCCCTCACCCTCATTACGTGATTCATGTGTTTATCAATCTGTCTTGCAGATAGATTGAAAAGGATGTTAGACATTCAGCATACTGCTACTGGAAAACAAATTTGGACACATTGTAAAAAGAAAAGTTGTGTCATAAAAGGCAATAAAAGAGAGATCTAACTTACACTGGAGGTTGAGGAATGACCTCTTTGAGAAGCAGCAGTTGTGAAGAAATCCATGTTAGAAAAAGAGGAAGATATTACAGGTAGAGGAAGCATCATATAAAGGTTTTAACATGAGGAAAAAACAGCTTAGTTGAGAAGCTGAAAAATGTCCACTGTCTGGAATACTTATATTTGAATTCTCCCTGGTTCAGTAAGTAGTTACTTGTAAGTATCTTAGGA
The DNA here is from genome assembly GCF_012274545.1 of Fukomys damarensis. Lineage (NCBI taxonomy): Eukaryota > Metazoa > Chordata > Mammalia > Rodentia > Bathyergidae > Fukomys > Fukomys damarensis. The sequence continues at coordinate 12,656,305 of NW_022900950.1, read as the reverse complement.
CATGAGACTATGTATTCCATATAACGGTGGCCTTCAGAATCACAGAATATTGCTGCTTAAGAAACTACAAATGGCTAAAGGGAAAAGTATACCACATATTTTATATATAATATAAATATATTACTTTTATACTGTGGTGCCTCCATTCATGAATTTAATTCTACCTATGATACTGGAAAAGATGGCCACTTTCATGTTCATGCCGGAAAAGTGGCCGTGGCCTTGTCACCCGATGTAGAGTTAGCAAACAAAACCAAACTTTTGCCAAATGCTTCCATTTGTAAACCAAATTATTTGCAAAAAAAAAAAAAAGAGTGTGAACAGAGGTGCCACTGTATAATTATATATGCTATTTAATAATATGTCTGGGGTAGAACTTATCTATCTATAGCATATATGTTGGCTTTTGATATGTATATAAATGTGTATATATTTATATCCATTTAAACAATATATAATATGCACATATGCATACACGTATAAAATCTTTTTAGATAAGTCAGTCCATTCTCCTTAGGCAATAGTAATAATTTTGATAGCTTTTTAATATAAACAGTATGGGAACTTCTAAGGTAGCATGAAGAAAGGCATTCACTTAATACACGAATTGATTAGATTTGCAGAATCAAGTGTTTATTATAATTCTTTGCTATTGTTTTTGTGTGTAAGACAGGAAGACAGAAAATCACACATCAGAACACCACCATAGGGCAGTCAAAAAATCAAGAAAAGAAAATCCAAATGCAAAGAAAAAACATTTCAGTTCAGAGAGGACTGCTTTGAAAATGGCAAGATATTCAGTATAATTAAAAACTTATGAGGAAAATCTCTTAGTACATCCAAGGTTATCACTAATTACTCAGAGGAGTGGAATTTTAGAAAGTGGTTTGCTTCAGGAGTAAATTGAAAAAGTAATAAATCGTGAATGCTTTAAAGAAATACTATCCATCCACAGATTTTACTTGCTTCTAGACTATGCTTAAAATTGTTTTCTTTTAAACACACTTTCTCAAGTTACTTTCCAAGTACTTTTTTTTTTTTTTGGAATGGGGACCAAACTCTGGTCTTGGTGCTTGTGAGGCAGGCAGCGGAACCACTGAGCTAAATCCCAGGCCCCTAAGTACTTTTTGAAAGGTGGTAAGTTATTCCTGTCTTTGTCTTATCACAAATGAAATAGTCCTTTGCACATTAACATTTCAAGTCATCTGCATTATAAGAAACATGAATTAAACAAATTTTCTGTGCACACTGATCTTGACATAGAGAATAATAGAGCAGACTCCTGAACATCTGGTTAAGATGAGATGTCTTGCTACACTTTACATGATCAGCAATGCAGAAGTCAAGGACAGCTAGGACCTGTGTTACAGTCACCTTCTCAGTAAAATTTTCAAATGGTTTTATGACACCTGCTAAATGGATGCTCATTATCATGTTCTGCATGTGCTTATTTAACATATATTTGCTGGTTGCCTAATAAGTTCTGGACATTTCTTTTATGCAAGTTGAAGGTTTTAGGTCATGAAAACTGTCTCCTTATTTCGGCAACTCGTATTTTTATTATCAACACAGTACATCAATCCAAGCCAATCAGCCATTTATTATTTTATTACTGTACATTAGGACAAAGGCCATAAATTATTATTACATTTTCTTCTAAAGAGACTTTATTCCGATTTAGGAATTCATTTACAGAAATAGAAGCACAGTGAAAAGCAAAGGAGGAATTTGTTATAAAACTAAGAGAACATCTGACAGGGCCCATAGACAGGAATACATCCAGACTGTAAGAAAAAACTAAAAGCAAAGAATATAAATGCCCTCAAGTCTTCTTTTTCTTTCAATACTGCTCGTGCCTAGCTATTCATTCACAAGTAAATAAATCCACACAGAAACACTCTTCTCAGATCAGTCAAGATGCAGTAACCTTCCTCATGTGGGAAGGACATCATCCAAGCCCTCAAGTGCATGCCAGAAACCAGGGATGAAGTCAGATCCTATCTATCCTTAGGGTTTCCTACAATACAGACATAAAGGTAATATCTTTCCTTTATAACTAAGCACTCATTATGCATTGTGGCCAGAATTTTTGCATTATAAATATAACAACCAAACTACCATGAATTTCTTTTTTTTTCCCCTATTCATAATTTCATAGATAGAAGTTCATTCTATATAGCAACTTCAACTTATAATTTGTTTTTTCCTTCCTAAGTTAAGAACTTTTTCACTTAAAAGAAGCTAAAGAAGGCTTCTCTTTGGCATGTCCAAGTAGCATCCCTACTTTTGTGCTCTGGGGCCATTATAAGTAATGGTTATTTGAACTCAAGCACAGCAAGATCTCTAAGGTTGATCTGATAGCAGACAGGGACTGTGATGGCTAATCTTGACTGTCAACGTAACTGGCTCGAGACTCACCCAGGGGATTAGAAAGGCACATTTCCGACTTTATCTGGGTAGGTCATAGGAGCATGCGCGTGGGTACTGTTTCTGCTTCCTGGTCCCTCCCCTTCTCTGGCACTCTTTCCAACCTGCTGTTTCTCAGCCATCATGAGTTGAGCAGCTTTATTTCGCAATGCCCTTCTGCTGTGATTCTTTGGCCTTTGAGCCAGCTGATCATGGGCTGAAATATTTGAAACCTTGAGAGAAACCTTTTTCTCCTTTAGGTGGTGGTTGTTGGATATTTTGTCCTAGCAACTCCAAATCTGACCAATGCAGCAACCAATACAGTGACTGACAGGCGCAGAGATGAATATGCTGGACAATAGGATAATTCATAGTGGGACAAGATGAGGTAGGATAATATGAAATTGTATCATGCCATTCAGAACCATGCACAATTTAAAATTTATGAATTGGCGAGGCATAGTGAGTGGCACATGTCTGTAATCTGAACTACTTGGGAAGTGGGGGCAGGAGGATCACAAGTTCAAAGCCAGCTGGGAAAATTCAGTGAGATAGTCTCAAAAAATAAAATAAAATAAAAGCATTAGTGCTCCCAGGGTTTCCAGTATAAAAAAACCAAAGGAATTATTTATTTTTTCCATTTAAGATTTTCAGACCACAATTGACCATGGCTAATTGAAACCATAGAAAGCAAAATTGAGAATGAGGGGAGGATTACTATTCCTTTATATAGCCTATGTCAGATGTCTTCCCAAATCCATCATTTATAGCCAGGGGAGCATGTAACAATAAATACTGTAAAGAGCTGCTTCTATAATAACATGATAAAAGAAAAAAGAAAGACTTTCCTAGAAGTGTTATGGAAAACTTAATAATATGTTTCTAATTTTCCAGTCAATAGAAACATGAATTAAACTAACATTTGTCAAATACTTTACATGCATCAAGAACTGCATAATATCTCTTTATAACTCACTACATTAATCCCACTTTATAGCTAAGAAAACAATCTAAAGGAAATTAAAAGACAACCAAGATCATAGACCTATAAATTTCATTAAAACAAATTAAGATATAATTATTGTGTTCTTATTTTGCTAAGCAGTATTCTAAGACTTGAGTATAGAAAAATTCAAAGTACAGTCCCCGACCTTGGAGAGATAAGAGCCAAATGGAAAAAAAGATGAAAAGACAATCATTATATGGTGAGTAAACTTTATATTTTAAAGAATCTTGCGATCTTCCAGAGATTCATTTGTGAGTCATCAGACCAATTTTGACTCAGTCCATCATGAAAAAAGAATCATTTTCACAAAGTATTAGTTGGATGCAAGGAAAAAATTGTGACTAACTTGATGAAGAAGAAAGGTAAATGAATTCAGAATTCAGGCAGGAAGAAGAGCTATAACAGTTGTTTGGTAATTTCACATAATTTACCTGGTATAATGGGAAAGCAATATGAGCTTATCATATGATTTAAGAAAAGAGAGCAGAGAATGGTAATTAAGAGTGAAAGGATAAGTAGAGGCAGTAGAGGCAAGACCATGAAGAGTCCTAATTGACATTCTTGCTCCTTATTAGTTATGAAGAAGCAATGAGAAATCTTTGAATGATTTTAAAAATAGAATTGTCTTTATCAAAATTAAAATTTACAAAATGTTCTCAGGCAAATACGAACAACTAATAGAGTAGAAACAGGCAAGATTAAAGAGTAGAAACTAAATAAGATTCAGTGGGAAAAGATAATGAAGGTCCATCTGAAAAAAGACAGGATGGTGGAGGAAGCCAAGATTGTAGTCACGATGTAGCCTTTTAAGTTACAGACTTCTGCTCTTTCATTGTTCAAAGTGGAAGCTAAGGATGAGTGAGACTGAATTCAATGTAGAACATTAAAATATTCCAACCATCACCATCAAAAGCAAGAATTGAAACATTGTTAAGGTATCTATAATTGATTTTAAAGTAATTTATTATCCTAGACAATAATTACTTTCACTTGTTAAGCTGCATTCTTGGAACAATCATTTGACCTAATTGGGACTCCCTAGTCAAGAAATGATCAATTACCATTATTCTGAAAGTCTACACTTCAGAGTCACTACTATAAGAATTATTCTCACCCTTGAGCATGATGACAATCTGTCAATATAGTATAATGGAGTTCAGAAATAAAGTATTTTATTAGTGAAAACTGTGGTTTTCTAATTTAGTTTGATTGCTAAAAATGGGTTTTTTTGGTGACATCAGAGATATCCCACTCTGTGAATGGGCTAAAATATTTTGAGAAGATTTCTAATTCTACCATGAAATTGGATAACAAACATTCTAAGAACCTTTTTCAACTATCCTTAGGAATAATGCTTGTGCTTTGAGTCCAAAATGATCTTATATCCAGAAGGTTGCCTGATATTACTCCTAAGTGTGATTATCAATTATGATAGTTGTGAACTTCATTCAAAGAAGCAGATTAGTAAAATTCTGAGAATTTCTGTGAATGACTGACATGTAAAGCAGAAAACTAAGAAGGGTAAACCAATCCCAGGTGTGAGTGGTACCAACCAATAGGCTTGTAGACTGGACAGAATATAAAGGGAAAATAGAAGAAAGTGTTCCCTTTTGGACATTTATCTCCAGTTTCTTCAGCCTTCCAACATGAATTAGGAATGGTGACCTCACAGGGACCTTCCAGGTTTTTTACCTTTGCTGCAGCTGGTTTCCTAGGCTCTCCAGGAGACAATCATTTTGAATTCTTCTTCCTCTGCTCCACAAACACCCTTGTGACCCTCCTCCTTAATCCGGTAAACCTACCTAATGAATTCTTTTTAAATACTATTCAGATATCTTATATTGCTTTTCTTCCTGCAGAAAATGCACTATGTGCCACAGAATCACACCTATGAACTTGTATCATTAGCAGATAATGCTTTCATAAAATTAGTGTTTCCAGCACGCAAGTCAAAAGAAATATGGTGTGTAATAGAGCTTGTAGAATTTTATAAATGATTTTGTAAATAATGATAATGAGGATAATAATGGCAATGATAACGAGGAGGAAAAGAAGAAAGATGAAGAAGGAGAAGGAGAACAAGAATGGGGAAGGAGGAAGAAAAAAGAGAAAAAAAGGAAATTTATTCTTTTTCCCCCCATTAAGTTTATTGATACATTTATTTATGTATTTTTTGACTCAGGGGAATTTTTATTTCCAAGTATTTTTGTCTTAAGATTGTTTTAGATATTCATAATTGGTTATCATATGAAGTAATGTGCATACATTAAGAGTAATTTAAAAGTTATTACAGAAATACAGAGACTTCAAGGATAAACAAGTGAATAGAGATTGCATGCTTTTAAACACATAAATATTAGTAAATAGAAAAACATCTTTTTAGAGTTAGGCAGATGAATAGGTAGCCACTAACATTCTGTAATTCTGTGGTGTGTTGGTTAAGAGAATAAGTATTGGAAAGACTGTCCAGGCTTGAATTCCAACTCTTCCACTTGAGAATTGTATAAGGTTGGTAAATGCTTTTAGCTTCTTGTGCTTGTTTCCTCTTCTGGAAAGTGAGTTTTGAGACCCTTATAAGTTTTTCATGAGAATGAAATGTTAATGTAGATGACTTCGATGAAGTAAGAATTTATTCAGTATTAATTATAATAATATTGAGTATCCCTAGCATGTTTTGAAATATGAGGCATAACATGAAAAACATTTTTGATACAGTTCTTTATGACATTTTCAATCTATGAAAAGAATGTCTATTAAAAATGTAATTCACCTGCATCTCTCGAATGACCAGTGATGTGGAGCATTTTTTCATATATTTACTTGCTGCTTTTACTTCTTTGTCTGAGAAATGTCTGTTCATTTCGGATGCCCATTTTTGAATGGGGTCTTTATATTTGGGGGGACTGACTGTTTTGAGTTCTTTATATATTCTAGATAATAGTCCTTTGAGGAGCTCAGACCACTGCAGCCTCTCTGAGTCACAATCCATTGGGGCTAAGGCCCTCCAGACAACTCTTCTGTACAACTAGACTTGGAACAACTGTAAGTGGATCCCATGTCTTTAGCTTTTCTAATTTCAACATACATATTGTATTTAGTTATATGTCTTATTATGCCACATAAGAGTTTAAAAGCTTTCTTCTGCTTTCCTACTGCTGGGCACATTACACTGAAATTCTTGTCACTTACTAACAGTCTCCATAACCTAGCCCCATCTTACTTTCCAGAATTAAACCTTAGTCTAGGAAGTATAGTCTCCTCAATCTTATTCTCATCTCAATTCGTTGGTTCATTGCTTAAAACCATTCCTTGTACATCAACCCACCAACCTAAACTCTCTTTGTCCTTCAAAGATGAGCTCCGTCTGACCTTCTAACCAAGTGTCCCTGCACATACTACTCCATTATATTCTATATTCTCTGTCTCCTCTTGAGATTTGTCAGCACCATGCTGTTTTAAATTTTTATTGAATTACATTTTTTTCAGCTTTAATTGAGTTTATTGGTACATTTTAGGGCTACAGTACAGTTACATTCATTGTTGAGATTTTGTACCTCTACATGACAGGTCTTGGTTCTCATTTTTTCCCCTTATCCCTGCCCTCCCTTCACCCCCTCCTCCCCTCCCCATCTACAAACACTTTATTTCCTTCTTTTCATTATATCACATTTTTTTCTTTTCCCTTATTTCCCCTTACCCAGCCCACCTTCCCTACACCTTTAGCCTCTTTCTTCCCATTTCACAATGTCAGTAATCATTGATACAGTTAAAGCAAACAATACAGTTACATTTATCATTGGAACATTTACATGATATTTTCTTATTTTTTCCTTATTCCCCTACCCTCCCTTCACCCCCTCCACCCTTGCCTGTTTAAAAAGACTTTGTTTCCATGTTTTCCTTTTTTCATATTTGTTCTTTTTCCTTATTTCTTTCCCCTCCCCTTCCCACTCCCCCTTTAGCCATTTTCTTCCTATTTCATACTATCAGTTATACAATTTGAACCTTATTTACACTTTTAGTTTTTCACACCAGAGAAAGTATCTGGTATTTATTCGTGTGTACTGTCTATTTCACTTAAGAGTATAGCCTCAATGTGCATCCATTTAGCTATATATGTCTCTCGTTTTTCATTCTTTATAGCTGAGTAGTACTCTATTTTATAGAAAAACTACATCTTCTTTATCCAGTCTCCAGTTGATAGACATTTGGGTTATTTCCAAGTTTTAGCTATTACAAACTGTGCCACTATAAACATGGGTGCACATATATCACTGTGGTATGATTATTTTAATTCTTTTGGAAAGATACCCGGCAGAGGGATGGCTGGGTCAAATGGAAGCTCTAGTCCCAGCTCTTTGAGGTATTTCCATATTGATTTCCACAGTGGTTGCAGCAGTCTGTACTCCCACCAACAATAGAGAAGGGTTCTTTTCTCCCCACAACCCCGCCAGCATTTGTTATTGGTTGATTTCTTGATAGCAGCCATTCTTTCTGACGTAAGGTGGAATATCAGTGTCGTTTTCACTTGCATTTCTTGAATGACCAGTGATGTGAACATTGCACTAAACTAGAATCCAAGTGGGTTGAAGATCTAAATATCAAAACAGAAACACTAAACTTACTGGAAAATAAATTAGGTAGAACATTCGGAGACATTGGCATAGGAAAAGACTTTATGAAAAAAATCCTCAGCAGCTTGAGAATTTGCATAAAGAATCAACAACTTGAATCTCATTGTATGTAAAAGTTTTTGCAGCACAAGAAAAACCACCAAAAGAGCTAGAGACAACATATAATGTTGGAAAAAATTTTACCAGCTACTCCTCAGACAAAGGACTACTATCTAGAATATATAGAGAACTCAAAAAATCAGACCCCCAAGTATAAAGACCTGATTCAAAATGGGCATCTTAAATGAAGAGACAATTCTCAGACAGACAAGTAAAAGCAGCAAGCAAATATATGAAAAAATGCTCAACATCACTGGTCATTCTAGAGATACAGATATCCTTTGTTTTTAATCTTGTCAAGATTATGCATGGTGTGGCTATTCTGCACTGGTAACTGGCTGTTACAAGTTTAATCAGACAGAAGCACTTGTTAGAAGATTATCAAGAGGAAAATCCCTGCAACAAAGCAGGAAGAGAGAATGGGATGAGAATCCCAGCATCCTTAAAAGGTTTGCAATGGCTGTCATCTGAAAATGCAATGGTGGTGAAGAATTCACCATTGAAATTGGCTCTTTGAGATCCTGGAGTGTGATGAAGATGAGGTGGTAGTTGCTAGAGAAAGAAAAGGTGGGTAAAAGCACATCATGGGCATGAGAAGAAGATTGGTGACCAGAATTTTTTAACCTAGGTGGACTACATGATTATGGGATCTCTAGCAATGAAAGAGATAGGTAGTCTACAAGCTTATTAGTGGATTTAGAAAACTGGAGAATGGCTAGGTTCGATGAATAAAAATACTACTTATAAGGCTACAATGGAAAGACATGATCAGTAACTATGTTTAATTTTGTATACTTTGAGACAGTTTAAAACATTAAACTATTCATTTTGACATAACACAACTCTTGTCTTACATAATTAAACTTCCCATTTTATTAAAGACTTTTATAGTTGTTTGTGTACTCATTTCTTGTCTGGCTCTGCTCATTATAATGGACACTCCAAAGAGTGGAGAAATTGTACTATTCTTCAATGTTTATCATTGAGATTCAGAGTTTATGATAGTAGAAGTAAATGTACAAAACAAATGACTTAGCTTCTGGTTCTGTTTCAAACATTCATTATTGTGTGTTTTATGAATATTTGAATCAGAAAGAGGAAGCTGGTCATCGATCATCTCAGTTGCCAGCTATCTTAAGCCACAAGTCATAAAATAGCTTATTTAATAGGTGAATATAAGAATATAAATTGCATTTACATTCAATTATAGCAAATCAAGTTTTACTTAACACCCATCTTTTATTTCTTTGGATAATACACAATTCTAGAAAAACATGTTCAGTCCAGGATTGTGACAATAAGCAAATGATGTCATTCGTCTAATTATATATATATATGGGGGGTTGAGACAGGGTCTCACTATGTAGTTCAGACTGACCTGGAACTCATTATGTAGCCCAGGGTGGTCTTGAACTCACAGTGACCCTCCTGCCTCAGCCTCCCGAGTGCTGGGATTGCAGGCGTGCACTACCACACCCAGCTTCGTCTAATTATATTTAATATTATATTTAATATATATTTCCTATTTCTGAAAAAAATTAGGCATTTATTGTTTATACACAAGCATATATATATTTGAAATTATACACTATACATATAATTTACAGATATATTTTTGTCATGTAATAGTTTGGCAAGTGTTATTAGTTTATATGAGATGTACAATTAAGACTGTCATAAGAATCAATGCCCTTTTTCTCATTATTTTGTTTGCACATCACGTTAATTTCTTGAAGCCAAAAAAATTTTTTTTGGTTGTTGGTTCATACAAAACTCTGATAAAATTTTGCAGACTTTTATATTTTATAACACAAAGTATATAGAATAATAAATATTAGCTTTAAATCTGACTGAAATTATAACTTTGAGGAAGTGAGAGGACACATTTAATATATATTTCTTCTCATGGATATTTAACAATACTCATAATCATGTATGGAGATCAGTATTAGGTTATTAAAATTACTTTTGGCAGAGAACAATATGGACATCTTAAATACTTTTGTTAGGATAGCCGAAATCTTATCCCAATATTTGATAAAAAACCAAACATTTTTATATATTAGCTGAGTGAACATGAATGTAAAATACTTTATTTGATAATTAATGCCCTCATTTTCTCCAGACAGCCAGAGACAACCTTGTCAGATGCTTTTTACTGACCTTAGATTTGATTTGTTTGTATTTGAGGCTTCTATCTTGCATTAAACTGCAAAGTAATTTGTAAGAATTTTTATGACTCCTCGAAAAGCTCTCTGAGAAGATTTCACAAGAATGGACGCTTTTCAAATGGTTAAACTTTTTGGAATGTGAAACACTGAGTTATTATTTTAACTTCTTAATTTCATTAATGGTATACTTATTTCTATATATTGTTGTTAATTTTATTTTTGCCTCACTTTTAGTATTGCACGTGGGATAGGATAATTCAATTTTTAAAGTCAAGGTCACGTTTAAAGATATTAACAATGATGATTTGCTTTAATTAGACATAGATACAGTAAGTCTGATGTTACAGTCAGTGAATAAGTTATTTCATCACTTTAACATAGGAATCTCATAAATTTAACAAAAATATTGCAAGCCATTTGATATTCATTAGAGACATTATCTGGAACACTTCTGAGTATGCCACATTCTAATAGTTATAAAATGAAATATCATTAATCATTAATGAGATGTAAGTTCTTTGCTAGTTTCTTATTGCAAGAGTAATACATATTAATTGTGATGAATTCAGGAAACATCTCAGAAACTCTTGAGTTCTGCTTAACTGATTACAAAGATTAATGACATCTCTGCTGCCTCTCAAAAATGCTGAACACTCCAGGCTACAAGGCCACAAACTATGTGAACTGTTTACTTACCAGTTTGCTATGTATTTCTTCTCAAATTTGTGTGCCTGTGTCACTTAAAACTACCATTATGCATTTTAATTTGATATAAAAAGTAATAATATGTGGTTGTAGGCAAATAATTATTTTCATAAATTTAAATTGACTACCATAAGAATAATAAGTACTAAAATTCTGCTTGAGGATAAATTCCTGATAAAACAAGTATGGGTGAGACAACCATAAAATATCAGAAGAAAAATTTTTTCAAATCTCTAAGGATTCTCTGTTTAGATTCTGTATAGATATCTGTAAGTTCTTGCTACACACAAGAGAAAGCAAATCTTGAAATAATAAACAAACTTGACAATGACAAATAATTACTTGGTGACGAATTTTGCAATATTTTGTATTTTGTTTTCCTGTTAACAGCCTACCCAAATAAAGGCAACAAACAATGACAACAATAAAAAGTTATCTTTAATACCAGTCAAAAATAGGGCTGGGGACTTAGCTCAGTGGTTCTCTGCCTGTTTTGCAAGCACAAGGACCTGAGTTTGAACTCTGGTACCAAAACAAATAAACAAAAACCAGTCAAAAATAACATACTGGTGTATCTTACTAAAGGGTTTGCCAAAAATAGTTATAAAGAACTTTTGAAACATAAAAGTTCTGACTTTCATGTTGTAAAAATAATATTCCTATAATGAAAGTCAGTGTTATCAAACATTTACAAAATGGTCATTTCAATTTTATTAATTTTTCTCTTTGAGAAATTACATATACTCTCATTAAGATGGACAACTTGTGTAACATATGTGTTGCCCAAATTATTCTTTGAACTTCAAACACAACATTTTTCATAAATATATTATCAAAAAGGTAAAATAATGATATTTTCTCAAAGTATATAGGTTATTCCAAAGTTAAATTGATGTAATAAATTGGAATTCTAAAATCATTGTATGGAGAGCAATGCGATAACCATGCATAACAGAAATGTGTACCACCATATATGACTGAAAGTTAAATATAAACTTCTTAAGTGCACTAGTCAGCTTTCCCATTGCCAGAAGAAAATATCCAGCATCTACAACTCAGAGAGAAGAGTATTTTAATACACACTTGGTTCTCATTAAGGGGGCTTTAGTCCATAGTCATCTTGCTCCAAAACAAAAACCATGTAGTAGAAGGTCCTAGCATAAGAAAGTGACCCACCCTGTGGCAGTCAGGAAGCAAGAGAGAGAAGAGAGAAGCCAGGGACAAGAATACACCTTTCCAGTAATGCCCTAGGAGGGACCAGTATCTTTGACTAGGCCCCATTTCTCAACTTGCATTCAGCTATGAACTCATTGCCCTCGTAAGTCAATCACCTTCCCCACGAGACTTGCGGGGAACATTTTAGATCTAAACCATAACGTTAATCTATCTCTATCTTAAACCATATATTTAATAAACATTGACCAAATGAGGAGATTCTGCCAAGTTTTGCTCAAGAAGCTCTTGCTAAAATAATCCATGAGACATGGTCAATTGTTGCCCTCAAATAGACACACATTTACTAAGTGAAAACTTCACTCTCATTCAGGTATACAGATATTGTTATTAATTACAGTTACTATGATTTACAGCTCAGGCATTTATTCCTACAGTCTAGCTGAATTTTATATCCTTAAATACATACAGTTTACTAAGTAAAAACAGTAACTATCAAAAAATCAGGTAAAGGCAGGTAACATGACAAAAATAGAATTTGATTTCCATGTGCATATCAAAGAAATCATCCAGCAGATTGATTCATGTTTTCCCGAAATAAATCTACCAGTCTTGGTCACTCTTCTTTCTGCTGAAGTGCTTTTTCGAGGAGAAGGAGAAAGCTGATATTTGCAATTATTTCACACTTGAAACTTTGCGTACAGCCAAATTAAGTTTTATGTTGTTTTTTATATATACAAAAGAACCAAACACTAGACTTTTTTCACTGAAGCTGTGGAATAAGCCTGAAAGTATGCTATCTTCTTAAACTGATCATTGCCAAAGATGGACATTCTCTACTTAAATCAATTTTCTTTATTTATTTTATACTAAATAAATATTAATATTTTAAGATTTACTTCTTTATTATTCAATTAATATTTAAATCCAGCCAGGCTAATATTTCTCAAAGTAAGAGGCATAAGTTACTGTATTAAAATCATATTAAGTATCATTTAATACAAATTAATTAAGTATGGCAAAAATGGAAGACATATTAAATAGAATCTTTTCTAATATCTTTATTTTTGTCATTTAAAAAGTTATTTTATGCATGCACTTTTGTGTCATGGTAGTTTGCATGTGTGTGTTTATTTTCCTTTGTATATTTTGTATTCAATATCTGGCACTGATAAACTATTTTTGTTTTCCCCATTTTTTCAGTGGAAGGAGTCCTGTGGTTTGCTACCATAGAAAAAATGACTCCCTTGATTTTATTCTCAGCTTCCTTTTCTATCCTTGAGGAATCTCTTTCATACTGAGCTCATTTCCTTTTCTCAGTTTATGTTTTCAATCCTTTTCCAATCTCGTTTTATACCTTCCCAGAGTTATTTGCCTGCCAAATTTAGTATAGCTGCTGCATTTCAGAGGTTCATAATACATATGACAAAGACTAAGAAAGGAAGACAATATTAGCATATGCATATCTGGATTATAGTACATTCTAAACTGGAGTTTCTTCCTCAGCTTTAATAAAGTTTAATTGACAAATTAAAATTATATGTATTCATGGTATAGAATGTGACATTTCAATATAAGTATAAATTATGACAAATTTGAGTTTTTCATTTCTTAAAACTTACTAATATAATTGGTAAGACCATATCCTCCTCAGTATGCATTCTGTTATTTTGTATGACTGTCATAGGAGTTCTGCTTTGTGACTGCTCTACAAGCCCAACGTAAAACATTGATAAAAACAAAAGCTCATCAAGTTGTACAGTTCTTGACATTATCACTGATTTGATGACTTAGTTGCTAGGCCCAGAAAGTAGCAACAATTATAAAATTTTGCCTCCTTCTCTACACTACATCTTTTTATTCTATCTCTGGTATAATAATTATCACATTGTTTCTTAAAGCTAATGCTGAAGACTCTTTTTTATATTTCCAGGGCCTAGCATTTAGAATACTCAATAAATGTTGAATAAATAAATTATCAGATTACTAAAGTGTGTCCTTATTGAATAGCTAAAAAATAGAATGTAAGTATTAGTCATCGTATGATGTGTTAGGAAGATGTTTCATGTTTTTATGTAATTCACATAGTTTCATATAGCTATCATCTTCCTTATTCCTGGTATTTCTTTCTTTTCCTTTATATAAAGTTTCTTGATTTAAGAATTAAAACAATGACATGTACAGAATAAGAATGGTGACAATAGCAACAGCAATAAATGTCTAAATTAATACTTCAAGAGATATCTATTATTAAGGCCTATTTTTTCAAATAATCAGCTATTCTAGGTGGGGTAGTAAGTCCATACTTGGAGGTGCCTTAGTAATGATACCTAAAATACAAAGAAAAGTACATGATTTAAACACAAAATAATATCTCTACAGAGTATATTACATACAATGAGTGAGTCAGTCTCCCTTTCCAAAGGTAGTGACTAGAGGACAGTTTACGGAGTTCTACAGAAAACCCATACTTAGGCAGGTAGGAGAAGAAGAAACAACATACTGATAGAAACCAAACCAAGCATCTCAGTAGCAGGAAGACTAAATCTATAGATCCAAAATGTCACAACAGAGAAGGACATTCTAATGCTACAGTCCACCCACATTCACATACACTCACACACACTCACATATGCTTACATAAACATGCATAGAGACTGCAATGTACCTAAGAATAAATTTTTGAAATCTCGCAAAATATTTCTGGAAAATAATTATTAAAATATTATTACTAGTTATTACTTAATATATTACTAATATTAAAATGTTGCTACTGAGAACATTAAAGAATATAAAAATAATGAGGAAATACATTCATACATGGAAAAAGTCAATGTGGATATTTTAGGATACAAATTAATATTTTCCCATTTGTTAAGTTCAAAAGCAGTTTCAACTAAAAAAAATATTTTTTTTTTTTATTTTTTGAGACAGGGTTTCACTGTGTAGTTGAGACTGCCCTGGAACTATGTAGCCCAGGCTGGTCTCGAACTCACAGAGATCCTCTTGCCTCAGCCTCTCGAGTGCTGGGATCAACTAAAATTTTAAAGGTTGCTTTTGAAACTGCAGAGTTTAAAATTTGTGAGCAGGAAAAAAAAAGTAAAAGAGCTGGGCGTGGTGGACCATGCCTGTAATCCCAGCGCTCAGGAGGCTGAGGCAGGAAGATCACTCTGAGTTCGAGACCAGCCTGGGCTACATAGTGAGTTCCAGGTCAGTCTCCACTACATAGTGAGACTCTGCCTCAAAAAAAACAAAAAATAAATTAAAAAGAAAAAATATAGAAAGGAAATATTGAAGTAAAAGAGAGACTTGTCTGACTTAATCAAGATTTACTACAGCAATAAAATTTTTACATAGGTATAGATATATAAAATTGATAATCAATATAAAGCACACAAATTTTTAAAATTCTGATGTATAGTCAGAAATATTTTGAAACAAATAAAAAATTCATCTTAGAAAGGAACAGTTTATATATAAAAGGAAGATCTTAGATCCCTACTCATATGAGAATAAGTTTTCAAGTGAATTAAATATATTAATATGAAAGTAAATTTGGAAATAATTTAAAACAAAAGATGCAGCTATATGATATCAAGATAAGGAACAATATAAGGAAAGATTTCTTAAGATATGACAATACAGGGGCTGCGGATTTAGCTCAGTGTTTCCGTCACCTGCCTCCAAGTTTGAACCACAGTACCAAAAAAAAAAAAAAAAAAAAAAAAAAAAAAGATAATACAAAATGAAACAGTACATTTTATAATATTAAAATTGAAAGCATCTCTCTCAAAAGACATTTTGTAGGTACAGTTAAAAACCAACTTACAAACTGCAATATATTAAAGATTATTAGAAAATAATTAGAATTTTTAACTTAAGGATATTTTTAGCTTAACAGAAGAGCACACATACAAATTACTGAAGAAAATCTTAATAAAATCAAAGCAAAAATGGGCAGCATTTGAAGGAAAAGTTTTGATAGAGATAAACAGGCAAGGTGATGCTTACCCTCTTTGGTAGTCCTTCGGGTGCAAATTCAAAGTACCTAATGACTTTTTCACACATATCAGTTTAATAAACATTTTAAGACTAATGCCCTTTTCACAAAAAAAATCATCAAAATTAGGAATTATGAAAGATAACCACACATTCCAAAAATTGTTGAAAGTAAGGAGATATAATTGAAAAGGTGTCTGTACATTTGGCTACAAAGAGTAAATAAATAACAGAGATTTAAAATCTGAAATCTTTAAGACTAACCAGGAAAAAAAAAATATGAAAGCTCTACACATGCTTAAAACATTGAAATCTGTTATAAAATTGCCTGAAATGCAATCTACAATTCCTCAAACACTTTAGAAAACACTTTTGAAAACATTTTACATAAATATCCTCAGAAAATTTCATTATGTTCTGCAGCTCTGCACATGCATATATAAATAAGATGATTATGCAAAGGAAAACTACAGTGCTAAGAAATATGATTATGGAACAATTACAAAATTATAAGTATCCAGGAACAGACAAAGTTGAGCTCTAATTCACTCAATAGAAAAGACTTGAGATAACAGTAGAAGAAAAATAGGTAAGATACAACATCAAAGCTATTGGAGAAAAGATAATAGATGTCATAATTTGAACATAAAGAATATTATCAAGATATAAATGTAGAATCCAATAAATACAGAAAATGCACTCAATGACATAATAGAAATTCCCTTGAAATTAAAAATCAGGCCTCCAATCAGAAAAAGAATAGTATTTTTCTGAAAATAAATTAACACTTGAGGTATGTTTGACTGAATTCAATAATTTAAAAATATTAGAAGTATGCAAACAGCCAATAAAAATATTTCAAAAGGAGATATGTGAATTCATTTTGTGTTGCTCTGTTACCTAGATATGGGTATCTTTTTTTAAAAAGAGGTTGATTTAGCTCATAGATCTGGAAGTTCAAGAGCATGAAGCCAGGTCAAGAGCGCATGTGGAAGAGATTACATATCAGACCAGAAGGCAGAGAGAGTTGAGGCACTGAAACCTGCTTCATTCTGAAAGAACTAATCCACCCTGTGAGACCTGCATTAATCCTGGTGCCCTTTGACCTACCTGCTTTTCATGAGGCCTCACTTCTAAAAGGTTACCTCAACTCAATGTGCCACATGTACACATACATATGGTTTCTTTTCATCTAAAATTCTTTTTACTTAGAGGTAACCATTATTTGTATACTTTGCACAGTCCAGCCAACCAGAAGACAGAAGTAGGAAGACATGCTTACCTAAGTTTTAGTCCTCTCTTTCATCTATCTGTGCTTCCCACACCACAAATATCTGCTTACATCTGGATGTTAGTGAACAGATGGATGTATCCTCTTTCTGAGCAGCTAGGTGTCCAGCTTTAATTTTGATGTAAATTCACTGAGGACGAAGAGGGGGATAATAGGAGGATATAGTGTATAAGAAGCCTGCTACAAATTCTTGTATGTACAGTATAGTAATATAACTTGTTTGAATAAGTTTACATATGTTTTCACAAACATTTCTAAAATTTTATTCATCTAATCACTGATAAATAAAAAATATATCATTATATTTTAATCCCTCTGACAAGAAATAATATTTCTTCTTCTGTCTTCAGACATTTCAAATTTACAATTTGTTTCTAAGATCATTTGAGGTCAAATAAAATTTTTACAATAGTTTCTTTTTCATGCTTTTGATAGCAGGCTATAAATCATTAGGGTCATAGATACTCAATGTTCTCAACAGACATAAATCCAAGCCAATGCAGGTCACTGAGGTTCATGCCCAAGGACAAAGACAGGAATAAGAAATAAGAATAGCATTTTTCAAAGGTGTAGTTGCAGGGCACTCTTGTGTTCGATGGGTTGACATCATGTCTGTGAGGTAGAGTCAAGGGCCTCTAACTATGATGGAACTAAAATAGAGCCTTGAGATTTTTCATCCAAACATACTTTCAAAGATATACTCATTATTAAATAAAGCTTTTACTGGCAAACCATCATCTGCATGTTCTTTTCAATTTCAGAAGTCTCCTTTCCGCCTGTCTTATACTTTAATGACATTAATGTATTTCTGTTTTCACAATTAAAAATATATACATTAGCCAGGTTTCATGATGCATTATCATAATGCCAACAGTTTGAGATGAGGATGAGGCAGAAAGAGTGTAAGTTCAAGCCCATCCTGGCTTGTTATTTAGCAAGATTCAGTCTCAACATAAAAAATAAAAAATGGACTGGGTATGTAGATCAGTATGAAGGCCCTAGGCTCCAACCCCAACACACGAGATGATAATAGAAGATTGATGGATAGGCTGGTAGATAGATAGATAGAAGATGCTGTAGATAGGCAGATGCACATAGATTGAACTAGAATTGACCTTTAATTCTTATGATTATTAGTTTTTCTATCTTTGTCACGCTCATGCACACTAATTTATACTAGAAAGAAAATTTATTTTTCTGACTCTCTTGTAGTGATAATGTTTCTGACGTACTATTTTCCCAGAGGCCTTTATACCTCTGTATATTAATGTCTCTGTATATAAACACATTTATATTTTCTAATACTTGGGCTTTTTACTAAAGGACTGATTCTAGATTCAGCTTGATTTAGTATTTGGTAGGCAAAAATTCTTTTTTTTTTTTTTTTTTTTTTTTTTTTTTTTTTTTTAAATCCTCCTGCCTCAGCCTCCCGAGTGCTGGGATTACAGGTGTGCACCACCACGCCCAGCACCCGCAAAAATTCTTTAAAACATATTGAGAGTGTTTATTGTCTTTCTTCCTCATTTGGATTACTGATTTACTTTCTGACGTCTTCTCACACCTTTTATACTTCCAAGAAACAGATAACTGAACCAAACTCATGTCAGAGGTACACATTATATTCTCTTTGTGCACTGAGACATGACTACAGGCTTATGGAATTTTATTTTTTACTTAATTTATTTGCTTGGTACTGGGGATCAAACTCAGGTCCCTGTACCTGCAAGGCAGGCGGCAGAACCACTGAGCTAAATCCCTGGCCCTGGAATTTTATTTTTCATCTATTTTTGAGAATGTCTTTGCATGTACTGGAGAATTTAAAAAGGCATACCAAGTTACTACGGGACCCAGCAAAACTAAATGCCACAAGGACGGAACCATTGTATTACCTGTTTTACAGGATATCTGTCTTCTACTTTCCAGACTTCTGCCAGTGTCTGGAAAATACTGTGGACAGGTTTTAATGTTGGCCCAAATTTCAACTGGATAAGAAAGAATGTTTTCACTTGTATCTTTTATTATTACGTCTGATATGTTTACTTATATTCAACTTTTCTTGTACCTTTTCACAGTGTAGTACCCATCGCAGCTTAGGTGTTCAAGGCTAAATTTCTATGTCCAATCACTTCTCTCATAATTTTTCATTATTTTTAATATTCAGGAAATGCTTTATAAGTTTATTTTCAAAATTATTAATATGAATTTCTTCAATATAAATCCAATTTTTGTTCTTCACCATGAACATTTTATTTGGCAATTACTTCTCATTGAATTTCATACTTTTCACATCCAGGCCTGTCCTTGTTTAACAAAACTAAAGTTTTCTTTTATATTGCTAAGAATAAGAAACAAATGTGTTCTACATTTTCTTTTGTATCATGAACTAAATTCAATCAGGGGAAGATTTTATTCTGAGTCATTACCATTTTATTTCTCTTTCCTGATGTTTCATAATGCCCTTGTGTGTAACAGTTCTAGCACATTTGTATTAACTTCTGTCAGAACTTGATTTGTTGGTATTTGTTCATGCCGTGAGGATGGTTGATACATTCTTAATTTAAAGTCTTTTGCTTATAGTCTTAGTATAAAGGACAGAAATGGCCCATGCCCAGGGTTGGGGGATAATAAGGATGTGGAATAAAATTCCCTTTCTATAGTGATTTCCTGGATGCTGGCAGATGTCCTTAGCTGACTTAAACTGAGGGCAGAACACTACATGAATCAGGTTATCTAATTGTGGCATTTAGCAAATGCTGGCTTCCTTTGTAACTCTGAATGCCCCTTCCAATTTTTCTGTAAAGGGAAAGTCATCCTCAAAATAGGTGAAAACATAAATTTCCATAGGCCTGGAGTCATGGTTCGGGGAACAATGAGAAGTGGACCAGAGGTTATTGATGTGGTTCTCAAGTATATACCTTACAGGATTAATAGCTGTGACTAAAAACCTGAAAGAAAAAAACCACAAAGTAAGTACTGGAGATTTTTCACTGTGTGGCTTCCTGTGACAAGGTTAGTCAGAGGCAGTTTAGGTTACAAACCTGAAGAGTTAGTTGTGCAGATTTCCATGGCCAGAAGCCAAGGCACAGATGGTCAGTAGAAGCTAATAATGGCTATTCTTGATATAGGGTGTTCAAGAAAAATGGCAGAGGATGGCAGTTAATTCTAACTCATTTGCTTAAACAAATCTGAAATGTGCTCACTGCTTATTTCTCATTGCAAAGACATTAATCTGCCTCCTACTTTCAAATGGATTGTCTTTATAGTTTATATATAGAACAAAATGAACAGCTCAGAACAGTGTTCTTGTTAGCCCCTCTCTTTCTTTGTCTTCAGAAGTAAGGTAGGCCATAAGTCTGTATTGTACCCACTTAACACCTTACAGCCCTCTTTCCAAGAACAACAAAACAAGATGATATATGAACGCCCAGAGAGCAAAGATAACTTATGAGTATATAGCTAGAAAGAGGTTAAAAAAAACGTTGCCCCTGGTAGAAAATGGATATGTGTACACTGAAAAGTTAAATTCAAGGCTTTCTGCAGTAAAGCAGAGGAGTAAATTCAAGGACTGTTGGGGCACGAGAGGACAGATGGATGAAGCACTAACCCCAAGTCCCGGTACGCTGGTTCTCACTGGGGCACAGGTGTCCCGAAGGTGACACGCTGGAGCCAAGTCCCTCAACACACAAACAATCCCCTAATCTCTTCTTTATTCCTGTTTCCGGTTTACACTCCCTTTTAGTCATAAACAGATGTTGTTTTATCTAAATGTTATGTCTTTGAGCAGATACAATGTGCAGACACAATGTATATCTGCTCATGACTGCTGTTAATCACTGCTTGTAACTGCTGTTAATCATCGAACCGCTGTGATCATGCTCTTGTGTGTGGCCTTGAAACTACCAAAAAGATCCTGAGTGAGAAATAAACTTCGCCATTAGTCATCAGCTTTCGGTCATTCATTGTGTCCGCGGTCGTCTCCCCGAGTTCCCTCCTCTAGAAGGAGACTTCAACAAAGGACTAATTTTCAATCTTAAAAAGAGTAATAGTTTCTGCAGAAAATCATCTTACCTCAGGGAAAATAAGCTGAAATAGCTTGGGGAGGTGAGGCCTATAGCCAACACTAAAGAAGGGAGAAGGAGATACTCTTTGGGAAATGACTAGTCTAGCCGACTAGGAGTGGGGAAACTCTCTCCAAGGGGACCCCCAATACTGGAGCATTGAATCGTTGCAGCACTTTGAGTCACAAAAGCAGAAGGTCAACTGTATGGGCACCTAAGGGGAAAGGATAACAGTGCAGCAAATGAGGCAGGGCTTCTTTTCAACATATGAATATACCAAATAGTGGTTCATGTCTGGAAACTAGTCTTTCGCTGATGTTTCTGCGTGCACCTTTTTCTCTGTCAGCTCCTTTTATATGTCTACTCTCAATCAGTCAATGCCTACCTAGTTCACCACATTTACTAAGTGTTAAGGGTTGAAAGGAGAGATTCTTCTTCAAGGAAGAACCACAACATTGCGTGTCTCAGTCATTTTTATGTTCTAGGTCACTTACTGAAAGGAATTTTCTACATGTATTAGAAGATAGCATACTCTAGATGAGAAGGATCAATTTCCCCCTCTAGTCTTGACTACTCTATTTATTGTGTTGTGACTACGATTTTGTTTCATTTTAAATAATAATAGAAAGCCAATCAAAATGGCAATCATGACTGTCACATCAAGGGTAATGTTAGACTACACACTAAAGACCAATCATGGAGCAATCAGGAAATTGTAGTAGAAATTTGGGGGAAGAGCCTGAAAAATGAATGGAGGAAGGTGTCAATTATACACCTGAGGATTTAGCTAAAAACCAAGGAAAATGGCTGATATAATCACAGTTAGAAAACAGTGGAAGAAAACTTACTAATATTGTTAATGAGCTGGCTAATTTAGAGTTAGTTTTCATAATCTACTCACGCATTCAATGGTGTTAGCCTAGTGATATCTCACTATCAATGCACAGAAATTTATATTTTTATTTTTTCTTAAATATTTTTATAGATCATATGACCACTGAGTGGATATGAACAGTTCCAAGTTAAAATATTACGAAAAATTAAAGGAAAAAGGACAAATCTTCTCAGTATTGAAACAATCACTCTGCCAAGGTATAGGATGTGTTTTTTATGTGTATTTGCATATGTGTGTGCACAGAATTTCATCTTGCTTAACAACATTACATCACAGTGTTCTCATCTGTTCACTTACAGAATAAGTGTTTGTGGTAGAACTAAAATAACACAATTTGTAAGTTGAAAATAAATCTAAAAATGATTCAGGACAAAATATAACAAGGTAATATTAATAATTGGTATACTCTTCTCTGATTTTTAGATTTTGTGATTTTTAACCACAGAGTGGGTAAGTTGAAATGGAAGGAGGTTCATTTTGGCTCTTGTTTGTGAAAGCTCACCCAAGGGGCCACATCTGGAGTTTTTCTGCTTTCTGGTATTATCTGGAGGTAATGATGGCATCATGTGGCAATAGCTAGACAGCATTTATATGGATGTCCTCCAATTTCTCTTTTTTTCTTAAAGTCACAAGAGTCCAATCTTGGGGTTTCCACTCTAATTACCTGATCCACACTTAAGGGCCTCATCTCTAAACATCACAGTGGGAGTACTTTTCCAACTCTTATTATTATGGAGATGAAACCCCAAGATGAGTTTTAGAGCAGCAAACCAGATTCAAACCATAGAAAAGATTAATAATAATTATCATATTGCACATATCCAGTACATAAATTTTCAAATATATATTTTTACATTACCATATCAAGTTTTTGATGATTCTTTTGAAATAGTTTATATTCCTATTGTATAGATAAGGAAAATGAAGTTCAAAAAGGAAGTATGAATATTCCTGTGATTTTCCCTACTGCACTGTAGCAGCCAATCTGGGGAATCACCTTAAGTCCTCCAGAATTGAATGAAGCTATAAAATTTGTCCAAATTTTTCAAATAGTGAGTATCCAGGATACTTAACAATGTGATGGAAACTTTAAAAGGAAAAATCAGCATCTTGGTGAAGCTGGAGGAATCATAAGCACTTTCACATCATACATTAAAAATGCCAATCTGACCATCTGGAAAATGACTTAGCAGACTTCCTTCAAACTTGGCAAATTCCCTTTTGGAAACTATTTTTCATGACATATTCACTGGGGAAGATCTTTTAAAAAGATGTATGAATTGAGTTTGTTTTAATAAAGCACTGGAGGGAGTGCTAAAAAATGTATGGATTATATTGGTGACTTCCAGTCTATGCTGGATATAAGCAGGCTATATAGGCACTATGGAAAATATGAAAGAAGACTTGTGTGATTGGTGTGGTAGGAATAATCATATTTGCACCAAAGTGTTTCTAATACTTGAGTGAAAAAAGACTTTGTTTTAGAAAAAAAAGGCCCTTTAACATATAAAATGACTGAAAGCAAGCACATAGAAACAAAAATGATTAAAAAAAGAGAGAGAAACGAAAGAGAAAAATAGTGTAGGAAAGAAACACGTCCCACTCATGCATGCAGGAGAAAGAAAAGTGCCAATATCAGCTTATAATAACCTCTGGTAATCCATCTAGAGGTAGAGCTATCTGGGAGGATGGATGTAGAACCAGATGTGAGCATAGCAGTAGTCTTCAAATCTAGTATTAACACCAATAGCACCTTCTGTTGCTACAGTAAAATTTTTACTGCAACTGTGGCTCATTTTAGCCAAGAGGCTAATCAAAGCAGAGATGCTAAAAGCTGCAATTTCTGGATCAGCTGATTTTTTTTTTTGCAATTTAATTCTGTAAAATATTCATTACTTTGAATATTTCTACTTAACCACTGTTAATGCAACAGTTTCATAATTTAATGAACTATTCTGGAGTAAGTATATAGCTAGTGAAAAGAATGTCATTAAATTCTTTACTCTTTCCTGAAAGTACTGAACAAACACATAAAGCTCACTTAAATTATATACCATGAATAAGAAACGTAAATATTACATTGAACAAGAATCCAGCAATAAAACATATTCTTAATGCTCTCAATATTTATTTATTTTGCTCCACAGAGTTAGTTTTTTTCCTTTGATTGTGAATAAAAACTTTAAAATGACCCATTATATTTTAAGATTTCATAGTAATTATTAATCCTATTTATAAAATTATAAACTGTGTATACATTCAACATTTAAAATGTTGAAACTTGGGAATTCCAATTTCTGAGCAGAGATAGGGAACTCAAAAAAACATCACTTGGCCCTCATACAAGGAAAAAAACCCACAAAAATCTGAGAACATTGACGATTCTTGCCCTCACTAAAGAAATGAGGCTTTTAGGGAAACAACTAATGAGAAATCTGTAGGATGACAGATGCCTACATTGGAATGCAGTACTTGATCTTAAATACAGTAAAGCTTGCGTGAATAGAATATTTGGCAATGTTATCGTCTTGATCTTCAATGACCCCCAAATGCCTCAGTCTGTGGTGCCACTAGCAGGTGGTGCAATCTTTGTGGGGAGAAGCTAGTAGACGGAAATGAGGTCACTGGGGTCTTGCCCTTCAAGGAAGATACTGGATCTCTAGTCCTTCCCCTTTGCATCTGGCATCATGATTGAGTTGCTTCTCTGTCATGTGCTCCCTCCATGAAGTCCAGTGCCACCTCAGGATGAAAGGCAATAGGCCAAGTGACTACTGAATGAAATTCTGGTTTCAGATTTTCCTCCTTTTAAATTCATTATCTCAGGCTTTTATCACAGAGATGGAAACCTAACAAACACAAGTGGAAATTTTTCAACAAGCTCCTTTTAAAAAATTACCTTATTGATACATTGGTAAATTCATTTTAATTGTGCAAACTTCAATGAAATTGACTTGGTTCTTTGTTGTATTTCAAGTTTGCTTACAAATACAATAAACCCAGGCAAGCAAAAGTTACTTTCTCCAGTTTAAAACTTTATATATTTATTTAGGTTGTTTCGTTTTTCACTATCTTCTCTCACATGTGGTCACTTCATTAATGTGTATTAGTCTTGATAAATAGAACAGTTCCCTATTCCATTGTCTTATGTAAACAAACTTTTCCGACATTATTGATTCTAGTATAGCTTTAAGCCACATTTACCTATGATTTTTGTTCAAAACAATTATGTTGACTTCACAGAGAAAACTGGGGTGCTGGCATTTGTTAAGTGTTACACAAAGCATTTAAGCAAATAAATAAGATTTGAATGTATGATATGGTATCTTTCACATACCCATATTATTCATATGTCTCAACCTGACAATAATGAACCATAATAAATAGAAATAATCATTCTTTAACATAATAAATAAGAGTCAAACACATACAATTATTTGTTGGCTCTGACTTTTGCATTCTAACAGACTTTTGCATTCTGTCTAACAAAAGTATCTTGTCACTGTTAATGAACTTCACCTAACATTAGTTCAAATTTTTAAATGAAGCAGGATCTCAGAAATTATATTTAAGTTTATATTTTTGTGAATTTTTCTTCATAAAAATGCTTTAATAACTATATATATTTCAATAAAATTTAACATTGTTCAAGACCACAAATATTGCTCAGAAATTTAATCTTAACTGAAAATTAGAACAATATAGCATATAAGACCTAAACTGATTAACTAGTCATTTTATGAAAGCATAAATCTTATTTTTAAAAAGTTTGTATTTCATTATATTAATTATATTGTATCTAAAATGTACCAGTAATTTTTTTTAATTTATATTATCCTGTATTCTGGAAAAATCAGAGAAAAAGCATATAGCCATTTATTTTGAAAGAAGAAAATGTTAAATCTGTCAGATTTATTGTTTAAATCTCTCATATATACTTAAGTTTTTATATAAAGTGTCTTCTGTCAGCATTTTTTGTAATAAGCAATGTCTTTTGAAACTGCTAGAAAGACATTTAAATATTTGGAGTTTATTTTCTTTCTTTTCAAGGTATTAGTAATGAGAATGCTAAATGTATATAAACAAAATATCTATATTTGTCAACTATAGCTATTTTAGTCTTAACACAATTTAATTATATCTCTGAAAGTGGGAAATATTAAATATTTTTCTGATATATAGATAAGCAATGAGTGCTCATGGCTGTTTATAGTTCAAACAATACAACTTGAAAGTGAAAAAACAACTCAATCAAAAATGGGCAAAGGACTTGAATAGACATAACTAAAAAAAATCAGAAAAATGACCAGCAGATATACGAAAAAGTGCTCAATATCATTAATCATCAGGGAAATGCAAATCAAAGAAACTACCTTGCGTTCATTAGAAATGATTGCATTTCATTTATATAGTAGCTCAGGAACTCTGAAACATCTGAGCAGTCCAGTAATTCATCATGGCATTGAAGAAGCACTGATTGATCCTGTACTGTGGCAAAAAAAGGAGGAAAGTAGAAGGAAGAATAGTGGACAGACGAAAGGGAAAAGGCAGGGAAAGAGGAGAAAAGGGAGCAGAGAGAAGGAGGAGGACAGCAGGTAGAAAGAAGGAAACAGAGACGGGATAAGGGGTTTGGAGGTTACAGCAAGGCCCCAGAGGCAAAGGGCTTTATTTTCTTCAAATGTTATTGATATTACAAGGCTGATGGACTCTGGGTAGAATTTAAAGCCACTGCTTTATTCAGACTACTACCTTGAATAATGGAGATATCAATATTTGTCTTTTCAAGTTGCTAGTAGCCTGCAACTGTCAGAGAAATTACCCACAAAAGATGTGAGTGCTAAAACAAATGGGTCACACGAGAAAGTGCTTCTGTCTGGAAAAGTTACAAAGGTAGCCCACAGAAGGTGTTATAGCCATTCTACATGTTTGAGGTAAGGTTTGAGAAGAGCATACTGGGCCAACAAGAGAAGAAAATCATTCCAGGTAGAGGCGAGAAACAGTAAGCTTAAAACACTGAACAAATAACACACAGATACACAAAGCAAATACTAACTGAAGCAGGTCCCAAGTAGTTTTTCTCATTTCCAGTGAGCAAAAAATATTTTCTACTTAATTTGAGCTCATATAAAGAAAAAAAATGGGCAAATTAATAAAGAGTAGATTAACAAACTATTCTCTGTTATTCAACAGAAAATAGGTACCTGTCATTTCAATACAATTTTTTTAAATATTCATAACATAAAAGCAGATTTTTCAGCTTCCACTTCCATTAGGAAGTAATGTTTTGCTAAGCTTTCTGCTTCTGTAACAAAAAAAAAAAAAAATGAGAGAATCAGTTTAAAAGGAGGAAATGTTTTTGGCTCACAGTTTTTGAGGTTTTAGTCCATAGTTGGTTAGCGCATTGCATGTGGTAGAGGAAGATGCTCCCCTCGTGGTGACTAGAAAGCAAAGAAGAGATAAGAAGAAGACCAGGGTTCCACAATCCCTTTTAAGGACACTCCTCTATTGACCTAACTTACTCCCAACAGTTATCAGCTTTTTAAAGCTTCCAATTCCTCTTGTGCTTTTTTTATTTTTTATTTTTATTTATTTTTTGCTACTGGAGATCAAATTCGAGTCCTTGCACTTACAAGGCAGGGAGCAGAAATACTGAGCTAAATCCTCCCAATGGTGCCACAGATTGGGAGCCAGGCCTTCAACAGATGGGCTTTTGTGGAACAGTTTCCCAAATCATTTACCAGCACTGGAAAAGCATACTGTTCTTACACAAAGCAGATTTTTATAAAGTGCTTCTACATGTAGTCTAGATTAAGCAATGTTTTGAGACTCACTAGTTTCTGATGCAAACAAACCACCCTAGTTATCCTCTTGATAATAGGGGAGGAGAACAATAAACTTACCAGAAATAAAAGCAAACATGCAAAATGACAGCATCAACAAAAACAAACTAAAGAAATAGAATGCCAACAAAGGTAAAGTTCTAGTCTTACTTGAGAATCACACTGCAAGCCAAGAAAATATGTTCCTAGGCTTCAGTTGCCCTTATGGTGCACTCAGAAAACAAACTTCAGTTGGTTCCATCAGGTGAATCTAGTTGAAGAAATTTGATATATTAGTGAATTCTCCAGAGCTGTCAAATTATAATTTTTTAAAAGTAATTAAAACTACAGCTCTTAAAAAAGTAGAGAACATAATAAAGTTTTATTAAATTTATAATAAAGAAATAAAATGTTACAGTAGATTGAGGAATTGCTTACTTGCAAGTATTATTTTCCCATAAAAATATTAATATTAGGTTAAAAATAAAACTATTAATGGACCACAGAACAACAAAATGATAATTTTCAAAGTCTTTAAAAAACTCATCAGATATGTACAAACTGACTTAAATATTAGTATATGAGCTTGAACAATTAGAACAGAGATTTATTCCCCTAGATAATTAAATAATCTTGAGTTAAGGCTAATTTCCAATTGTTATTGAAGTAAATCAGGAACAAGAAAGATCATAAATGTTTTATATTGCAATTGCTTCCTGTAAAATAATGCTCCATTATGTTATATACCCTCTTTTGCATTATTTTCTAAACATTGTAATTTAATTTTTGTTAATTTATATATTTTATTTGAAAACAGTCATGCAAATGGGATTCCTACTAAATCTAACTTAACCTGGAACGTTTCTCAATATGCTTACTTTCATCTTCGTGAATTATTACCTTATTGTGTCCCTATTTAAGAACAAAAACTAAGACGATCATTAAACAAACTAAAACAAACAACAGTAAATACCCTCAAGAGTTTGGAACAAGTACTGGCTTTTAATATAATCTAGTCTGTACTATCAGATTTTTCTAATACTGCACACATCAGGGTTTCTTATTTAAGAACGAAACATGGTTGTTGCTTTGAATGATACTAAATTAATATTAGTTACTAATATGTTGACATGTCCTTGAAGCTAAGTTACTACTTACCTCTTACTTTGATTTATGGATAATGTATAAACAGAATTTCTTTGCTAATATCATTAATAAAAGGTCTCAGGAGGAAATTCTATGAAATCCATAAAAAATAAAATTTAATGATCTACTTTGATAATCAAGTAAGTTGGACAAAAATATTATGAATTTTCTCCAATAGGTACATACATATTTTTCAGAAATATATGTGCATGTATATATATGCATATGTATACACACATATTCATTTACAAATCTATAGTTTTGTAATATGTCCACCCATGTTATCACAAAATTTAGGTTTTTTTTTATTAGTATTTATTCTTATGTTTAACACTAGCCTTTACTTTTGTCAGTCTAATTTACAATGTTTAAAGCAAAAGTAGCCAATTATTCAAATACAATATAGTTGCAATAATTACTTTGCAGTATTTCACCCCTATCATTGGTAAGTTTGCCCGTCACATACAATTTAGTGTATTTAAGAAACAGAAAAGTAATCCCAGGAGGTCTCCTCAGTAATGAACCCTGATATATTTCATGATTCAGTGTCATTATTTAGTTGAGAGTGTTACTGTAAAACAATTGAATCATGAAGAAAATCTCATTTCTATTTTTCTGAAGATAATTCTGAGACAAAAAGAGCATACAAAGAAGGAATACTAATCTTTACCTTGTTTTTAGAAGGGATTGTTTTTTCTTATCTTAAACTTGCGTACATAAAGGAATGTGCTTAAGTCCATTATTGTCCATTTTTATATAGTGTCATTTCCATATTTTCACTACTGTCCTCTTATTTTTCCTACTCTTTTTTTTTTTTTTTTGGTACTGGGGATTGAACTTGGGACCCTGCCCTTGAGAAGCAGGAGGCAGGACCACTGAATTAAACACCAACCCTCTCCCTGTTCTTTTACCCGGATCCTTTTATCTTCTTCTTTTTTATGAGAATTGAATAAGCAGAAAATCAAATTAAGTTAAAGAAGGGGGATTTTTATCTATTACTTTCCTAATGTTTCTTATTCTTATTATTCTGTCTGTTTAATTTTGTTTGCATTTAAATTAAACACTTATGCTTAGTCCTTACAAATGCTAAAAGTTTTTGTTTGTACTCTTATCAGCTGATAGTAGGCAGTTTAGACAATGGAAGACAGACTACCAAAGATATTTGTCAGTCTGTTCTGCCTGTGTGGAATTCCAAGAAAAAAATAGTAAGAGAAGCAAGCTGGAAAGAACACTTTCTATTTGGTTAATAAAAAAATTTATTCTTTGAAGATTTTCTTGAAATCAAGAAGGAGAGGAAACAAAACAAACCAGATTAAATCAAACAGGTTTAGGGCTTTGAATGCTGTTCTAAGAATGGTAGAAAATTGTTAAGCAATTTTGAAACTTATTTTAAGGTTGCAGAGAGCTCACTAGGCAAGAAATTATTGGATT
This sequence comes from Fukomys damarensis, assembly GCF_012274545.1. Taxonomy (NCBI): domain Eukaryota; kingdom Metazoa; phylum Chordata; class Mammalia; order Rodentia; family Bathyergidae; genus Fukomys; species Fukomys damarensis. The sequence goes on along the minus strand of NW_022900950.1, from coordinate 12,625,475 downwards.
CACTTTTTGATTTACAGCAATTAGCTGTTTGAATACAGCCTTACTTTTTTTGTAGCAATTAACTTTTTGGAAAAATTCTCTGTTATCTTTGAATAATATTTACAAAACTGTCAGCGATTCTTTTTCTCATAGCTGTCTTTGTTGTTTGTTTAGTCTGTGTATTGCTGCTGTTGTTATAAAATGTTTTCCATGTAGGAAGGCCAGCTTCCCATTGTTATTGACATAAATCAGGAACAAGTAGGATAGGATCATAAATGTCTTATGTATGCAATTCCTTCCTTCTGGTGGGTTAAGTGTGAAAGACACTGATGTATTTGGATGCCTACAAATTATCTTGTGACATATCATTTAAATACCTTATGAATGTCATGAGCTTTAGAAGAGATAAATCAAATAATGTTCCTTTGAATACTGATAATTTAATTCATATTCATGAGTCCTCAAAAACCTCTAGGTTATTATGATATAATAAGCTGGATTCTTCTAATATGAAATATATTTCATAATTGAGACTTTCAAATACAAAATATTTTCACATGCATGTACATATCCATCTCTGCATTAGTTTACCTCTATCTCTATGCAGATATTTACTCATAACTTCCAAAGCTGATTCTGGAATACCTCCCTTTGACATACCAGTCTCTTTTCTTTTTACACCTGCTGCCATTGTGACTCCCTAGATCAGGATAGGATTAACATCACCTTAGAAGAGTCAAAGATATTATATGAAAAAATATTTGACATAGCTGACCATGACAAAATGCAAATTTTAAAAAAACTGAAATTTCTCCTTACTCTAGTGAAGGATGACAGTCATCAAGAAATCAAACAATAAATGCTGCAAGGCTGTGGTGAAAAAGGAACCCATTGTTGGTGGGGTTGTAAAGCAGTACAACAATTATGGAAATCAGTATGGAGATTCCTTAAAAAACTAAAATTAGAAATTCTATTTGATCCAATTATTCTCATATTAAGTATCATCTTAAAAGTGTTAAAGACATCATACAATGGCAATATACATATATCAATGATTGTAGAAGCCCAACTTGTAACAGCCAAATTTTGAAAGCAGCCTATATGTTCATCAGCAGACAAATGGATAAAGAAAATGTTATGTTTATGCACAATGGAATTCTAGCCTGCTGTAAAAAAAAAGGATGATTTTGAACCTTTTGTAGGAAAATGGATGCATTTGAACACATACTGTTAAATAAAATAAATAAGACGGACATGCATAAATGGTTTCTCTCTTATGAGAAATCCAAAGTACAAATAAAGAGCAAAATAAAAAATAGATAAAAGGCTCTATGGAAATACATCTAATGCAAATGGAAAGATAAAAAGGGGACTAGGAGATTGAGGGAAAGGGGGATGGGGAGGGGATGTTTAAAAAAAGTGTGTTATACACATGTATCAAATACCCACAATGAAAGGCATTATATATCACAAATATGTACTTATTTAAAATAAATTAAAATCAACAAAAAAGATAGGATATAAGGTAATTTTCTTTCAATCAGGAAACAACAGAAAAATCACCTGTCCATTTCAAGCAGACTTTGGAAAGACAGAAGCAGAGTAAGTAACAAGAGTCTTTCATCACTACACTGAAAGTCAACTTTGGGTAATCTATATGGAATTTGGCCAATCTAGGTAAATATTATATGATAACTGAGAACATCAAAGCCAAAGGCTTGTTTCTCCAACATCTACTTTTGACTTCCCCTTCTAGAAGCTGGACACTGGCTTAGCATCTTAGTGGATGGAGGTGGAAAGAGGCATCAGAGGCAGTATGCTTGGTTCCCACAGCTGGAAGAGTGGGAAGGATTATTGGTGACCTTTGGTGAGAAAATGTGGAAATGCTGAGCTGATCAGTGGGACAGAGGAGGATTAACATAACCATGTATTTGAAAACAGAAAATGTAAGAGACAGAGATATTCCAAAATCTAGCACATGTCTACAACTATAAAATTTAGCAAGAGGTATCTAACTAGCCCTTCCTTGTTCACAGAACGGGTATATTCATTTTTACAAAACTAGTCAATAATTCCATTTTGAACTATTTTTAGGACTTTATGTCTCTGAAAGAGTATTTGCTGAGTGTGAAAACATGGTCTTAAACATAGTTCAGCTTTTCTGTGAATAATTTTCGCTGTGTTTGCAGTCATGGACCTGGAGATCACGTCTTCTGACTAAACTTCATTATCTTTCCCAATATAATGCCTAGTCAAGAAATTCTTAAAATATAACTACTATGCCTAAATTGATAGTAAATCAAACTTGCTGTGCCTTGGTTTCGTTAGGAAAGGTCATCATTCCCTATACTAACCAAATAAATTTCTGTATTCCTAATTCTGAAGTGGCTTCCATAATATCATGCAGAGCCCTGATGCATTAGCTCACTACTGCACATGAAGAATGGGTAAATGAGAATTTCTAAGGCTAGGCTTCGATATGCATAATATTAGTAAATTTTCTCAGTGATGCAAGTACTGCACCATAGTGTACTATTCTAATTAGTGATAAATACAGTTAATAGTGTGCATTCCTAATTACAAAGACTGTTATCTACATAAAAGTCATTAAAGAGAAGCTAACTCATTAAAGAGACAGCTACTGTTTCAGTGCTTTGATTTTCTTTGTGCATAATGACTCTTAATAATATGCAGCAGTGTTTCATTCCATTACCTTAATATGCCCATGTCATGGCATCAGCAGCATGGTTATTCATAACTGAACTCTAAATATCGTTACAGATGTTATTCAATAAGGATATAAAGAAAAAAATTTCTGACTGTAAATTCTAACAGTTTTCTTAAAATTCCACATTTGCTTTTGTCTTTATCATGCAAAAATTTCAAACAAAATAAAGTATTAAAATGCTTTAATGTCTTTTTAATGTATTAATTTGCATGCATTTTACCTTGGAACGTGTTAAATAAATAGGGATACTTCAATGTATATCAAATAGTACTGTAATTAGTTTGAAAGATTCTGTCATACTATATGTACATAGGGAAAGCAACAAACTCAAAATGGCTTAAGCAAATAACAAAGCCAAAATGAAAAAAGACATTGGGATAATTGGGTAGATTGCCTTCAAACCTAGCAGAATGTGCAGACTTAATTAAATGATATCAGTACTCTATTAATTTTACTGATATTAATCTCTACCCATATGTTGACATATTCAAGGCCAGAACAAGAGGTTTTCTCCAACAGAAATTCCAGATTTCTAATGGCTTGTCTTGGTTTTGGGGTCACTGGAAATATGGTGGGATGCAGCTCTCTGTAGACCGGTATGCCAGACACAGATTCAGAGTAAGAGCAATGAAGTACTACAAGGGAAAAGGAGAGTGGATGGTAAAACAGAGAGAATGTCACTATATTCGTTCACTCATTTGTGGAATCAACAATTATTCACTATATGTCTAAGGACTAAGTGAGGAATAAAATAAAGGACTAAGTGGGGAATAAAATAAACAAAGCCTCTGCCCTCCTTGAATTTTCACTTAGTAAGAAGAGAGACAGCTAGCAAGCAAATACCCAGGTAATACATGATAGGTAAGAGGAAAGTAAATGAAGAAAAGAGACAATAGACCAATGGAAGTATTATGTTCAGTGAGAGGGCCATGAAGTAGTATTCAGAGAAGAATTTATAACAATTCAAATATTAAATTTAGGGACAAGTAGTTATTTTTTAGTTGTAATTAAAAATGACATAAATCTAATTACAAATATATCTATATCAGGTCTAAAATAAATATTTTATTACATGTATGTAGGTTTCTGTGTATATGCATGCACCTGTACATGTACCCACATACATTTCCATATATATGTGAGAGGAAATTTATTTTGACAGCCTGAGTATTAACAATTTCACAATGAATCATCTTCAGCACTAGTAAATTATTTGTAATAAATCATCTATGCTGGCTTGGGGGAGGTAAATTTTTACCTATGTTCTGGACAGGAGCTGAGAATTAAATTGATATAAGGCAGATCAACAGAAGAAAGGCATATATTCAAGTTTTACATGATCCAGGGCCTTCATAGGAAAATGACAGCTAAAAGATGGAGTCTGTGTTAAACACTTATATATGAATCAAATAAGGAGCAGTAAATTGTGAAAACATGATGAGATAAAGGAACCTTTAGGTAGGTAGACTGACTGGGTGGATAAATGACTGGGAAGATAAAGGTTGACTTTAAAAGATTTGTATAGATTTTCCGTAGCTTCAACCTCCTGTTCTTGATAAAATGATACATTACATTCTTTCTAGTGTAGGAATCTTTCAAGTGGGAATTTCATTTCCTGCTTTTACAAAACAGAGTGAAGGACACAGTGATCTTCTTGCACCTACTTTTTTTTAAAAGAAAAATAATTAACTTTTCAAAATAGCAGATTTGGGAGTGATTTATTCTTAACTCCTTCACTGTCTCACTTGTCTTTTGTAGAGAACAGTATAATTTACCATTAGTACATCCAACATCCCAGTGACTTAAGGTAATATAGTCTTTGTTTGTTTGTTTGTTTTTGAGACAGGGTCTCACTATGTAGTTGAGGCTAACCTGGAACTCACTGTGTAGCCCAGGCTTGTCTCGAACTCATATCAATTCTCCTGGCTCAGCCTCCCGAGTGCTGGGATTACAGGCGTACACCACCACGCCTGGCTTTGTAATATATTCTTTTGAAGAAGTAAATCTTGAGAATATTGTTTGCTTTCATTGAAAGAAGAGGAAAGTAAAGTATAATCAATTTACTTGGGGTGTAAATAAAATACATAATATGAGCTTTAATATACCCCCTTTAAATTTTAAAAATATTTCTGAATTGCTATAATGTTCTGGAAAAAGACTGCAAAAAATATTAAAATACTTATATATGAGTACATGTTTTTCTTTCTTTTATGTGATTCTTTTTTCTTTGTAGTACTAGTGGTTCTGGACATTGAAACTAAGGTTTTCCTATTGACAGCGTCTCCCTAAATTGCTAAATTGTACAGGCTGAGCCTGAACTGAGGATCCTTCTGTGTCTGATTCCTAAAGTTCTGGGATTACAAGCCTACGCTACTATGCCTGGCACATTTTTTTTTTTAATGTTAAGATCAAATATAGCTCAACAATTCACTTGTATCTAGTATGTAGAAGTTGTAAAAAAAAAATGGTATTTGTAAATGACTGAATAAATAAAGATATTATAGCCACCAATTAGTCATTCATGGGAAGGTATCCTAACCTTTTGTAAAAGTAATATTTGGGTTTTTTATTCTTTTCTGTTTCGTTAGTAATAGAAATTGAACCTAGAGGTGCCCTTCCACCCAATTTCATCCCAAGCCTTTTTTTTTTCAAGATAGAGAATCAAAACTGTCCATGTTGGCCTAGAATATATTATCCTCTGACTTTAGCCTCGCAGATGTCTGTGATTATAGATATGGGCCACCATGCAAAGCATAAATTAATTTTTTATTAGCTTTTATTTCTTATCTTAAAAAACCCTAGTTGGACAGATTTTAGCTCATGAAATAGAAGGATAAGCAACAAAATAGCAGAATAATAGGATAGAATAAATTAAGGAAGTGTGACAGTGTCTTGCTTCTGTGGTTGTTATTTTCATGACTTTTTATTGGACTCTTTTTTGGTATTTGGTATTACTATTAATTAATATTTGTTGAACTTCTACTATACCACCCTCAGTGCTTTCTATTTTTTAAAATATAAAATCTTTATAAAATTTAAGACATAAGGAAATCAAGGTGTCTAGAGTTTAGATGGCTTAAAAAGTTCAGAGAGGTCTAGCAAAAACCTGCATAGCAGGATTTAAGAGTCAATGCTTTCATCACGATATGACTCTCCCTCACTGGATCCAGTTTTTTAAGCCACTATAAAATATCAAATATTTGTGATGATCTAAAAATCAAAAAGTAAAACTAAAGAGCTTGATTGTATAAAAAGAAAAGATAACAAAACTATGTACTTTCTACTGAATATGACTAATGGTCTCAGAACTTCATAAAATTTTAATGGACTAAGAAGTTATAAAATATTATATAGACTCCAAAATCGTATTTAGCACACTTAACTGAATTCCACAGGAGGCTTTTTCTTTTCCTCAGCAGTGCAATAAACAAATAACCTAATAGTATTACATTGGTTTTCATATTATTTTTATTAAGGTTTCTGAAAAATATTGCTTGCTGCTTGTAAGTTTAGAGATAAGGTTACCAAGGTGGTCATGAACATAGATGAATAATTAAAGCAAGTAATTTTTATGACTGGTCTTCCTGGACTTCCATGGTATAGTACTTTCATGGCCATTGTTGCTGTCACTAGCTTTTGAACAGTTTCCTTTTATTACATTGAAAAGTATGTGACAAAAAGCTTTGCTATCGGAGCAATAAAGAATAATAATTAAGAACAAATATGATGACAATAATATAAAGATGATTTCTTTTCTATACAATATCTCTGTTTCTCAAGGGAAAATGAACTGAGCAAAACATTTGTTCTTGATTTTAAAAAGCTTAAAAGCTTATGTATGCAAAAAAACCAAACCAAAACAAAACAAAATTGGGCTGGGGATTTAGCTCAGAGGTTTGGTGGCCTGCCTTGCAAGCACAAGGACCCGAGTTCAATCCCTAGTACCAAAAAAAAAAAAAAAAAGAAAAAAAAAAGCTTATGCATGAAGATCTATTCTCCACAACAAAATATTGACAATTATTCAACAATGGTTGATGTTACAACATTTCATCCTAAAGTTATGAATCTGTGAAATTTCTGGAAGGCATCTCTACCCATCTTCATTATGTAAATGGACTGGAATAGCACAGATATCTCATGTTACCTGGCAGCAAAATGCAAATGGGGACTTTCACATGATAATTTTCTTCTTTACTTTTTGAGGTTTAAAAGAGTTTTTTTTTTTCAGGTATTTAATTTTGATTCTAAAATCAGGGAAAGACCCAGACAAAAATGAGAACTACATGCCAATCTCCCTAAAGAACATAGATGCAAAAATCCTCCATAAGATACAGACAAACAGAATACAGAGCAACATTAAGATCATACACCCCGACCAAGTCGGATTTATCCCAGGGATGCAAGGATGGTTCAACATATGTAAATCAATAAATGTAACACACTATATTAACAGAATCAAGGACAAAAATTGTATGATCCTCTCAGTAGATGCAGAAAAAGCATTCAACAGAATTCAAAACCAATTAATGAAAATAAACCCTACAGAAAATTGGAATAGATGCTCTTTATCTCAACTTGATAAAGGTTATCTATGAAAAGCCAACAACTAACATCATACTAAATGGTCAAAAACTGAAAACCTTCACGATAAAATCAGGAACAAGACAAAGATGTGCACTACCAGCACTCCTGCTCAATAGTTTTGGAAACATTTGCCACAGCAATTAGACAAAAGAAAGAAATAAAAGCCATAATGAAAGAAAGGAAGAAGTGAAACTGTCATTATTTGCTGATGATATGATATTCTACATGGAAGACTCAAAAATCTCTGCCAAAAGACTTCTAGACTTGACTGACAGACTCAGTAGAGTAGCTGGATATAAAGTAAATACTCAAAAATGAATAGCCTTCTTGTACACAAATAACAGTCTCACTAAGAGTTAAATTAGGGAAACCATCCCTTTCACAATAGCATCAAAAAAAAAAAAAAAAGAAATATCCAGGAATCAATCTAACAAAGGAGACAAAAGACACTGAAAATTGCAGTACTCTAAAAATTGAGATTGAAGAGGATATAAGAAAATGGAAAAACACTCCTTGTTCAAGGGTAGGAAGAATCAATATAGTGACAGTGGCCATACTGCCAAAACTGCTATACAGATTTGATGCAATCCCTATTGAAATCCCAACAATTTTTTTCATAGAACTAGAGAAAACAATTCAAAAATTTATTTGGAATCAGAAGAGACCTAGAATAGCAAAAGCAATTCTAGGCAACAGAGATATGGCAGGGTTTAACATGTGAAACTATACTGCAAAGCCACTGTGATAAAAACAGCGTGATACTGGCAAAGAAACAGATCTGAGGATAAGTGAAATAGATTAGAATATGGAGAAACATCTGACATACTCAACCATTTCATCTTTGACAAAGGAGCCAAACACCCTCTTTGGAGGAAATATAGTCTTTTTAATAAATGGCATTGGAAAAACTGGATTTTAACTTGTCAAAGATTAAAACTAGACCCATATCTTTCACCATGCACTAAACTAAAATCCACATGGATTAAATACTTAAATATTAAAACAAAAACACTGAACTTGCTGGAAGATAAATTAGGTAGAACTCTTGAAGATATCAGCATAGCAAAAGACTTTATGAACAAATCCTCAGTAGCACAGAAACTAGCACAAAGAATCAACAATTGGGATCTCATCTTTTTAAAAAGCATCTGCGCTACCAGAGAAATCATAAGCACATCTAAGAGACAACCCACCATGTGGGAAGAAATTTTTACCAGCTGTTCCTCAGACAAATGTCTACTATCTGCAATATATAAAGAATTCAAAAAAATCAGACCCCCCCCAATATAAAGACCCTATTCAAAAGCATCTGAAATAAACAGACATTTCTCAGACAAAGAGGTAAAAGCAGCAAATAATCACATGAAAAAATGTTCAATCACTGGTCATTCAAAAGATGCAGATGAAAACACTGAGATTCCATCTTCCCCCAGTAAGAGTGGCTGCTATCAAGAAATCAAACAATAACAAATGCTGGCAGGGTTGTGGGGAGATAGGAACCCTTCTCCATTGTTGGTGGGAGTATAGACTGGTGCAACCACTATGGAAATCAATATGGAGATACCTCAAACAGCTAGGATTAGAAGTCCCATTTGACCCAGCTATTCCTCTGCTGGGTATCTTCTCAAAAGAATTAAAAGAATTATACCACAGCAATATGTACCCAGCCATGTTTATAGTGACACAGCTTGTAACAGCTAAAACTTGGAAACAGCCAAATTGCCCATCTACTGGAGACTGGATAAAGAAGATGTGTTTTTTGTTTTTGTTTGTTGTTGTTTTTTGTTTTTTACAAAATGGAATATGACTCAGCCAAAAAGAACGAGAAACTAGAGAGATTTATAGCTAAGTGACTGCACATTGAGGCCATACTCTTAAGTGAAATTAATAAGACACACATGTATAAATACCAAATAGTTTTTCCTGTGTGAAATAAGGATTAAAATGTATAATTGATATTGTGTAATAGGAAGAAAAGTCTAAAAGAGTAGAAGAAGAGGGAGGGGTAAGGGAAATGTTAAATGGGGAAGGAGAAACTTTGTGGAAAGGAAAAACATGGAAACAATGTTTTTGTAAATAGGGAAGGGTGGAGGGCAAGGACCTGATAAGTCATGTATAGGTACAAGAACCCAATGATGAATGTAACTTTGTTGTATACCTAAGTGTTCCAATATATTTAATAAAGATTAAAAAATTTTTTTTTACCTGAGAAAATATTGCTTTAGTTTCACTAGACATTTAAGAATATTTCATTTTTAATGATGATAAGTAAATAGAAGATTTCTTTACTAAAAAAGTTTGAAAGCAATAGAGCTCAGTTGTTAAAACTTGAGCTCTGTAGTTTGAAAGAACCAAATACAAATTCTGTATCTCTCCGTGATATCTTGTAAAGTTGTGTTTCCCCAGCAGTAAAATGAAGAATATCAACTGCCTTTCTGTAAAACAGGTAGCAATAATATTTATTTGAAGAACTTCCTGAAAATCTGAAATGAGTGCCTAAACTGAAAGAGTATTTTGTGCCCTGGGCACATAGTTAATACACGAAAATATAATTCTTACTTTTTCTTTCTTCTTTTCTTTGTTCTATTCCTTAAATTCTTGTACATGGAATTCCAAAGATCAAACCCTAATAAAGTAAATACTACATTAAATCCTATGCAAAGTAGTTGTTATTTTGTATCATACTCTAAACTTATGGTGTAGATAACATTAATTTTTTACAAAAATAATCTATGCTATTGAATGCTTAAATAATATTAAGATAATAAATAGATAACGGAAGTACAATTCTTCAATTTAATGTACGCCTAGAAAAGTGTGTTTATATCTGAAACCTACTATTTGTTACTCAATATTTTTCATAAACACTTATTAAAGTCATACATTAAATTGTAATTTCCCCTTTCTAATACTTTCTCTATAAGAAATTGGTCATAGATATATTGAGATATTTATTTTGGCTAATGTATCAGACTAGTGTAAACTTATTCCTAGTGCAAACTTGATTGTGATATCACATTTTGTATTATTCAATATTTTACTCTCTGTGGTATCATTTTTGGCAGTAAATCCTTATCAATTATCCATTTCATTATAGAAATTTATTATGTCTTTTAAAATTAAATACTAATTTATTTCTAAATTATATTTCTTTTCAATTTACACTGTAAGATGCTTACCATTACCTATAAATACTTGATTTCTCTAACTTTAGTATAATGTGCATATTTGTTTTCATAACATAATGATCAAACAGTATATTAATCTTTCCTTGGCAGATTGGGAATAAAATGTCTCTCCATAGTACATGGTACTTTATGATGTTTCAAAGCATAATTTTTTAATTACTTCATAACAAATATTGCTTACATGGAAAACAAAGCATTTCATTTTAAGCATGTTTTATCTCAATGCTTCAAGAGCTTTTTCTAAGCAAAACGTTACTTCATCAACATGAAAAATGTTTCTTCACATATACATTTTAATCAGCAAAATAGCATGATTTTTGTAGAATTCTATACGTATAAAGAAAGAAGCATAGGCAATGTGAAAAGTCTAGTTTTCTAAACTTCTAACCTCACAACTTGTTCTACTATCTATTCTAAAATGTAAAAAGTTAACGTGTTGAATGTGTTCATATTGGTCATCTATTAGTCATTCAAAACAGAACAAACTATGACTTAATATGATAACCATCTTTTATTTGCACATGATTTTGCAATTTTCCCATCACTAAGTGAAGACTGTTATGGAATCATCAACCCAGCAGCTTCCTGAGGCCTAAAGAACCTATTTCCAAGATGGTTCATTCACATGAATAGCAGGCTGCTGATGGTTGAAATGGCCAAGGCTCAGCCAAAATGCAGAATATAAAAATAGTTTCTGAAGTTTGGCTGTGGTAAGTATAAAGAACTTGAAGCCATTCTTAACAGAACATAACCCATTTTTTGTCATAAAGACACAGAAACATGGGTGTGTCTAAATATTTTTAGAATATTTCTATTGATGTGTTATAAATTTTAATTATATGAGTTTTATTATGTTAAACTATAAGTGCTTAACAGAAAAAAAACAAAAATGAAGTATTGTATTTTTATATTATTGTTTATTAAAAAGCATCAAAAATTTCAACATTGACTTTTTGGTGTGCAAACTTTAAAAAAAGAACAACATAAAATAAATTCCTATATGAACTACAATGTAAATACCAATAGCACTCTACAAATAAAAAATCTTTTCTTAAATTATTATACCCAAGGCAACAACATGGAACATGCTGTTCCATACACACATATCATTTTCACTGACAACGCATGTATTTTTCTTTTCTGGCCTTTTTGTAGGACATACTTGACATTTTGCTGGTCTTGCTGATTTCTCAAAAAGTTCTTATTTATTATATAATGTGTAATAAACAGGAACATAAAATATCAATAAAATATTAAATTATTAATATGTATTGTGTATTTAGAATAAACATTAATATTTTCACATCAGCTGTGTACTAGCTTAAAAAAACCTAAAAGATAACTTCAGAAATCAAAAATCTATATGAACTACGATGAAATTACCAATAGAATTCTAAAACAAAAATAATCTTTGCTTGAATTGTCATGCCCAAGGCAGACTTCATACATCAAAATTGCATGTTCCACCTGTGTTCCATACAAGTATTGCTTACACGGATAGCACCTATATTTTGTTCTCCTGTACTCTCTTGTAGGGCATAATTGACATCTTTTTGGTTTTCCCATTGTCATAGTAGGTCTTTTGGGATGCTTACCTGTTCACCTGTCAGCTCGCCAGTTTGCTTCACAGTTTTTTTGCATAGTTCCCTGAGCAGAAACATTTTATTTATCCTCTGCTGTAAATGATCTCTTATGAGTTCCAGCATCAATCCTCTAAGAAAAATTCTCCACAGTATTTTGCACTTGTTATTTTCTTTGTAAACTATCAAATTATTTGTGCCACACATTTAAGATAAAGTAAAATAAAACCATTGCCAGCACTTTGTGTTTCAAGTGACATCACAGTTGCTGCATAACTCATCAAAAACATCTATTCCACCTTTGGTTTTGTTGTGGAAAGTTTTCATCTCAGCCTTTCATTTTGTCATGGTTTCCCTATCATATCTCCATCATGGTTCAATACTGACATCAGCAGTACCAGTTTCTTTTTCTTTACTATATACAAGGCCAATATAAATCTTTCTGAAATCCAAGTATTTTACTAAACTGTTCTGTTATGAAATTGTAGCATTTCATTTGGAATTTTTGCTTTGTTCCAGTATACAGTTCCTACACTTGTCAACGTGTGCTCTGTTAGCAAATGCAACTTTGATTGAAACTGGTAAACTAATTGTTAAATATCATACTCCAATTAGTTTGGGAGATGGGAGCAACAAGTCTGTTCACAGCTTCATTCAATTTAATACTATATGAATAAGGACCTAGTGTTTGAGTTCCATGATAAATTTCTAAATTGAAAATATATTAAGTCCTCACATCTCCAAAGACATAAATTTTTATGCAATATTTTGAAGGGCTTTTTTAGCATATACTCCCTGAATTTATACTGGCCATGAAATGCTGCAAAATGTTCGATAGTCAGGTATTCAACATTTTCAGTCTTTCAAAATTTAAAAAAGTCATGTATTCAGATGGTGTGTAAATTACTCACAAATCTCTCAAACAATGACCAGATAGCAGCCAGATTATCAGTTCTGTTTCTTTCTTGGGGAGTTTTTTTTTTTTTTTTCATGAAGCCTCAGGCAACTCTGAAGGAAACCAAATCTCCTCAATGTCATTATTCTACAAACCTCAAACCCACACCCACGCTTTTACACAAGTAGTTTACATTCCTGCAATTACCAGGAGAAAGCCATGCTAAGTACAGCAGACCAATGAATCCTTGCAATTCAGCTAGTGAGATGTCATAATAAATTCATTTCTGAGTATCGCTGAGTATACACAAAACATTTTACTTGTATTTTAGCCTTTGTGTATTTCACATCCTTGTAACATTTTGTCTGTTATAATGTCCAACATTGAATGGCAGTGATGTTATTCTGTCCAGTAGATTTCACCCCTGCTAAGGTCCTCAGTATATTTTCAGACCTAGTCCATTTGAATTGTTTCATTTGGTTTGGTAACCATTTTGCAACATTTCAACTAGTTGAACAGGTATTCACATTGTGGTTTTCTTCATTATCTGAATCAAGATCTATATTCCCTGTGACTGTATCAGTCAATCTTGTTCTATTTCACTGTCACAGGAACATTGGCTCATATGGCCAATGTCAGAGTTGAAATCACCATCATCATCATCCATCCATACCACTCCTCTATTATGAAATAATGTATTTTAGCATAATGGATCATCCTCATCATCCATGCATTTATAATCTGATGATTCACTGTTGACCTCCTCTAAAACTTGAAAATAAATGTTTTCATGTCCACTATACTGAATTGAGCTACTTCTACCAGAAAAATAAAATAAAAAGAAAACTTTGTTTAAAACAAATCCTAGAATGGTGTAGGTGTACTATACCCTGTGTAATGCTCAGGTAGATATATAAAAAAAAACTGTTAAGTATAACATAAATGGGTGAAAAATCCCAGTTTGACACTTTTGCACAGGTGCACACACCTTGTCATTCATTATACCAAATAGGTAAATACAAAGATTGCTTCCTGTATCCCCTAGGGTAATGTACTGAGATGCAAACTGGGCTACTATTATGTTAAAAGTAAAGGACGAGTTTGTGGAACCCAGTGTTATGCTCTAATTATGGTACAGTGACTGCTGTCTAGAAAACATTAACATCCTCCCACTATAGAAAGACATCCCCAGATCTTCAACACTATGGCACTGAAGTCCAGGAGTTTATGACCTAGTTCATATATAGATGGCATGGCTTGAGTGCTACAGTTCCTTTAGATCTAATGATCCATGAATTGAAGAGAAAAGTTCATTATTCTCTAAATGCCTACTTAACTCTAAACCTCCCAATTCAAAAACAGTAAAGAAGGAAGCATGATTCGATGTATAATCCACAGATTCAAAACTCTGAGTGTTTGCTATTATTTCCCTAATTAGGGATTGCCATTTTTCCTAGAAGTGTTCTCTTGATTCTGTTTTAAAGGCTCTTGCTTTGAATTTTATCTTTTCTATGAGAAAGCGTCTGTCATGGCAGTTAAGTAGCTTTCCTAGTCTGTTTCCAGCCCCTAGTGAATTGAGAGTCCACAGTTCTCTTTAATTTGGACTCTCAAAATAATTTTTGCAAGGCTATAATTCCCTTAAAAACATCATTGCTTTCCTATGTATTAGATTATGAAATACCCTTTTAGATTAAATCCACAACAGATTTTTCGAAGACAGGCATCTCTCTACTTACAGTACTGTCATACTTGTAAATTGAAAAATGTTTTGGATATCAATGACAGTGACTCAAATTTACCAGTTCCTATGACTCAAAATGGTAATAATCACTTATTTGCTCATGATTTTATGATCAGGGGAGTTCTAATACTTGTTCCAAATTATTGATGAGTGAATTTTGAAGAGAATTGATACAGTTTGGCTGTAGTTTAATGTATTCGAAGACCCCATTATGATTACAGGTTTAGTCCTCAAGGTAGTAGTATTGGAAAAGCCATGGGAACATTAAGATGTGGAAATTCATAGAAGGTCCTCAAGTTAATTGAGAGCATTCTTTACACAGGGTTAGTGAAACTCTGTCCTGTCTCTGTTTCCTGGATGGAGATGTGACTACTTGCTCTGACATGCAGTACCACCATTGTTCTCTGTCATTCTCCATCCACCGTAGAATTGAGGTAACACCTAGACCATGCCTTTGCATATTCAAAACTATGAACTAAATATAAATAAACTTCTTTTCTCTGAAAGTAGCTGGTGCCAGGTATTCACTATAGTAAAGAAAAGCTAACTAATACAGTGGTCCACTCAACTCACATGATGAGTTATTTGGCATTTGCTTGTTATTGGGATGATGAGATCTGTTCTTTTCTTCCTCTGTAGTAGTATGAATTTTTCTGAAGATTGACTTCTGAATTCTAAAGAGGATGAGGAAGAAACTACCACTTCACTAAGGTTAGGTATAGATTTAGTGATACATTAGTTTCATTATGTTCCATTTGTCACAGAAGATTCAAAGGCATGGACATATATACACATCTCTTTGCTGGGAAAGATAATTTCTAGAGCTCTTCCACTTACTATAATGTTTAAATTTGTTTTAATTCAGATTTCTCATCTTCCAGGAAGGCTGCAGACATATATACTTAATTTCCAAGCAATTTACTGTATGAACAAGAAAAGAATTAAATTGTAAGTATATCTTAAAGAATTTGACATTTGCTTATGAATTTGGTATAATTTATCAAAATCTGATAATTATCTGAAAGTTTTAAGATATATAATTTTGCATGAAAAGTCTAATAATTTTCTGTTAGTGGTGGAAAATGATCCCAAACTGCTTATCTACATACTTAGCACCAGACAAAGAATGTGTACTTAGGTATGCTTGTCCTTTTGTAGCATGTAAAACTAATTAAAACAGGATTAATTGTGGAAAAAAAAAGCAAATTACTTTTTTAATTTGTAATTTTACTTTTACCATTACTATAGATTTTTTTAAAATTCAGTACAGTATTTTAAAAAACCATGTTGGTAAGTTAAAGCTTAGAATTGTCTGGAGAGAATGTGTTCTGGTTGGCTAGACTACTCCCAACATTAAAGTTAAATTATTATATCATTATAGAAATGTTGTTACACATATGTGCATGTGTTTGCATGTTTTAATTTTGGTACTTTTGGGGACACTGCCTTGATTTCTAAAAGCTGAAAATACATTGCTCAAATGGCTAAAAAAAAAAATCTTCTTCTGGTTAGTTTTGACCAAACTATCACTATTTTATTTCCAAATCTAATTCCCAGTCTATCTTATTCCCTTATATTATGTATTTATTTATATATTATTATAGCAAAAACATTGTACCTCATTTTCAAAAAAGTCATGTCAGTGAAATTTATTGAAACAACTTTTATTTCTTATAATGAATAGCAAAACAATTTTTAAAAAGTTTTTTCTTTACAATCTTATTATAACATTGCAATATTTTTAATGTATGTGGACTAATAAGCATTTGATTGAAGCTGAAAACACAGAAGAGTTTAGAATATTGATTTACCTGAATGCAAAAGAAATGTTCTTATGTTTCAAAAGTCAATTAATTTGTATGCCAAAAATTTTTATTATACAAGTAAAAGCTTCATTAATTCCCTCTAAAATATGTATATTTTTAACAGAGAAGCTACAATACATTACAATAAATCTTTTCTCAGAGACAATACCATTTTACTAGCTCTAAGTGTCAGACACAGTTTAAGAAATTATTCTTAATAAGACTGTAACATTAACAGCATAAAACTTTAACATGAATACAACAATTATGTATTGCAAATATGTACTGAAAAATTTACAAATTATCAAATATGTTTGATTCTAATGTTGTAAATGACAAAAATTCTTGATATTTAAATACATAAAAATCAGTCATAATTTTTCTAGAGGAGAATAAGTTTTAACTATTGTAATTACAGAGTAAAATATTGAACATAAATCCATTTTGTAAGATTGGTATAAAACTGACTTAAAATCTCTCTATATCTAGTTTTGAGGTTTTGATGTTAATGTGCATTGAAATTTGTGTGGCTCCAAATAAAAATATTTTTTTCTCTTAAATTTTTCCCAGAATTAAGGCCAGAAAATATTAAGAATTGCTTTTTAGCCAATGTTGATAGGACTCTGTTAAAAAGTAATATAAATTAGAGAAGAGTGGTGCTTAATCTTTTGAAGTCATGGATAGGGTTAATAATGCATGTTGAACACATGCATTCAGCCCCAGGCCTTCATAGATATGCAACAAAACCAAGAACAGATGATCAGAGGCAGCTATATGTGTATTATTCAGTGATTTGCCATGACTGTCCTAAAATTCTTGATGTTCTTGAACCAGGAGTCCCACATTTTCATGTTGCACTAAATCCAGCAAATTATCTATTTAGTCCTACATGGCTACATATTCTGTGTGAACTGTGACTTCAGAAACTTCCAGTCTCCTTGAAGAGAGACAGTTAGGAGTGAGACAAATAATTCTGTGATTAAATATTGCAATGAGTAACATGAAACGAAAAAAAAAAAAAGGAATTCTATTGTCTTAGTATGTTTGTGCTTCCACAACAAAAAGAGCAGGAGCCTGAGTCATTAAGAAAAGGAACGGAAATTTATTTCTCAGTTCTGGAGGCTGGAAAGCCTTAAATGAAGGCAATGGCAAGTTTCATGACTTGTAAGGACTATGCTTTGCTTCCAAGATGCTGCATCCTCTGGAGGGAAGACTGTGTTCTCACATGGCAAGTAAAAGAGAAGAAGCTCACTTCCTGAAACCCTTTTACAAATACCTTTATGTCATCAACAAGGAGTCTGTCTTACACTTTAAATCACTTTCTAAAGACTGTCTCAATACTGTCATATTTGTGATTAACTTTCCAAATTTGGGAGGCCATATAGATTCATAGTAAAGAGAAGATATGGTAATACACATTCAATTGTTTGTTCTAGAGTATTCTATGTAAATAACAAATGTTATTTAGTGGCTGAAAGATGAATAAGAGCCATTTTTGCCTTAAATCAGAAAAAGAGACTTCCATTCTCAAGAAACAGTGATCAAATAAGTTAAGACAAGTGTAGTAGTTAAGAAGATTGCTCTCAAGCAACTACCCGTTTCTTGACTCACCCAGTAGTCCACTCTTTGAGAATTAATCTCAACCTCAACTGGCTACTTCCCTCAACGTCCATATCCTTTGCAGGTTATTCCATGGAAATCTTTCGTGTTAAATATCTTAACATCTAATTCTCGAGAACACATCAATACCAGTTAGAACCAGGATGTGCTCAAGTATCCAAGAAACAATGCGGAGCTTTGGAGCTAAAATTACTAATCACCTAAAAGATAACAAGGATTTCACCACTAGACTAGTGTTAGGTGAAGTACAAACAGCACCTCACAAAAGGTAATGCTCTAGTCATTCCAGCCTTTGCCTATGGAAAATTGAGATGGTTTACCAATGGAAAAGAATACACTCAAGGAAGTGGTGCATTAGGTATTTGATAAAGAAAAGGGGGAATAAAATGGCTCTAGCTAAGTACTATTAATAATTTACAAATATTACAAATTAATATTACTATTAATAAATTTACAAAATAATAACAAATAGCTGCAGATGAGAGGGGAGAAGATTTGAAACCCAGATTCCTCTCTTCTTATTTATGAAATAAGCCCTTAGGTTTTTCTGCAGGAAGGGAGCTGAGGATCAAAACCAGAACTTCTTAGTATTTGAATATCAACATTCAACTAAAGTAAGGCTATCATGCTAAGGACAGGGTCCAAGTGGAGAAACTGCGACCTGGACCCTAGAGATATAACCATCTGACAGATGTCCCTAAATGTTTTGATCTCTTGGACTCTTCTGATCATGGAATTGTGGCACATCCTCTTAATTAAAAGCCAGGACATTCAATCTTAGAAGATAATATTTCTCTCATTGAGATCTCCCAAATGTTTCTCTCACATAATTATGCATGCATTCTGCTCACAACCCATCCCAAGGCTCCTAAAGGTCACTATGTCTACAATCATGGTTAAACTGTAACAGCACTAGAACATGCATCGTCAAAGAAAAGAGAAAAACCATTGTCTAAAGAAGTTATAAGACCTAGCTCACCTGTACGTGAAGAG
This sequence comes from Fukomys damarensis, assembly GCF_012274545.1. Lineage (NCBI taxonomy): Eukaryota > Metazoa > Chordata > Mammalia > Rodentia > Bathyergidae > Fukomys > Fukomys damarensis. Next base: position 12,606,362 of record NW_022900950.1, on the reverse strand, counting down.
CTAAGCGTGTAGTGTTCTTAACCAAGGGGCAGGCATGTAAAGACTTCACAGTATGATGCTCCTTCACTAGGAGAGTGTTTCACGCTGGGGTTGGGGGTGGGGCTCGGCTGGAGCTCGATCACTTCCGGTGAGTCAGCGCCTCTCTCTGGCGAAGTTCCGGTGGGTGAGCTCGGTGAGGAGGGCAGTGACCTGTTTCCCCCGGGGCCTTCCAGGCCGATGCCACAGGTTAGAGAGGCAAGGCCAAGCCTGGCTTTGAAGCATTGGCAAACTGCCCCTGGCCCTACTTCGATAACCGCAGCGGCCATGGAGCCAGAACTACTTAGGAGGCGAAGCCCGAGGATGAGGCACCTTGGAGCGGCGGCAGTGCGGTGTGGGGAGGAGAATGGTGGCCCCCGATGGCTTCAGAGGGCTGAGAAGGTGGGTGTGGAAGCTTGACCACTGTGGGCCACGGAACTGTGCAGTTCTGGGTCTTGGGGAACTGCTATTTCCCAGTTGGAGGAACCCCCACCTCTTTCCCACGAGGGCGAACAAAGGCCTCACCAGTCCCGGGAGCTGCGAGAGCCAGCCCAAGGAAGGGAGAAGGGTTAATGGCCTACGGGCCATTGCCGAGGAGAATCATTTACATCCACATTTGGCTAATTGGAAACGCTTAAACTCTATTGGGAAGATTTACTGGCTGTGTTTAGGAGGCCCGCATTTGTGATGTGAAAAAGCTTCACTCAATATTGCTTCCAACCTTATAAAAGAAAACTTGTTGCATCTGGACAATATAAGATTGCTGGTGTACGATAAAGTAGATACAAAATCACATGTCTTGAAAACTTCAATATTTAAAAAAAAATCACAGAAAAGAAACATCTTCTGGAAGTGACTCTGACATGTGTTCATTAGACATCTGGAAAAGTGATACTAGGAGTGATACTTGTCCACGTTTGTTCAGTGGGTTAGAGGACATGAAGCAGAAGACAGAAGAAAGCTGCGTACCAGACTGATTAAGGTGAGTGACATTCTTATTGTAGCCATTGTTTTGTGTGTGCATTTTATTCCTCTTTACTATACCCACTTTCCTCATTGAAGGACTGAGTTCCATTCTGGCAACTAGGTGATTAAATGAAGTGGTTGCTAAATGAGGCGTTGTATATACTATGTACATTGAAATATTCACAGTAAAGAAATGGTAAAAGGAAATTTAATTACAAAACTTAACACGGAGTACTGTAATATATAACAACATAAAGCTAAAGTACTGTACTAGATGTGCAAAACTGCATACACAAAAAAGAAGAGTTGTAAGTCTGAACAGCAGGCCTTGGTGGTTAAGTCTGAACAGGTAGATCTTTAAATTAGAGTATCTGTATATGCAGTTGACAGTGCTAAATACTGAAATATCTAGTCTTTCTAGAAATTCTCAAGTGGCTGATACATGTTTAAAAGTAGAAGTAAAATATAATGTTTTGTAAATTTCTTTTTGTTAAAACTCACATAAAGTGTGATTTTGGAGGGGGAATAACCAAACCCCCTCTTGAGTAGTACACATTATGTTTATGTGTTGTTTCTGGATAGAGAAGAAAATGCAAAATCCTGTGCTAGTGCACTTAGAATGAGGCAAGTTACCATTGACTCTTATGTCTCTGCATTTTATTTTACTTTGGTGTGTATGTAGGGTATGTAAAAGGTAGGTTAGACCTGTTACAGCATGTGATCATCGGAAATGTGACATAGGTTGCCAGTTTTGACAAAAATAGATTTAGTAAATCAAAAAAATTTTGTATATTTGTATTCAAATTCCTTGGAAAGATTGTTCTCTGAAAATTTGAGGATTTTAGTTCATTGGGTTAGTGAAGAAGGGAAGAATTCAAGATGAAAATGCTCATATCTTCAAGACACTTCCAGATTATTATTGTTACATGGGTGCAGTTTATTCAAAACTGCTGTGTATATATAGTGGACAAATTGAGTCCTTACAAAACATCTTGTCTTATCTAGATGTTTAGAAGTGCCCAACATATGTTAAATGTAAAGGTAGTAAAGTATCACTTTATAAATATCTTTTTGCTAAAATTCATATGAAATATCTTTGGGGAATGAAATAGTTAAAGTACCTCTATGAGCAATTACTGTCTGATCTCGTCAATGGTTGAAGGAGGTGGGAAGGAAATTGTGAAAAATAGCATATTACTGCATTTATAATTGGGTATTTTGAGACATCACTTTTCTGTAGTATATTTTTAATGATTTTATTATGCTGTGTATATAATCTACAAATAAATCCAACTTTTATAAGATTTTGTCTCTAGATTTTGAAGAGGTTACCAAAATCTGACAAGTAGCAAAGTTAACACATTTTGTACACTTTGTTTTGAAGTTCACAGAAAAGCTTGTTTTCTGCAATAAGCTTTTTTCACTTTTTCTTCTTAAAAATTTTTTTCCTCATTGAGTTTATTGGTACATTTTAGGTATACAGTACAGTTACATTCATTATTGGGATCTTGTGCCTTTACATGACAGGTCTTGGTTCTCATTTTTTCCCTTGTCCCTGTCCTCCCTTCACCCCTTCTCCCCTCCCCCCTTTCAAACACTTCATTTCCATTTTTTCATTTTCTCATATTTTTTTCTTTTCCCTTATTAGCTTTATCCTGTGCTTCCCACTTTCCGTACTCCTTTAGTCCCTTTCTTCCTATTTCACATTGTCCATTATATCATTAGGATCTTATGTACTATTATAGTTTATTCACACCCAAAAAACTATTCGGTATTTACATGTTTATGTCTTATTTATTT
>NW_022900950.1:12542255-12603539 GCF_012274545.1 Fukomys damarensis | reverse complement strand
ATATATATATATATGAAGACCTGAATCAAAAACGGGCATCTGAAATGAACAGACATTTCTCAGACAAAGAAATAAAAGCAGCAAGGGCTGGGGATTTACCTAATGGTTCTGCTGCCTACCTTGCAAGTGCAAGGACCAGAGTTCGATTCCCAGTGCCAAAAAAATAAATAAAAAATAAAAATGATTACTTTAGTCTTTGGGGCCGGGTATTTAGCTGAGGTTTGGTGGCCTGCCTTGCAAGAGCAAGGATCCTAGTTCAATCCCCGGTACCAAAAAAAAAGAAAGAAAGAAAGAAAAGCAGCAAGTAAATATATGAAAAAATGTTCCACATCAATGGTCATTTGAGAGATGCAGATGAAAACAACACTGAGATTTCACCTCACCCCATAAAAATTTTTAGTAGTACATATTTGCCATACGTAGTACTCATATTCATCACAGATAATTTGTACCTGTACATTCTATATTTTACTTCCGCTTTTCCCACATTTCCCTCTTTCTTCAACCTTCCTTTCTTTCCCCATCTACTAAAGCTTTTTTCCATTTTCTTTCCATTCTTTGTGTTTTAATCCCTTTCCTGTCTCTCCCTGTCCCTTTTTCCCCTTCCCATTTGAACATGTTCTTCCTGCTTCTCAATTCCTATCTTCCACTTTTCTCTTTGTTTACCCTTCAGGTTTCTCACACAGGAAAAACAATGAGATATTTAAAACTTCTGTACCTTATTTATTTTATGTGACACTTTGTCTCAAGGTACATCCATTTATCTACAAATGACTCAACTTTATCCTTCTTTATAGTAGGGTAGTACTCCATTGTGTACAAATACCACATATTCTTTATTTATCTGTTGATGGGTATTTGGGCTGTTTCCAGGATTTAGCTATTATAAATTGTGCTACTATAAACATGGTATGTGTACATCATATGCATTGTGGTATGATGCTTTTAATTCTTTCAGAAGATGGCTAAAAGGGGAATAGCTCTGCCAAATGGAACTTCTAGTCTTACTGTTTTGAGGAATCTCACCTGGCAGCAATGAGAATTTTCTTTTTCCTAAGAGTACCACTGGCATTTTTTATTGATTTATTGATAATTGTCACTTTTTCTGAGTGAGATGGAATCTGTGTGGTTTTTAATTTACATTTCTTGAATGATCAGTGATATATTTTCTCATATATTTGTTTGTACTTTTTTGTCTTACAGGTATCCATTTGAGATGCCTATTTTTGGATTGGGTCTTAGAATTTTGGGGGTCTGATTTTTTTTGAGTGTTTAAATATTCTGCATATTAGTTCTTTGAGGAATAGCTGGTAAATTTTTTTTTTCTATTCTGAGAGTTGTCTCTTCACTCTGCTAATGGTTTCTTTTTTTAAAGTTTATTGGTGAACTTTAGATATACAGTACAGTTACATTCATCTTTGGGATCTTGCATCATTACATGATGTATCTTGGTTCCTATTTTTTCCCCATTCTCCAGCCCTCCCTTGAGCCCCTCCTCCCTTCCCTATTTATAAGGACATTCTTTTCATATTTCCCTTTTCTCATATTTTTTCATTTGCCTTCTTACCTTTCCCCTATCCCTCCTACTTCCCCCTACTCTTTTAGATCTTTTCTTCCTTTTGCACAATATTGATTATACATTTTGATTGTTATTTACACTTTTAATTTTTCATACCAGAGAAACTATTTGGTATTTACATGTGTGTCTTACTAATTTCACTTAAGAATATGGCCATAATGTGCATCCATTTAGCTATAGATGTCTCTAGTTTCTCATTCTTTATGGCTCAGTAGTATTCTATTTAATATTTTTTAAAAAAACAACATCTTTTTTATCCAGTCTCTAGTTGATGGGCACTTGGACTGTTTCCAGGTTTTAGCTGTTACAAACTGTGCCGCTGTCAGCATGAGTGAGCATATATCACTCTGGAATGATTCTTTTAATTCTTTTGGAAAGATACCCAGCAGAGAAATAGCTGGGTCAAATATCTAGTACATATTGGGAAATGGGAAGAAAAGAGTCAAATGGGAAGGGGAATAAGAAGGGTGAGGGAGGAAGAAAGTGAAAAGAAAAGAGAATAGAAAGAAAAAGATGGAAACAGTGCTTTTGTAAATAACAAAGGGTTGAATGAAGAGGAAAGGATTGGGGTAAAAAGAATCAAGATACGTTGTGTACAGATACAAATTCCCAGCTGGGCGTGTGCACTCGGGAAGCTGAGGCAGGAGGATCACTGTGAGTTCAAGACCAGCCTAGGCTACATAGTGAGTTCCAGGTCAGTCACAACTACATAGTGAGACTCTGTCTCAAAAACAAACAAACAGATACAAATTTCCTATGATGAATGTGATCCTAATGAATGTGACCATTATATGTATCTAAAATATACCAATAAAATTAATCACTTAGAAAATGAAATTGTTAAATTCCCCTCTAAGTATTGCATATGCATATATCTGTCTCCAGTGTTAAAAAGGGTGGAAAGGGGGAAGGGTTCTAAGCCAAAGTGTTCCTATTTAGATAACATTTTTAAAAATCTAGGCTTTATGTGCAGTTTATGCAATGCCACTATACATATGGGAAATTTCAGTTCTTGTCAACAGCATCTAGTTTTCATAGATGTTTAAAGACCAAACATGTGAAAGTCAAGCATTACTTTGTGTTTTAAAATCATTTTTAATACTTCACAGGAATGGATGCATTTTGGGAATTGTATTGTCAAACTTGATATCTTGGAGAGTAAGTTTCATGCTCTTGGGGCAAAGCGAAATATACAGAGAGGGAAGTTAAGTAAGTTCAGGTTGTCTAGCCATTGTTCTACATGTGCAGTTTGGTTAATATTTCTGGTGTTTTTTTTGGGGGGTGTACTGGGAATTGAACTCGGAACCTTGCCCTTTTGAGGCAGATGGTGGAACCACTGAGCTAAATCCCTGGCCCCACATTTCTGGTGTTAATGGTTAAGTCCTAATGCCCAAATTTTGTTGGAAGTCGCAAAATAATCCCTATATAAATGTTCTTTTGTTAGTTTTTAGGAAAGAACCATCTTTTGGAAGTCACCTGTTGGAGCTAGATGTAGTCTTGAACTTAATCAATGAAGTAGTGAAGAGGCTGAAAAGGCTGAGGGGGAAGAGCTGTTTTCTAAAATGTCTGTATCTGTTAGATGATTTGAGATTATAACAACAGATTTGTGTGCAATTCTGGTAAAGTACTCAGGTGCACAAAATTCATACTCTACTGCACAGCATTTAAGCATTATAGATGCCCTGTGGTGACAGTACAGGAGGTACTGGAGGTAGTGAGTTAGACACTGTGTAAATAAATGTCTTTTTGTTATAATTAATAGAAAAGATGCATCTTGGACTTGGAATTTTTATATCACTTCTGGCCGTTGTACATCAGGCCATGTCATTAGTCTGGCAGTAGAGGGACAGAAGTAGGTTTACAAGGAGAAATGTATGCAAAGTGCTCAGATTTACATTTTGGTGAGAGCTGTTGCTATTGCTGTGTGGAATACATTAATAACATTTTATAGGAATACATTAATAGCATTTTATAATAGTAGAAATCTAATAATTCAGACACATATGCTTGGTGTACTCTGCTGCTTTATGTTTCATTTTAAGCTGAGCATTAAGGAAACGCAGTCTTCTTATTATAGCTTTGCTAATACTATCTAGATGCCTGTTGCCATTTTTATCTTCAGTGATACAGCAAGAAAGGCAGGATTACAATTTTTTTCTAACAGATTCATTTAGTATAGTATATTCTTGGTTATCAAAAATATTCTTGTAGCTTTGGGATTTTGAATTGGTGAGTATTCATGATGTGTGGAAAAGCATGACATACACTGTATAATCTCAATCACACAAAATGACATGTTGTTTATGTACACATGGGACCTAGAAAGATATGCCCAGCTAAGCTGCTTGTGACTGAAAATGCCTTTGTTCTTTGCTTCTTGTGTTTTTGTTTCTGTTAAGCACATGCTAACTTTTAAAAAATAAAGATTTTTTTTAAACTTAAAAACAGATCATAAAAGTATGCAAAATGTGACTGTCCAGATTGAAGAAAGCTGATTTACACAGTTATCATGGTATATGATAGAGGAAATATTAAAGATTCAGGGAGATATGTACACTATATAATGTTCAAATGCAAAAATTATTAAATAATATTTTGCACCGGAATTATTATTGGACATATCATTTATTAAGACTATAAGTGGTCCCTATAGCTGAACACAGTTGTTATCTGATTGGTGGAAGATCAGGGTTGATTGTTGCAAATGGTATTATGGAAATGAATATGCTGATAAAAGTAGAAATGGTGGGACCTCAAAGCAAAAGAGATCAAGTAGCATTGTTTAAATGCCAAAAGACAAGGATCACATTAATAATAATGACTAAAGATGACAAGAAAGGTCAAAGTAGAAACCAATGGAATTGGACTTATGGAGAGGGATGGAAATAGCCTGCATGTCAATGACCTTGCCATATCCATGGCCACGAATAGAATACATCAGGTGTATCTTATTAACCATCTCCATCCCTCGGAAATATTAATGGACAGACAATAATAGTGCTGCATAATCACTGGACACTGGGAAAAGAGAAGCATCTGATTTTTTCAAATATCTGAACTGACATTAATACCAAGAGACCTAAAAATCATCACGGTTTCCTTATTTAGATTTGAGACAGGAGGGCACCGGATAAAATGTGAAGTCCTAGCTGAGGTCTGATTTATAGTATGCCTGCTGTGTCCACAGATTCCAGTGGTCATTTCCCCTGTCAGTGAATAATTGAAAATGACACTCTTGGCAGCTGGTACAAATCTTATATTGAATACACAGTGGATGATTAGGCAAGAGTCTATGAAACTACCAACAATCTTTCTAAAATATAAATCTAAAACAATATAACATTTTAGAGTTGATAGGAAAAGTTAATACCCTTAAAATATAATATTCAGGGATGGCAGATCTCATAACATCTTTTTAAATTCATCAACACCCTGCAAAAATATGAAAAATCTTAGAGTAGCTGTGGACTACTGCAAACTCATCAAACAAGGAATAGCCTCAAAGACAGTCTTAAAAGCCAGATGACACCTCTGTTCTAAAGAGCATGAATATTATCTAAGGCACATAATGCATGATTATTGACTTGTGAATTCTTTCTTTCTTTCTTTCTTTCTTTTTCTTTCTTTCTTCCTTTCTTTCATTTTTTTGGTACCGGGAAATTGAACCCAGGTCCTTCCACTTGTGAGGCAGGCAGCAGAACCACTGAGCTAAATCCCCGGCCCGTGAATACTTTCTTTAATATCTTATTCAAAATAAAATATCAGAGAAAGTTTATAAGGAAAACAGTATACAACCACGGTTTAGTCTCAGGGCTACCTTCTAAAATGTAGACCAAAGAGATGTGGATCAGCTGGCCTTTCAAGATGATCAAAATGATGTACTTCATTGATAACATTATGCTAAGTAGGCCTGATAATGAAGAAGCTAATGAATGCAATGGAAACATCGGTGGCTCATATGTGCTGCAGAAGGCAAGAGGCAAATCCTATGTAGATTTTGAGTCATTTACATTAGTAAAAGCATTAACAGTCAGAAGGTCAGGAACATTGTGGGCTATTTTATCCAAAGGTAAAGAAAAAATTATTAAATCTTGCACTTCCATCCAGGAAGAAGGAAATGTTCTAATCCTCTGGGTTGTGGAGGAAGTATATTTCATACCTGCTGTTCCAGCCCATTCGCTGGATAATGTCAAAGCTGCTAGGTTTGCATGAAATCCTGAACAGAAATTTATCTTTTCAGCATATTCAGACTGCAGAACAATCAGTATTGTGGTTTAGGCCGAAACATATAGTAGACCCTTTAGTTTTGGAGATACCAGTGGTAGGAAAAGATACCCATATGGAATTTCTGGATGTTGCTAGTGAGAAAATTACAATAGCCATTTTGATTCTGGAGCAAGCCCATGACATCTTTTATAAAGGTATAATTAGATACCTTTATAAAAATAGTTCCTGGCATGCAAGTGGGCCCTGGTAGTAAAGGAATGTCTGCCAGTTAACCATGAATCTAGAGCAGCTTTCAATGGATCAGGGCCAGTCAGACCACCAGGATGTAATTAAGAAGACTCAACAATAATCCAATAAGAGATGGAAAAAGAACAGTCATTATTAAACATGAATAGGACCAGAGTGCACAGGTAAGTGGCCTGAACAGGAAGACTGTATCCATGTGGCACACCCTATCCTGTGACACTGCTTCTCCTTTAGTTCATTCCTATAGTCTTTTTTTAAGATTAATTTTATTGGTACATTTAATGTATACAATATAATGACATTCATTGTTGAAAATTTGTACCTTTACAAAATCAAGCTTGGTTCTTATTTTTTCCCCATTCCCCTGTCCTCTCTTCAACCCTTCCCTCCCTCTCTATGTACAAAGACTTTGTTTCCATTATTTTTCATTTTTTCATATTAAATCCATTCTCTTCTTTCCTTTTTCCTACCCCTCCCATTTCCCTTTTTCCCTTTGTCCCTTTTCTTTGTATTTCACATTATCTATTATATCTTTTACTCCTTCTTTACACTTTCAGTTTCTCACACTGGAGAAACGATTCAGTATTTACACGTGTGTCCTATTTATTATGCCTATAGTCACAGATGAACCTCTATCATCATTGGAAAAGGGATGAAGTGTGAGCCTGTCTTATAGATGGGCTAACTTGGTGTGTGGCTTTAAATCGAAAGTGGAAGGCAACAGCACCATAGCCTTTTCTTGAAAGATAGTAACAAAGAAAAACTCTCAAAAGATCAGTTTCATGCTGTGAACTAAGTTTACTGTGTATGTTGAGAATTAACTTTTGCATAAAATATATAAGTATATAAAATGATTTTGAATGATTTAAAATAGAAAAAGGATTAAAAGTGCTGAATTCGTGAGCTTTGTCTTAGTTAAGTAAATTCTTTGAAAATGATTTAGCAAGGTGGCTAATAAAGTCACAACCATACTTTGCTGGTCAGAATTTATTATTATATTTTAAAATTTTTATATTTGTCTTTCTTTCACAGAAATGTATATTCCTTTTTTCAGTTTTAAATGTTGCCAACTAAAAATTATTCAAATGTAATACGAGCTTCTACATCTACTTGCCACAAAGAGTAAAATGATGGTATCTCTGGATATGAAAACATAACAAATGCCAGAATGGAAAACCTCTGAATAATCATGGATTTCAACTCCTGTTTTATATAAAACTATATTTTGACTCAGAATTTCAGAAAAAGATGACATAAAATAATAAACACATCTTCTCACTTATTACAAAATTCTTTGGAATATAGATATGCAGAAGCATGCATTTGCTTTTTAGTAGACTCTCTGTGTTGTTGGCACAGTGTGAAATGGATTTTGATCCATGAAACACTATACAGAGAAAAAGTAAAAATTACATTGAGATGTTTTAAGGTTAACTTTAATCAGCAGTATAAACTTGTTTTTTTTGTTGCTATTATAAAACGTAGGGGTTATTGCTTGATTTGGTTGCTTATTTGTTTGTGTTTTGAGACAGGGTCATGCTCTAATCCATGCTTGCTTGAAATTCTGTGTAGCCCGGGATGGCCTCTAGTTCTTTGTCTTAGCCTCCTGCGTTACTGGACTATAAGCATGCATCACCATGCTACCTACTTAGGTATAATTTGTCTGCCCAAGTTGTCTATAACCTTTAAAAACAAAGGCCAGTTATTCTTTGTGTCTTTTTATTCCTATCACAGTTGTTTGCACTTTAAAATCATTATCTCATTTAATCTGTACAATTACCCTTAACATGTATTATTATCATAACTATTTACAAGTAAATGATTTGATGGTTCTCTTAAGTGGATTATGCTTTTAAATACCAGAAGATAAACTTGGACTTAAAATGGTTCTGATTTCAAAGCAAATATGATTTTCTATCTAAAACAGTTATTTTTATGTCCTTCCCCAAATTGATGAGTCACAGAAAACTAGAATACATATATTTTCTCCTCCAATGTCAGTTTTTTGTTCATCTAAAAATATAACAGCAAAATTTAAAGTTTTCCTTCTTTCCTTCTTTCTGCTTAGTGTTCAGCCAACGTTTGAGCATCTGTGCAGTGGTAAATATTGTGCTAAATTGAAAGAATTCTTTAGCTATCAATCAAATTAGGATTTGAAAATTAATCACAGGATTTGGAGTCAAACCACTACTCAATATTATAGTTTGTAATACACAGTTCTCTTATGTAGAGATAGACTATCATCTTAATTATATATCTAAATTTTAAGTAATCTGTAATGATAGTGTTTTTCTGAGAACCTACTGCTGATAGTTTTAATAATTGCAGCCAAAAGTCATTAACTTTTAAATAATTAATGATTAAAAATCAGAGTGACAGTGGGGGCTGCTCATCATCATGGTTTCCTTTGATTACCTAATAATCCTAGCTATGATATGCAGTGTTCTTGCTAGATGCAAAGTAATTAGACTTTTTAATTCTTATTTTTACAAATGACAAAACTGAATCACAAAGTTTAGCAGTTATTCAAGGCACACAGCTGGAAATGAAAGAAGGGAGACTTGTAACATGATTGTCTGTCAAAGCCTATGTCCTTACCCGTTGTCCTAGCTAGTGAAGAGAGTTTGAAGACATTGACTTAATGTAATTTTTAGAAAAGTAAAGAATATTCCAATCAAAGACTTAATTACTTAAGTAATTTCAAAAGTGGTAATGTTAAAACAGATGTTATAATTCTATGATACAATTAGTGTCCTCTCATGAACAAAGAATAAATGCATCTTCAAAAAAACCCACAGCATGATTAGATTATTTTTCTGTTCTAATGACAGACATTGACAGACTTTACTGTGGCACATTTGTGAGTTTTGGAAATTACTACAAATCACTCCATGTTTCTCTGAAGGAACTTGGTTTTGTTTGTTTCAGAAGAGAATGAGAATTTTCTTCACTCTGACCCAGAGAATACTGTGTTCAATTTCCCCAAAGGGCAAAGCGCACTGCATGATGGTCATCACTGTAAGAGAATGTGGTAAGAAGATCAAATTTCTGTTGGTTTGCACTAGCATTTCCATTTAACGTAGTGTTAGAACACTGATTATCCACAAGATGCTAGAAGTTGTGGAGAAGATAATGTGGTACATAAAGAATAATGTGGTTTCAAAAATTGTCGTATATTCAAGCTAAATTTCTTGGCATTTTTATGGAAAAGCAAGCAGTTTCATAACAATCTTTTTTTTAATGCTATATTTTAATGCCTTTTTTTGTTTGTTTGTTTGTACTGGGGATCGAACTCGGGTCTTTGGGCTTGCAAGGCAGGCAGGGGAACCACTGAGCCCTGGCGCCTCATAACAATCTTTATAGTCGTCTTTCAACTATTTTTCTATTTTTGCAACTATTTCAACTATTTTTGCAAAATTTTTCTGAAGTTGGTAACATTTGTTTCCAGATACACATCAGAGTCTTAAGCAGTGAGTGTGCACTCATACAAACTTGGGAGGCAGTAAAGAATTCGCATTCCTTTGGCCAGTTCTACAACGTCCAAGTATATGGAGTACCATCATAGCAGTCTGGGGGTTCAAAACTGTTTTGACTTCTTTTATTGGGGACAAAGTTCTAAACGGTATTGTTTGGTGTTAAGCACCTTTCCAATAATGACTAGAAGAGACTCTCTAATGGACTACTTCAGATAAGGCTTTGAGTGGTGATTTGCGATATATTTTAGTGTTTTAAGATGATTGTGTTTTTGCCTTTGCTGAGTTGAATCTTAGTAAACACTTATGTTATCCAGTCCTTCACAATGACATTACACAGCTCTGTAAGAACTGTAATGATTGAGAAGGTTATGTCTACATGAAACAGCTGACAACAACACTTAAATAGGCTTTTTGTCCTTCCAGTCCAGTAGAGACTGGCTTAGATTTGTGCTTCACACTGCAGTATAATACATGGTCCTCCCATTTGTAGTGAGTCAAGAATATCAAGCAGATATATAAAGATTCTTTAAGGACATGCCTCTACCTTACATCTTTTTTATTATTGCAAGGATATCTCACTGAAATCATTAGATGCATAGAGATGGATTCTTAGGGGCCCAAAGCATTCATAGTAGCAGACAAGAGAACCCAGAGTCAAACACTATGTGAGGGGATATTTTCAGGATGACTAAATATAAAAACTCTTAAAAACATATTTAAGGATACTTAGTAATGACTTGATTTTGCATCCTGCATCTTTAACAGAAAACATTTCTTCTCAAACAACTCAGAACAAATTTTGAAAATGACTTTACTTAATTTCTATACGTAGTAGTTACAAGAAAAAAATAGCTCTCCAAAAGTTTACAGTTTGCTGAGCTAAGCAGAAACACATTAGTATCAGCCCAAGGATTCACAACTAGAGCTGGTTTCTGTTTTGTGTATTTTTCTTTTCCATCATTGTGAATTATTTCTTGTTCAGTTTGGTTTGGTTTGGCTTGCTGTGGTATTTGGGCTGTTTTGAAAGCTACAGAGTTTTAAGTGTGGTTAATCCAGAGTATTAGTTGCAACAATAAATCTTTGTTTTCTTCAAGGACAATCTGGTTCTGAAGTTAATTCTAGTCTTTATGAAGAAATGGAGTACTACTTGTCATTTCAACAGTGGTATTTTCTGATTACATTAAAGCTAAATATTCTGAGCATATTCTTCAAAATTATATTTGTAAAGCTTTCTTTTCTGAAAAAGAATTATGTCCACATCATCTGTTATATTAGAAGCAGACAAATTAGTTTTTTAAAATGTCAAAATCAACACATTTTATTTGATTTCAAATTCAGAATTTTTTCAACCCAGCAGCCAAAATTGTTAGAAAATATTTACTACCTATTGAAATATTCATTGAAATTTGAAATGTGTGTTAGTTTAATTCAGTAAACCTTTTTCAATATTAAATATGTTAGCAGATGCCATAAATCTAAAAAACAGTCTGAAAGATTTTTAAGTAATTGTGCAGAGTTAAATAATATTCTCAACAAAATTTTTCATACCTTAGGGATTTATATGTGCTACATTTAAGTGTGAAAATTATCTTTCTTTAAACTATTTAAAAATTAAATTCAAGAAAATTTTACCTTATAACTTAGTCTGTCATATATATTTCATTTTTTTCAGCTTCCCTAGATCTTTATGCAAACTTATACTCTATCAGGAAAAATATAACATATCATGTGCTTTTAATTATTTGTTATCTCTTGTCATTTTACATTGAAATTTTCTTCTCAGCAGAAAATTTTTCTTTTAAGAATATGAGTGCAATACCTCCATAATAAAATGTGTAATTTAATATTTTGCTACCATAGTTACCTGTGGTTTTCTGAAACAGTGAATGCCAACGGGCTTCTGCTCATTTTTGATACTGAGGTATGCTTATGTAATTGTATCTCCCAGCAGTAAATTAAATATCCTCTTATACATTTTCAAATAGAATAAAAGGACAGCATGAAAATATGCTTCTTTTTCTGGCAGAATAACAGTGAAAAATTGGAGTCCTGTTATTTTTGTTGATTTTTCATTTAGTAATTCGTGGAAAAATTGTTTTTGATACTCTTACACTTACCACTCAACACAGAATATTTCACTTCTAGTCATCAAAATGTACACGAATTGTTCTCCAGGAATTCTACATCAAGCTCTAACTGAATGTTGCACAGTTCAGTTTATTTCTGACACAATCTACCTGGAATTAAAGTCAAATTACACCGATGCAGTACTCAGTTCCAAAAGACTACCCCTTACTTCAGATGTCAGTTCCAAGTCCTAGGTTGGAAATTGTACTTCTGGTGAATCAGCTATAAGTCAGTAGTTCCTAGTATACTCAATAAGTTTGACTTATTTGATAGAGCCAATCATGGAACTTGGAATACTGTGTACCTCACAGGTGTATGGTAAAGGATACAGATGAACATCCAGATGGAAGTAATGCACAGGCAGAGGTTGTATCTCTTCCACACCTTGTCATAGTGAGCCACCCTCCAGGTACCTGCACATGCTGACCCACCCAAAAGATCTCCAAATTGTGTCATTGGAGATTTTATGAAGGCGTAATTGTGCAGTCATGATTGATTACATCATTTATGATAGACTCAAACATCCCCTTGAAGGAGGTAGGTAGACGAAATTAAGAGTTCCAACCCTCCAACCACATGGTTGGCCTGACAACCAGCCCCCATCTTAAGGCTCAAAAGGGGCTTATCAAGTGTCATCTTGTTAGAGCAAAAGACACTTAAGTTATTTAAGAAATTTCAAAAGATTTAGAAGTTCTGTGTGAGACACTCCTATCATTAGGAAATTGCAAAAATGTTAGATGCTCTATGTCAAGAACCTAAGTCAGAGACTAAATATTAGAATTAACTATTTGTAGGGATTTTAGGGGCTTTGTTGTAGGGACTAAAAGTAATATTTCTTACTATATGACAATACCACTAAACTCAACATTTAATTGTATGTGTTTCTTCATCCCTCAGCATACAAGTGTGCATTCCATCTATATTTCATTAACAAGAAAACAACAGTGTTTTCATAAATGGGAAGATATTCATTTCCAATCATTACTTCTGTTAGCAAAACGTGTTTGCTAAAATACTATTATCTTTATCAAATTTAGTATTAAGGTATTCTAGTTATCTATTTTTGTATTATAAACAATCCAAAACTTGAAGGTTTAAACAACATTTTTTTATCTTGTTTAGTCCCAGGGATTGACTAGTCTCTGGTTTCATCAGGGAATTCTCATGGGATGACACAGCTGTGTGTGGACTATGCTTATTTGAAACTTTTTCTCCACTGAACATCCAGTCTGACTTCTTTACTCAAATGTCTGGAGCAGAGCTGGATAATTGGAAAAGCTAGGGGCTGGGCAGGCCTCTGTCTCTCCAAATAGCTGCTCTGATTGTGAGAAATTGAACCTTTCTCACAATTTTTTAGATTTAGAGTAGTAAGAACTATTACATATTAATAGTTAAATTCTCTCCAACTTGGTATATAGGCAGAAGATGCATGGCATCCTGTGTCTTGACCTTTAAAATCGAGAGAGAGAGAGAAAGAGAGAGAATTAGTTGAGTCAGTAGCCCAAACACAAGGCAATAGATTGGGGGATGATATTGGAAAGTATGAAGTTGGGTTGGGTTCATCTGTAGAAATTAGCTACTGTTGTTGTTTATATCAGTACATCCCTACAAAACCTCATGTACTCATAGGTAGGGATTTGGGGAGGTGATTGGATCATGGGGGTGTGATACTCTTCAGTGGATTATAACAATGTTTATAGCTACATATAATGTTGGGAGGTGAAGCCTAATGGGAAGCCTGTTGAACATGTGTTGGACATGTCACTGGACATGTGCCCTGTGAGGTATATCTTTCTCCTCCTATAATCTGCCTTTGCTTCCTGTCTGTTATGCCATGAACGACCCTCCTCTGTCATGCTCTTCTGCCATGCCTCCCTGCTTTGGAATGAGGAAGCTATGGTCTGAAAACTGTACAAAATGTGAGCTAAAATATGCCATTCCTCCTTTAACATGCAGGTGTTGGATATCTTGTCCCAGCAATGAAAACAGTGACCAAGGCAGCTATAGTGTAGTTAGTATATGAGTAAAACCAACACCTGGTTCTTAAAAACAATTTAGAAACAAACAAAAATACTTTAATTACTTTTAGAATCTCCATTTTCACTTAAGAAAATTACTTCTCTCAATGTTTCTTCTAATAAATCAAAGAGTGAAGGAAGTGATTTCTTTGAAATCAGATTAAGATTAGGAAACTTTGTTAAGCATCTGATTAAACTTAATTTTTAAAATGATCAGCTTTAAAATTTTTCTATTTCAATTTTTTAGAGTATTTTGCATAAAATTGATTAAGTGCTATGGCTGTATATGCCTACCTTGCTGACTTTACAGGAATTCCTCAGAATTGCTTTTTTGAGATACTGCTTTAGATTACTGTGATAGCCACTGCTGATACAATCAGATGTTATTTAACACAAGATGATACAGCGTTGAGAATGAGTCCTTTCCCAAGGCTTCTGGACCATCTACTGCCTGCTCAGGATAAATTCACCTCATCTTAAACCATTGTGCTGTTTCTAATAATTAAATGAGATAATATTTTCCAAAATGAGAAAATATTATTTGTGTATTACCAAAATTTGTCAAACGTAGAATGTTGATGGGTCACTAGAGACATTAATCATTATGAAGCAAAAATATTGTTTCTGATAACCTGAATAGGTGGTAGAATTAGTCATTTCCCACTCTCCTTTGGGAAATCAGAAGTTATCAAAGAGATGTGGTCAGAATGTTAATTTCATTTAATATATACTGCATTTTAGGAAGAGTGGAAAAATTGGAGGCTCTTATTAATATCTGTTGGTCCTTGGATTTTGACTTTTCTGGAAGACAGTGATAGACTGTATAGCTGACAGCAGGCAGTGCTCTACCACAGTACCAAGATAACTGCTTGGCAGGAGGTTTGCCTCAGAGAGGAGGGTGAAATCTGTGAAGCTTTATGACACTGTGGAACTGTGTTTTCTTGATATAACTGTGGAAAGTTATGAACTCAGATTTTAAATTTATTTATTTTTATCAAGCAGAGTTAGAAATAATACTAGAGTTAATGTTGTAGAACATGTAAGAGAGAGAACCTTGTGTATTGGCTAGAAAGAGCAAACTCAAAATAATTCATATCATAATTGTATGAATAATTAATGATTTTTTTGAAAATGTTTTACTCTTAATACTTATTTTAAAAGACTGCAATTTAAATTCCAAAAAATACCTGCCAAATTAGGTCAAAGGAAATAAATTCATTTTAAAAAGTTCTTCATTTAGTTCATATTTATGGAGTAATTTCTTTACACCAAGCACTGTAACTGGTTAGTAAAAAAAATTCCCAACTTTTTCATAACTTGCCATTCAGTGAAGATAAAAACAATGAGTAAAGAATAAGTGCATTGTTAATGCTCCAGTGATGTATGGGACACAGATACTCCTGGATGTATTGTAGAAGGAAGTGATTTTTATTAAGAACAATCGAAGAAAGTTTGAGGAGGTGATATTTAAGTGACATCCAGTAATAAATAACTAGCTGGAGTCAATTGAAATAAAAGAGTTTTAAAAGAGCAACAATTATATGAATAAAGCCCCTAAGAAGAGAAATAGAAGTATATGTGGTAAATGTGGTAAATGTGGTTTTCAGAAGTAAATGTGGTTCATGTGGTTGGACTGTAGAGAGGGAAACCAGAATGAAACTGGATGAATAAGATAAGCTAGATCATACAAGGCCCTACTTGCTAACATTAGAAATTGATATTTTCTCTGAAAGAAAATAATAAGCCACTGGATATTTTGCTAGGCTGTGATCTAATTTTTTTATGTGTGTGTTTTCATATTATTCACTGGAGATTGAGCTGAATAAGAGTGATAGAGGAAGAATGTTGAGGCAAAAAAGGTAACCAAGGATTATTTGGGGGAAGATGGAAAGACATGTACAGATTTGAAATATACTGATGTATTTCATGTGGGGATTAAAAAAGAAGAATGAATAAGAAAGACTCCTGGGAATATATTTTAGAACTGAAAGTATGGTAATCCCATTTGCTAAAACATAGCTGATGAAGCTTTAAGGATTAAAAACAAATTCAATTTTAGAATTTTAATTTTGGGACCAAGAATGACACCAGGAATAAATCTGAAGCATGTAATCATCTTACCTTTGGAATACAAGTTTAAATTTGGGATTCATGAAATTATAGGTATTTTATAAAACTGTAGGATTAGGAACACACCATAGGAGAAGCTGTCCAGGGCTAGGCCAGAATCCTGAAGAAGTGTTATATTAGAGAGGGGGCTAATGCTTACAGGTGAAGAGTGGCCGGAGAGTTGAAAGAAAAATAAATAATGACTTGATACAGTCTGAAAAAGAACACTGTTTCAGAAGAAGGGAATGGTGAATCCTGTCAAATTCTGTCAAGAGATCAAGAAGTAACAAAAAAGAATTGCTCCCTGACTTTGAAAACCTACAAAGCAGAAGAGACATTTTCAAATCCTAGAGGAATCCACATAGACACATAGGTTTGGGCTCCTTTAATAACCCAATGGAAGACAACAGACAAAGGAAACAAAAATAAGTAATTAAAAGACTCAAAAATATTTCAGTGAAAATAATAAAGCATACCCAATTCATAACCCAAAATTTTAAAAAAATTCAGTCCTATCCAAAACTTTCACTCTTACACACTTGAACTTTCTTACATCTTCCAAATAGGTACATCTACTGCTTACTTCTAATTTCTTTTCTTTTCTTTTTTTTTTTTTTCTTTTGGTACCAGGGCTCGAACTTGGGTCCTTGCACTTGCAAGGCAGGCGGCAGAATCACTGAGCTAAATCCCTGGTCCCTGATTTCTTTTTTATTCTAATAGGTAAAGTTAAAACTGGAATTAGTTGTGAAAATTTTTGAGAAGGTGTTTTTCTTCTTTTGCTGTGGTTCTTTTTCATTTTTTTTTCCAAAAATTAAAGTATTTGGAAGTGTCCCAGCAAAGCAGAATACTGTCATCTTTAAAATTATCTTCTTGGCTTACCCAGCCTATATTTTCTAATTTCTGTTGCCAAAAGTTTGGGGCATAGGGTGGCTAGAATATAAATTTTCTTAAAGAACAGTGGAAAAGCTGAGGCCACAAAGGGAAAATTCACATCAGTATTAATAATGAGGACAAGGAAATAAAAAGTTTGTAAATGTGTACATGTTGGTAAATATTGTATCTTGTCATATGACAGTCATGTAGATTTATCATTCTCAGATACCCAGCTAGGAAGAAGCTAATCTTTATTACCTATTTTTGCCACATTCAAAGGGAAAAGGCAAATATATAGCCCTTGCTCGGAACTTATTCCATTGGAAATCAAATAATAGTTTACTACAGTAGTTTACTACAAGTTAATGATCTTAAGATTTACAAAGAAACAAAATAGCAGTGTACCTAATAGTAACTGACAAAACTGCAGTCATTTAGTAGGAGAGGTATATTTAGAGGATGTTCAATCAGCTCAGAACAAATAAAGCAATTGAAATATATTAAATAGATAAAAGCATCCTGAGATTCAAACTTTGTTCTCAGGTATATGATCAGGAATGTTAAAATTCTCAGAGGCTATGAAAAGCCGTACTCAGAATGTGACCTACTGCCATAAAGTGAGATTCAGTCATTGGACTCCATACCGTTAGTTTGTGGATACCAATTATCAAGCCACAGTATATTACTGAAGATTACCAAGTGACTAAGCTGTGCAAGATGAAAGCCATAAAGACAAGGTAGGAGGTATCACAATCCCCACCTTGAAACTATACTACAAAGCCACTGTGATAAAAACAGCATGGTACAGGCAAAGAAACAGACCTGAGGGTCAGTGGGAGAGATTAGAAGATGAAGAAACAACCCCTGACATATTCAACTACCTCATCTTTGACAAAGGAGCCAAATACCCTCCCTGGAAGAAAGATAGCCTCATTAATAAATGATGTTGGAAAAACTGGATTTCAACTTGTTAAAGATTAAAACTAGACCCATATCTTTCACCCTGCACTAAACTAAAATTCAAGTGAATTAAAGATATAAATATTAAGACAGAAACACTAAACTTGCTGGAAAATAGGTAGAACTCTTGCAGATATAAGCATAGGAAAAGACTTTATGAACAAATCCTCAGTAGCACAGGAACTAGCACAAAGAATCAACAAGTGGGATCTCATCTTTTTAAAAAGCATCTGCACTGCCAGAGAAATCATAAGCAGAGCTAAGAGACAACCCGCAATGTGGGAAAAAAAATTTACCAGCTGTTCCTCAGACAGAGGTCTGCTATCTAAAATATATAAAGAACTAAAAAAACCCAGATCCCCCCCCCACTATTAAGACCTTATTAAAAAAATGGGCAGCTGTGAAAATGCAGTGTAACCAACTGAGTAAGATCAAAGCTGTAAAACCCTATAAAAGGAGTTGTGACCCAATGGGGAGTTGATCAGGACACCACCATTAGGTGTCATGGATCCCCATCGATGGAGTAAACTTTTTTATTTTACTTCCATTCTGTTGGCTCTCTGTGTCACTTGCCAATTCCTTCCATAACACTAGAGACTGGATAAAGAAGATGTGTTGTTTTTATATAAAATGGGATACTAAGCCATAAAGAATGAGAAACTAGAGAGATTTATAACTAAGTGGATCCACATTAAGGCCACACTCAAGTGAAATTAATAAGTCACTCGTGTAAATGCCAGTCTCTCTGATGTTAAAAAAGTAAAAATGTAAATAAGGATCAAAATGTATAATTGATATTGTGTAATAGGAAGAACAGTCTAAAAGAGTAGAGACAGTGGAAAGGATTGGTGAAAGGCAAAAAGGGAGAAGAAAAAATATGTGAAAAGGAAAAACATGGAAAGAATATCTTTGTAAACAGGGAAGTGTGGAGGGGCTGAAGAGAGGGCTGGGGAATGGGAAAAAAATAAGAACTAAAATAAGTCATGTAAAGGTACAAGATCCCAATGATGAATGTTACTGTATTGTATACCTAAAATGTACCAATAAATTTAATAAAGATTTAAAAAAACAGTGAACCACTGATGTACACTGCAACACAAATAATTCTCACAGATAACAATAATTGTATACTATGCAATAAGGTAAAATACTTGTTCATTCTGAATTTATTTTAGTCTGGGAAAGGGCACACTGGAATCTTATGAATTCTATCTTGTGCTATAAGTGAAGTTATACCAGTGATGCTCTAAGAATAGAGAGTAAAAACCATTCCAACTTGGTGGCAGACACCTGTAATCCTACGATTTGGAAGGATCACAAACTCAAGCCCAGCTTGGATGATTTAGCAATTTAGAACTAAGGATGTAGCTCAGTGTGAAGACCTTGGGCAATCCTCCTTTGGCAAAAACAGAAACAAAACAAAAACACAGGCCAAGAAGTATGAGAATATCAACAAAGCTTTTAATTCACAATGAAGATAAAATGGGGAAAGATAAAATATAGCAAGAGAAGATGAGGTGAAGGGAGAACAATATTGCCTGTAAAACCAGGATGAGCCATTAACATAGGAAAGGAGTCAGCTTTTATGAGGTTTCTGGGAGGGGCTATGGTTTGGTTGATCATCATCTCACTTGGGTTGTAGGAGATGATTCCATAGAAGTCCTTATTACTTGATGGAGCAATCTGGTTCTGATGAGATAATTGCTCTTGCTTAAGAGGTCAGCCCCAGTTCCTGTCATAGTGCAATTGCTCCAGTTTTGGGGATGAACTTACTATGGGATGACCTGTCTGCAAAGGTCCTTCTTAGAATCCAAGAGTACTGTAGATTTAGCACAGTAACGAAAGATTTGATATGTCACTCCCAGAGGGTCTTGGACAAGAAATTTAAAATCTGGCAGTTGAATATTTCTAAACATCTTCAAAAAGATTTAGTCACCCTTATCTTTATGTTTTCAATTTAAAAAGTGATGAAATAGATTAGGAGCTGAGTAGATATCTGAGCCAGGTTTTTAAGGTAATTTTTACAAACACATAAAGTTAGAGATGCCAAGATTTGCCTCATTTTTAGTTACCCATTAGACATCTGTAGGCTCAAGTGAAGACTCAATGTCTTTTAGCAAAATTAACATTAATTCTTTTTTAAAATTAATTTTATTGGTACATTTAATGTATACAGTATGACATTCATTGTTGGAAATTTGTACATTTACATAATCAATCTTGGTTCTTATTTTTCACCATCCCTCTTTCCTCCCTTCGACTCCTTCCTCCCACCATATATATAAATATTTTGTTTCCATTATTTTTCATTTTCACATATTAATTCCATTCCCTTTTTTCCTTCCCCTACCCTTCCCATTTCCCCTTCCTATTTGTCCCTTTTCTTCCTATTTCACATTATCTGTTATACCTTTCACTTCTTATTTACACTTTGTTTCTTGCACTAGAGAAACTATTTGGTATTTATGTATGTGTGTCCTATTTATATCATTTAAGAGTATTGCCTCTATGTGCATCAACTTAGCTATAAATGTATCTAATTTCTCATTTTTTAAGGCTGAGTAGTAGTCCATTTTATTTATTTATTTTTAAAAACTCATCTTCTTTATCCAGTGTCCCATTGATAGGTATTTGGGCTGCTTCCAAGTTTTAGGTATTACAAATTGTGCTGCTGTGAACACGGGTGTACATATATCACTGTGCTATGAATGATTCTTTTAATTTTTTAGGAAAGATACCCAGCAGGGGAATGAATACCTGGGACAAATGGGATTTCCAATCCTAGTTCTTTGAGGAATGTCCATCCTGCTTTACACAATGGTTGCACTAGTCTGCACTCCCACCAGCAGTGGAACAGTATTCCTCTTTCCCCACAGCCCCACCAATATTCGTTATTAGTTGATTTCATGATAGCCATTCCTTCTGGGATGAAGTGGAATGTCAGCATTGTTTTCATTTGCATCTCTCAAATAACCAGTGATGTTGAACATTTTTTCATATGTTTTATTTTCTATTTCTACTTGTTTGTCTGAGAAATGTCTCTTCATTTCAGATGCCCATTTTTGGATTGGGTCTTTAAATTTGGGAGGTCTGATTTTTTTAAGTTCTTTATATACTCTAGATAGTAGCCCTTTGCCTGAGGAATAGTCAGTGAAATAATTTCCCCACATTGTGGCTTGTCTCTTCATACTGTTTCTCTTGCTGTGTAGAAGCTTTTTAATAAGAAAACATCCCACTTGTTGATTGTTTGTGCTAGCTCATAGGGAACTGAGGATTTGTTCATAAAGTCTTTTCCTATACCAATTTCTTCAAGAGTTCTACCTAACCACTCTTCCAGCCAGTTTAGTGTTTCTGTTTTAATATTTAGATCTTTAATCCATTTTGATTTTAGTTTAGTATGTGGTGAAAGATATAAGTCTAGTTTTAACCTTTGGCAAGGTGAAACCCAGTATTTCCAGCACCATTTCTTAAAGAGACTGTCTCTCCTCCAGTGAGGGTGTTTGGCTCCTTTGTCAAAGATGAGGTGGCTGAGTGTGTCTGGATTTGTTTCTGCATCTTCTGATCTATTCCACCAGTCCACAGGTCTGTTTCTTTGTCAGCACCATGCTGTTTCTATCACAGTGGCATTGTTATATAGTTTCAAGTTAGGGATTGTGATACCTCCTACCTTGTCTTTATGGCCTAGAATAGCAAAAGCAATTCTAGGCCTCTTCTTGTTCCAAATGAATTTTTGGATTGTTTTCGCAAGTTCTGTGAAATATGCTGCTGGGATTTTGATCAGAATGGCATTGAATCTATATAGCAGTTTTGGAATTATGGCCATTTTCACTACATTGATTCTTCCTACCAGGAGAAGGATGCCTTCCATTTTGTGATATCCTCGTCAATCTCTTTTTTGAGAGTGCTGTAATTTTCAGAGTAGAGGTCTTTGATTTCTTCTGGTAGGTTGATTCCTAGGTATTTCAGGTTTTTGGATGCTATTGTGAATTGTTTGCCCCCTTTCTCTCTCAGTGAGTCTGTTTTCCATTTCCAGAAATGCTACTGATTTTTCTGTGTTAACCTTGTATCCAGCTACTTTACTGAATTTGGTTAGTAAGTTTGAAGACTTTTGGTGGTGTTCTTGAGGTGTTCTATATAGAATATCATGTCATCTTCAAATAATGACAATTTGACTTCTTTTCCTATCTTTATTGATTTTATTTCTTTCTCTTGTCTAATTGCTGTGGCTAGTGTCTCCAAAACTACATATTGAACACAAGTGCTGATAGTGGACATCCTTGCCTTGTTACTGATTTTAGTGTGAAGGATTTCAGTTTTTGATCATTTAGTATAATAATGGCTGTTGGTTTTGCATAGATGGCTTTTTATCGGATTGAGGTAGAGACCACCTATTACAATTTTCTATAGGGTTTTTATCATGAATGCATCTTGGATTTTATCAAATCTATTGAGATGATCATATGGTTTTTATCCTTGTCTTCTTTAGTATATAGTGTATTACATTGATTGATTTGCATATGTTGAACCATTTCTGCTCCCTGGAATGAATCCCACTTGGTCAGTGTGTATGATCTTCTTCATGATCTTTTGCATTCTATTTGCCAGTATCTCATTAAGGATTTTTGCATCTATGTTCATTAGTGATATTGGTGTATAGTTCTCTTTTTCAGTTAGGTCTTTCTCTGCCTTAGGGATCAGGGTGCTTCCAGGAATGAATTTGGGAGTATTGCTTCCCTTTTAATTTCACTGAAGAGTTTAAACAGTAGAGGAAGTAGTTTTTTGTGAAGTCATCAGGGCCTGGGCTTTGCTTAGTTAGTAAGTTTTTAATTACATTTTCAATTTCATTGATTGATACTGGGTCATTTAGAAGTTTTAGCTCATCTTTGTTCAACTTTGTTAATTCATATGAATCTAGGTATCTGTTCATATTGTCTGTATTTTCCATCTTATTGGCATAAAGGTTCTCAGAGTAGGTTTTGATGATGCTCTGGATTTCTGCTGGGTCCATTGTAACTTCACACTTTTTGTTCCTAATTGCCTGGATTTGGGCCCTTTCTTTCCTTTTTTTATTTTATTTTTTTATTTTTATTTTTTTGATAAGATTGGCCAAAGGTTTTTCATATTTTTTTATTCTTTTGAAGAACCATCTCTTGGCTTGTTTGATTTTTTTTTTTTTTGTATCATTCCTTTAGTCTGCATTGCATTGATTTCTGCTCTGATGGTTATAATTTACTCCTTTGTATGGGCTTAGGGTTTGTCCTGCTTTTCCTTTTCTAGAAGCTTGAGGTTTAGCATCATGTTTAATTGAGCTTGCTATTTTTTCCTAATATGCTATAAATTTCCCTCACAAGACTGTCTTCATTGTGCCCATAGATTCCAATATTTTGTATTGTCATTGTCTTTTAATTGTAGGAACTGTCTGATTTCTTCTTCAATTTCCTCTGTGATCTATTGGCTATTCAGGAGTGTATTGTTCAGTTTCCATGTGTTTGTGAAATTCTTGCAGCTTCTTTTGCTACTGTTCTCCACTTTCATTTCACTATGGTCTTATAATACACAGAGGATAACTTCATTTCCTTTGCACTTACTTAGACATGTTCTATGAGCAAGTACATGGGAGAACAACCCATGTTCAGATGAAAAGAATGTGTATTCTGATTTTGTGGGGTGGAACACTGTAAACATCTGTTAAGTTAATTTGTTCTAGAGTTTCATTGAGTTCTAGTATTTGTGACAGTGGGGTATTGCAGTTCCCTATTACGATTGTGTTAGTTTTTTGATTTTTCATGTCCATTACTATTTGCTTTATATAGTTGAGCACACTAGTGTTTGGTGCATACTTATTTATAATGGTCATGTCTTCCTCTCAGATTGTTCCCTTTACAAGGATGTAGTGTTCTTTGTCTCTCTCTTTTTTTTTTGTACTGGGAATCGAACTCGGGTCCTCGTGCTTGTGAGGCAGGCACCAGAACCACTGAGCTAAATCCCTAGCCCGCTTCTTTGTCTCTCTTAATCCATGTTGGCTTGAAATCCATGTGATCTGCAAAAAAGGATAGCTGCTTCTGCTCTTTTTTGGGTCTCTGTCACATGGAGTATTGTTTTCAACACTTGAACTTTCAGTCTATGACTTTCTTTTTGATTTAAGTGGATTTCTTATATTCACCATATTGTTGTATTGCTTCTTGACCCATTTTGCCAATCTATTTCTTTTGACTGGTGAATTGAGATCATTAACATTGATGGTTATAACTGAGATAGATATATATATATATATATATATTGACTTATCTTTGTCATGACTTTTTTTGTTGTTGGATTTTCCCCCTTTGCATTTAATTTCTTATCATGCCTAATGGATTCATTCTGCTGGACTTCCTGGAGTTGTTATCCTCATTGTGATTTCCTAGTATATTGTTTAAAATTTTTTGGTGTGCTGGTTATATTCATGAATTTCCTAAGGTGCTCTTTGTCATGGAAGTATCTTGTTTGTCCATCAGTTTTGAAAGATAGTTTTGCAAGGTACGTCAGTCTGGGTTGGAGGCTGTTTTCCTTTAGGGCTTGAAATACATCACTCCAAGCTCTTCTTGCAAGCATCTTGCTTTGAGGCTTTGTGTTGAGAAGTCTGCTGTGATTCTGATAGGCTTTCCTTTGTATGTGATTTGTTTCTTTTCTCTGATTGCTTGTAGAATTTTGTTCTTTGGGTTTCTGGAATCTTAACTATTATGTTCCTATGTGTAGTTTCTTTTATCATGGCTAGTTGGAGTCCTATATGCCTTACTTATCTGTATATCAAATTGTTTTCCCCTACTTGGGAAGTTTTCTGCCATTACTTCTGTGAACTTTTTTTTTTCTTTTTTAATATCATCTATACTTTGTCTTGTTTCTTCATTGACTCTGATCAGTCTTATATTATTCTTCTTTGCATCATCAGGCAGCTGTTGGATTGATTTCTCATGGTCCTTTACTATTTTGAAGACATTTTTCTTTTCTTATTAACTAATTGCAATCCTACCTTCCATATCTGAAATTCTATCTTCTCATTGGCTCATTCTGCTGCATAAAGTTTCAGTGGAGTTTTTAGTCTCCTGGAAATCTGTTTGCATCTGTTTTATGCATTCCATTTGTTTCCTATGTTGGGATTCCATCATATTCCTCAGCTCCTCTATTTTTTATTTGTCTCTGCTCTAGATTTATTAATCACATCTTGCACTATAGACACAATGTGTGCTGTTATCTGAGAAATTATTTCTGACTTCACATTTTCCAGATCCTCTTTTCTTTCTAGTTCAGGCAGTCCAGGTAGTTGAGTATCAGATTGTTCCATCTCATTTCCCTTTGGGGTTGCCTTAGGTGATCTGGAAATCTGGTTTGGGGATCTGTTTCCATGTCTTCTTATTTCAACAGATGCAGCCTGCTGTACCTTTATTGAGACAACTTTTTGGTCACCCAGTAGTCTTCAATTCTTAGCAAGCCACCAAGAGGCCTTTTCTCTGCTGCTCATCAATATACCTATTCGTGGGTTCAAACCACTGATATTCTGGGATGGACCTCTGACAGAAGCTTGTGCATCTGTGCAGCTCTTTTCTGGGTGGGCCTTGGCTGGGCTGGTTTACCTGAGCCTCTGGAGTCAGGGCAGATTTCTGGCTGGGATCTGCCTGCAGCTGTGCTGGTCTGGACCACACCAATGTTCCCCGGTATGTGCGCACACTCATGGTTGCTATGGGGTGGGCCTGTGCCTAAAGCTTTTGTGCCTCTGCAGGTCTATCCTGGCCAGGCCTTGGCTGTGCAGGTTTGCCCCATCTTCAGGGTTGGGGGTGAAACCC
The DNA here is from genome assembly GCF_012274545.1 of Fukomys damarensis. Lineage (NCBI taxonomy): Eukaryota > Metazoa > Chordata > Mammalia > Rodentia > Bathyergidae > Fukomys > Fukomys damarensis. The sequence continues at coordinate 12,578,101 of NW_022900950.1, read as the reverse complement.
TGACTGGTATCTGACTGCAGCCATGCTGGACTAGACCACACCACTGCTCCCTGGGATCTGTGCACACTCACAGATACTATGAGGCAGGCTTCTGATTCAAATCAGTGTTAATTCTCTGTGTCTGTATCTCTGTTTCTCTCTTTACCAACCTTTCTCTTTTTCTCAATTTCTCCTCTTATGTGCATGTATTTGTGTATATAAAATCAAGGTGAAAATTTGAAGACAGAATATTTCATGCTCCTTTTTGTATTTTATCCTTCAGTGAAAAAAATAAAATAATACAATGTCCTATAGATTTTGAAATTATGTAGAAATAAAATAAGTGAACAAGTAGCACAAAAGTTGAGGTACATGAACCAAAATGTGTTAGTTTTATGACACTGAATATAAGTAAGATAAACAATCTAATTACTTACATATTTTTGGAGTAAAAGCTAAAAGTATATTCAAGTTTCAATGAATACCTACTAGAGGAAAATAACATACAGTAAAACCAAAAAATTATTGTCATAATTACAAAGTGGGAGACTAGGGCTTTATTTAATAGTTGAAGAAAGAAAATGTTAAATGGTATTCTTCTAGTAAAAAATACAGAATTTTGCTTCAAAAGGACCTCAAGTAGAAATCAAAGTTGTGTAGAGTGGTAATTGTATCTAGCAATTCATTATAGTTTAATTTTTTAAAATAGTTTTTGATACCAGCTCTGGCATTCAGAACTTTTTTTATTGGCCTGACATTTGCCTTTTCAGAAATAAATCATCTTAAGTATATGAAAAGTCTTACCACTGTTATTCTGTATATTTCTTTTGAATGAACAGTACATTTATTTTAAATTATTTTGAAAGAGTTGTATTTTTAACAGCATAAGATAAAACTACAGCCCTTGGCTATAAGTTAAAATCTATCTTGAGGACTTGAGGAAAGATATTTGCCTTTCTGTCAGTCCACCACAGTGTCAGTTGTTCAGTCAAGAAATTGAAATATACAAGTCAGGATTTCTATATATGGTGAAGGCAACCTATTTCTTTCTGGCACTCTCTTGTGGAAAGATTTTGAGGAAGTGGCCATTTCAAAGGGCAAGAGCCAACACATAAAATTAAATCATTTTAAAGTTCTTGCATATTCAGAAAGTGGTAAATAATACAAATTTAAGGTAGACTAAAATGGTTAAAGAAGTTACATTGTGGTTGAGGGTAAATACTACAAAAATGTTACCAGAGTGTGTTAGTAAAAATATAATAGAGGATAAATATAAAAAGAAAAGGGAAATATAATAAAAAAGGTGGTTAATCCATCTTTGAAGAATTTATATTTCTCATAGCCCTTGAAGTTTGATTATTTCCATTATGATCAGCCTGGCCCTATAACATACTGCAGCAACGTTTATTATACTTCCAACCAATTTAAGTCTTGTTTACATAAATTCACTATTACTCCTGATCCAAAATCTAGACTTTAAAATCTGGGTGCATCTGTATTTAATCCTTTCTCAATATGCTTTTCGCCCTGATGCTTCTATTAATGTTGCAGGTTTTATTTTCTAATGGGTTTCTTTGACTCTTGGTTCTGACTGACATCATGGGTTGTCTGGGTTGAGGACTCTCGGGTTCAGGTAACGAGCCCCTAAAGACTCATGGTAAATACCTTAATATGTCGGGTAAAAAAAATATAATTATAGCAGCACATGGCTGTTCAATGATATAAGATGAGGTGATACTATCTCAATACTGTGGGAATTCATTTTTGATAATTTGTCTTTTCAATTTCAAAGGAACCAGAAGTTCCAATGGGAGAACCTTAATATATATTTTTGGCTGTTGTATTCTCAGATAGTAGAACAGGACCAGGTCCAAAATAAATACTCACTAAAATCTTAGTGCAGTGTAGGTGTGATTACCACCACTCTTTACTTCTTAGCCACAGACAAGTTAAGTAGCTTTTTTGAGTTGTGGAGGCAGAAATTAGAACCTGTGCTTCCTAGTTCACTTATGGAACAAGTCCATCTAAGGACACCCTTCTAGTTCTAGTGGCTTAACATACAATGGAAAATAAAACAAGACTGTACAAACAGTAGTCAGGTACATAAGCATAAAAAATGCTTGATAACCATATGTTTTGGGAAGAAAAATAGTTTGGACTAGGTGATAGCAAAGTGAAGGATATGAAATTATAGAGTGGTGGGAAAAGCAGTGGGTCAGGCTGTTTATTTGATCCTAAAACTATCCAAAGAGAAGTTCCTATAAAGCATGTCAGCTATAGTCTTTGTTGTAATGGAGTCTGAAGTATAAGGATTCAGTTAATTGCTCTGTCCTAAGACATATGGTAGACTAATTGGTTTTTAGTTGGGCTCATTTATTAAAATGAAAACTTACATGAAAGCAATTTTGAGTGAGAATCAGTACATTTTACTAAAAATATTTTTAAAGATTTATGTGGCATGCTTATATAGAATGAATATTGAATTAACTTTTTGGTATGAAAAAAACTATATACATGCAGGAACCATTTTATTATGAAAGGAAAACATATGTTCATATTAATGTCATAATGACTTTTTAAAAACCATTTGGTTTGCACAATATATGATGATTCATTTAAAACATCTTTCACAAAACATAAATGTATTTACATAAATGTACCTAAAACTAAAGTTGACTTCAAAAGATCAATTTACCAGACCTTTGTTTTGAAGATCTGAAAGGCTTAGCAACATACTTATGGTGACAGAAGCTACTTGAGGATCATTGAAGGAAAGGAGGCATAGAACTTTCATCTTTTTACTGTGGGGTCTGACGACATTGTAATTCAAAGTTGCATTAGTTAGCAAGACATTTTAGGGCCGGGGATTTAGCCCAGTGCTTCCATTTCCTACCTCACAAGCACAAGGTACTGAGTTCGATCACCAGTACCCCCCCAAAAAAAGCCAAGGAAGATGCATCTCTAAATAGTTTTATTGTGTTGTGGTTTTCTATTGCTTTGTTTTTGCTTAAACAATAGAAAAATCTTGTTTTTCTTTATGTGTTCTAAGATAAGAGGGTTCAGGTGGTGCCTGATTTAGATTCACATCATTCCTTCTTTGCATTGTTCAATTCACTTCGGTTTCACATCTTTTCATGCATTAATAGCCTTACTTACCAAAATAGCTCAGTGTTTTCCTGAAAAAATGCTAATGCAGATTACTCATGGAGATGTAGTAGTTTAATTGTATTTTAGGAATCAAACTAATCTTTTAGAAACAAGATTCTAGTTTCTAACTAAAAAAAAGTAAAACCTTTCAAGATTTAAAATGAATTTAAATTACAGCCATGGGTGTTATAAAAGCTTTCCATGGGAATTTTACTGCATTAATATGTAGGCCTTTACTAAAAAAGGATGTTTTATTAGCCTATTTTATGAAACCAGATTATGCAAATGCAAAAAATTCATAACTTTAAAATATTAAATTACCTTTATGGATATTTATAAAATGTCATAATTGCCTGTGAAATGTATACTGAAAATATGCCATAGCTTTGCATTGGCCAAGTATTTGCAAGCAACCAGGAGGAGCATATCCTTTCCAGTTACTTTTACTGAAAACTTAGGGATCCATTTTCCATCTCTGAAAGGCTGCTTAGCTGTGCACTGGTGTGAGGAGAGAAGGGTTCAGAAGCAATGGCTGGTGAGCAAGCTGCAGTGCTCCCTGCACTGACTCCATCTCCAAGGGTCACATGTCAGGCTCTTAAACAAATAATGCATCTTTGTTCACAGTGACAACATAGAGGGTTTGGCCCTTCAATTTAGTGAGACAAGAGCACTTAGAGGATTTTGCTCACATATACCAGCACACTAGGAAATACCTCATGATGAGCTTTGGGGTGACCCAGAAAAGCAGTTCAAACAGCTCACTCCAGAGAACAACTTTTAATTTTTTATTATTTTCTATTGTACTTGGCACAGTAATAAAAACTGTTCAATAGTATAGAAGGTAAGTTATAAACATCTTTGTTTATTGGCTCTATTTAAACAATTTTTAAAGACTATAGTAATCTAGCAAGTATTTTTTTCTAAAGTTTCCTTTTCTGTATAGTTTACTGTTTCATACTAACTACCTTGATAGCCGCAAGACCGACTTCTATGCTTTTTAAGAGTGGCATGCTAGTCTTGATAGTTAAGCAAACAGACCTTATCAATTTGACCCAGAAGTATCTGTAACTACATGACAGGAACTCCTGCTATTTGGCTATATGGTTTTAAAAGCCTGTGGTACAATTATTTCTTTTGTTTTCAGAGGCTCTTGCAAAATTTGATATTCACAGCTGCTAGGCATCAATTTGATCCAGAAACAATCATACCTCAGAAAAACAAAAGTGACTGAATCCAAAGGATTGCCAGATCATGCACTGTAGTGCTGAAGAGGATTCAAGTGCAAGTGTTAAAAAGGTAGCCACTGCCCAGGTGGGCTATAAGGTTTCAGTGAGCTAGGCCAGACTCCTGTCTGCTTATAGCCTTGATAGCATCTAGGAATTCCTACTAGTGAAGTAACCACAAAGAATTGGGCTTTTTTTTCTTTCTTCACAATGACTATCTTGAAGCAGAAAACTGAGATAGGAATTACAAGATTGAAACTAATGCATATTTTCTTGCTGAAAAACTCAATTGAAATTCCTATTTATATTATAAATAAAATAATGATTAGCATGACTATATATATTTTTTTCATGGTTTTTGTAAACTGATCAGGACAAAATTAGGAAGATTTTGTATATAAAGAGGTTGAATACAAAGCAAAAACTTTAGAAAAGAATTGTTTTATTTTTAATTGCATCTCTACATAGCACTCATTAAAATTGTATAAAAAGAAAAATATATGAGAAAATTGCTGTAGCCACACAAAGATAGAAAGATACTATGTAAATAAAAATGGGGATACTTTAATCTTTTGTATTATAATAAGAATATTTGTCAATAACTTTGTGAATTAGATCAGTTTGGGGAACTCCCTCATTGTCTAACTGTATAACACATTTATTGTAGAAAAGAATTATTCCTGTGACTAGATGAAACATGGTTAAAATAATATAATTTAAAATATGACATATTTTAAAACTTTAATAGAAACATGAATTTAAATGAAAGCATTACTGGAAAGATTTGTTTTGCTTTGTGTTCAATATGTATCCTTTGCTTTTGGGAGAAAATATTTACTTTGGTATTTTCTATCCTGTTGTATTTCTGTGAGCTCTTATATCTTTTCTAAAATTATGGATAGCAATTATGGCCATTTTTTGGGTTTTTCCTCCCATCCCACTCTAGACATCAGTGATGATTGTTCTAATTAGTAGGAGATTGTACCTGTGTGCTTTCAGCTTTGCTAATAAAGTTTTCTATTAAAAAAACATTGTTAAATTCTCTCTATATTTTTTCAAAGCTATCTACCTAGCTAGAGCCATAGTAAGACTATTAAGAATAAAACAACTCAGAAACCTCACAGAATCTAGACTCCCACCTCTACTATTTTGTCATTCTCTTATTTGAAGTCAGAATAATAGTAGTATGAAGAGTAAAACACACAGCTGTATCTGAAGAAACAGGAAATCAAGAGATCAATTGGCTATAGTTTGTGAACAAGCTTCTCATTGTGAGTTTTACAAAAAACTTAAAATGAGGAAAAGGAAGAAGATAATCTCTAAGCTCTCTTTCTAAGGTATTGGATACTTATAGTGCAACAAATTTTAGGTACACAGAATTATTATGAGATATAGAATTAAAAGATGTACAAGATATGGTCCTGCCTTCCTGAGGTTTTGCATGTAGGCAATATAGATAATATGATATAGACTTTGCCTTTTCCTTGTTGATTTGCTAATATCTATCTGTCTATCTATCTGTCTACCTACCTATCTATTTTTACTGTGGCCTGAAAACAGACTGTTGCATTGAGGCCTTAACACATCCCCAGGTCTTTTTATTTTTATTTTGAGACAGGGGCTCACTAAGTGTCTATGTAGCCAAGGCTGAGCTTCAGCTTACAGTCTTCCTTCCTCAGCTTCCCAAAGTGTTGAGATTACAGACACGCACCACCATGCCTGACCTACCTTTTTTGTTGTTAACAGACGTATGATTATATTCATGGTTGGTCTTATAACCATGAGTAGGGAGTTAAATAGAAACTGTATGTCGCTGATTAGTGACTCCATTGAGTGCTGCTTATAGTTGAGACTTCTTGTGTGCAAAATATAAATATGGGTATTGTTAAAGAAAAACCTATAATTTCTATTTGTTATTTTTAGCTTAGGCAATCTACATTTATGTTTTCATCAGGCAGCAGTACTTCATCTATGTAGTCTATGTGTGCTTACCACAGTAAGCTTCAGCAGATTATTAAGGGAACTTAAAATTTAAGCATGTATAATCTATTAAGTTTATTTTCTTCATTAAATTTACTGGTATAATTTAGAGATACCTAATGATCATATTCATCATATAGAATTTGTACCTGTACATGATGTATCTTGCTTCCTACATTATCCCTTTGCTTTCCCCTCCTTTTTACCCCTGCTTCTTATTTATAAGAGCTTTGTCTCCATTTGATCTTTTTCTCATTTGTTTTTGTTTTTCCTTTCCTTCCTTTTCCTTTCTCCCCTCTCATGTTTCCATTCCCATTTGAACATTTTCTTCCTATTTCACAATATCTGTTGCACATTTTGGTCCTTATTTACACTTTCAGTTTCTCACACCAGAGAAACATTGGCGATGTTTACATGTGTGTCTGATTAATTTACTTAATAGTATAATCTCTAGGTGCATCCATGTAGCTATAAATGTCTCAAGTTTATCCTTCTTTTTAGCTAATTGTGTTTTTTAAAAAAATCCACATCTTTATCGATTCATCGGTTGATGGACATTTGGATTATTTCCAAGATTTAGTCTTACAAACTGTGCTGCTGTGAACATGGATGTGCATGTATTACTATGGTATGATGCTTTTAATTCTTTTGGGAAGAAGAGAAGGGGGATAGTTGGGTCAAATGGAACCTCTGGTCCTAGTATTTTTTTGGAATCTCCACACTGATTTCCACAGTGGTTGCACCAGTCTATACTACCCCCACCAAGAATGGAGAAGGGTTCCTTGTTCTCCTGCTGGTATTTGTTAATGGTTGATTTCTTGATAATAACCATTCTTTCTGAAGTGAGATGGAATTTCAGTGTCAATTTTAATTTGCATTTCTAGAATGACCAGTAATGCTGAAATTTTTTCATATATTTATTTGCCCTTTGTACCTATTAATCTGAGAAGTGTGTGTATTCATCTCAGATGCCCATTTTGGACTGGGTATTTAAATTCAGGGGGGTTGAATTTTTCATTGCTTTATTTTTCTAGATTTCAGTCTCCTGCCTGAGGAAGAGCTGGCAAAAATTTTTTGCCCACATTGTTGTCTTCAAGAGTTCCACCTATTCTCTCTTCCAGCAGATTTAGTGTTTCTGTCTTAAATTTTAGACCATGACAGAACAATCTAACAGCTGCAAGATGATACAAGCAAGAACAAGATTGACTAGAGTCAGTGAAAAAGCTGATTCAGTGGAAAGGACATAAATCTTGTTGGGCCGGTGAAGCTTAGTGGTTCCGCCTCCTGCCTCACAAGCCCAAGGACCTAAGTTTGATCCCTGGTATTATTAAAAAAAGAAAATTTCTGTTCACAGAAGTAATGGCAGAAAACTTCTGAAGCATGGAAAAAGCTTTGGACGAATACATAAATGAGGCATACAGAGCTTCAATCAGCCATGACCCAAATACATCACCTATAAAGGAAAGCCCATCAGATTCACAACAGAGCTCTCATCACAAATTCTTAAATCAAGGACAGCTTGGAGTGAACTATTTCATGGATATTTTTATAAGATGGTTCTTTTTGTGATTGCTAACAGCAGTTGACTCTTCTAGGTCTGATATTTTCTCTTTTGTTCCTTCAGCTTTGCAAACGTTCAGTGGAATTTTAATTTCTGGGATATCTGAAACTGTTTCAAGTATTCTGTTCGTCTCTGTATTGGGCATTAATGGTCACCATTATTTTTCTAAGCTTCTCATTTTTTAAAATCTATGTCTACTCTAGATTTGCTGAGTAGGTCTTTCATTTTGATTGTCATCTCTTTTTTTACTTGAAAGATTATTTCTTGCCTGATTTTCTTTATAACCTCAATCATCTGTTTATTTATTTCTGCTGCTATCATTTCAGAAAATTCCAGTGGGTGGCTTCTGTTTTCCTCTATCTCATCCCCTAGATTTGTCTTAGGTGGGCTGGAGGTCTGGGGTTACATTTTGTTTCTGTGTCTTGTCATATTCATTTCTTTTTTTAAAATTTTGTTTTCTTCATTGATGCTTATAAGTTTCTTAGGTAGCTTTATCACTAATATCAAGGCTTATCTAGGAAATGCCTGTTCCTCAGAGATGTCTTCTAGGTGTAGCTCCCTGTTAGTCTTTATGTCTGTTCCAAGATCCTACCTTCCCAATTTATTCAGTATGTGGAGTTGCTCTCTATTTGGTTCAGCTCCGAGTCCTTTGGTGCTGGACTATGATGATGATTATGACCCCAGACCATCACAATGTTGTCACACAGCTATGGCATCCTGGCTAAAGTAGTATAATGAGCAGTAACAATATCATCAAGCACAGCCTAGAAACAGACAAACTATGGTAACTGCTAATTTTGTGCCTTTAACCATAGGAGAAAGATCTATAGTTATATAACAACATCCATCATAAACTAGGAACTTGTATGCAGTGAGTTTTCCCTATGTGGGATGGGAGAGGGAAATTTGAGAGGGTAGGGGCCAAAGCAGAGCAACAACAGAAGTGAAATATAGTAGAAGCAAGGCTGAAGGACAGGATGATCACGTAAGCTTTGGGAAACTGGAGAAAAGGATAGGAAAGAAAGAAGAGGAAAGCAAATGAATATTGATGAAACCAGAAAGATTAGTGACAGTGCTCATTCACGTGAAAAAGACAGTTGAGGGGCTGGGGATGTAGCTCAGTGGCATTGTGTTGTGTCTGCATTGTCAAGCTCAAGGCCCTGAGTTTGATCCCTGGTTTAAAAAAAGAAGACAGTTAAGGAAAGAGAAACAGGATGGACAAAACAAACAATAAAAGCCAAAACCTAAGCACCTCCCAGTAAAAATGAAACAAAGCAAAACAAGACAACAACAATGAAAAGAAAACTGACAGAGAAAGGAAAACAAACTACTAAATAGAGAAAAAAAATTCCTCTGGCGCCCACAGTTCTGTGGTACCAAGTCAGAACCAATATCTCTGCTGGGTAACCCTGCCAAGTCTGCATTAGGATTAGTGCTGGATGGGGGGGGTGATCTTGGCCTCCAGATGTGGGGGCTAGGGCCAGTCTTTAGCCAGCAGCTACCCACTGCTCCTTACCCTGTTTGTCTCTGCATTGGTCCCCCAGTGGCTGCATCCAGTCCCAGGCCTTGCACAACCTCTTGTGTTCCACACTGCTGGCTCCTCTCTTGCACTACTATAGCCCAAGGCTGCTTGCACCCCAGGTTGCAAGTCAGAGGGTGTACTGATGTCCTAGCCCAAGGATGTTTGTGCTACAGGTCACAGGGTGGAGGAATGCGAATTTCTCACTTGTCTGCATAGCCCAAGGCTGCTTGTGCTGTGCTCAGCCTTCCCAGAGTCCCTCTCTTGCACCAGTTGTAGGGCAGCAGGGGTCACGTCCCTAACCTCATTGCTGCTAGGTGTTCCAGGTAGCCACTACTGCATGAGACAGAGAAAACAAAACAAAAAACTGGTGGTCCATTGGGTCCACAAGGCAGCAGCTTTCTGGTTACTCACTCACCTCTGTATGTGACAGTGAAATTTGTTGCTAGGCTGCAGTGTTCTCTGCAGGAAAGTAAAAGAGGCAAGGGGCCATATATAAAAACTAGATCAACCCCTTGTTGATTGAGTTTGCCACACATTTGCAGTCTCTCCATTTTGGGGGTAGCTTCTAGGGAATGGTGGTTTCTGCACCTCTGCGCAAGCAGCTGACCCACAGGCAGCCCTGTGGGCTGGATAATCATTTTATAAAATCTTATGCCTATGTTTTGTTTGATTTACAAGTCTCTTATTTTAGAGGTGTTACAGCATCAGGATGTATGTCCTTCCCTTTCTTCCAGTTTCCCATGTTTTTAGTTTAATTTCTCTGACTATCCTTAACATAGATCCTCCTCTGTTGAGTCATGTTGAATCAACCCACTGAGTTTAAATCTCTGCAGTATTCTTAAATCTCTGCAGTGTTTGTCCTTGTGGTATTTTATCTTATATTATTTCTCATATTTGCTTTTATTGAATGTTCATTGTAGAATTTTTAATTAATCTTACAAAAATCTTTGGTTAGAAAAGCTACTGTTTTATTTACATGTTTATCAAATGTTATTATATGTTTCTTAGGAACATAGCACTGTAATTTGTTATACTTTTAGTTATATATCCCTTTTTATTATATTGATTGAGCAGTTACATAGCTCACACATCTGTTTGCCTTTTGAGCATTATAGTTTACTCTTCACCCTAATCTAACAATTATATTTATATACATTGCCTTTTCCTTGTACCTTGACTTCAAACTTTTATTTTCCTATATTGCTCTTCTTTCCTGATGTATCTGTCATCTGTGCTGTCATTGCCCTTTGATATAATCTATGAGACACTGGTCATCTCCAGATGTGGTATGTTTGTCACCTGGTACCATCCTTAGTCATGTTGTGATTTAATATACTAGATGAGCAGGATGTACATGAACATTCTCCATTGTTTATGTACAGGGAATGCTCTTCTTCATTAAGGGCCTTTGGTGGGTAAATATATAATCCAAAAGGGACTCCTGTGGTTTGTCTCTTTTAGGAATATTTTTTAAAAATATTTAGAGGAAGGATAAGGATGATCTAAATTGCATGTTGCAAATAACCTGGAAATTGTGTCACATAATAAGATATATCCTTTTTCTGAGAACTATAATACTATTCACAGACATTTCCTAGTCTCTTTTTAACATATACTTATTGATACCAATCAAAGATAGTGTGAAACAATAATTTGGAAAGTCATTAGAAATGATATACTATGCATAGTCATTTTAAAATTTAACAAAGTTGGGTAAAACATTTTGTTTAGAAACAAAACAATTCCAAAGTGCTATGCAAAACTCTGTAGGTCAGAACAGCTAAAGTCCCAGTCCTCATGACACTTAAGTGGAGGTGGTGTTCAAAAGCTAATATGTATGTTGTGAAGGATCTAATTTAACATTTGGCAAGCTATAGCTTACATACACATCCCATACAACTTCTTTGGAAATAAATTTTGAAACACAACCAAAATTCTGTGACTGCTTTGGTGCTACAATGGCAGTGCTGGCTACTGGAGAGAGACTTTATCTGCTGCAAAGCCAAAAATATTTACTATACACCAATTAATTTGTTGAGCTCTGATCTAATCAATCATATCAGTAATTAAATGACAGTGACATAATTCTGCTTTATTCGCCTGTTTAAAATATGATGTTTGTGCTCACTTTTGCAGTACATATACGAAAATATGATGTTTGTAGAAAATGATAGGACCCGAAAGGTTTAATCAAAAAGCCTTCCTTGTTTGTACAAAACCCCTTATTTGATGTAACCATGGCTGTATTCACTTGTTATAAACCTTTCCCAAGTATGCAGCATCAACAATCTAAGAATCAATTCTTTATCTTGTAATTTATGATATCATCAGGTACAGATATAATGCCATCATTAAAGTATACTGATAGTTCCTATATTAAGTATTTAGGAGAAGAATCTAACTATGTTAGTGTATCAACAGAGTGTCTTAGAATTCATTTTTAAGTCACAAAGGACTTGAGGTTTGTAATTGTAAATATAACACTTGAGGATCTGTTCACATATTTTTGACTGAACAAATTTTTTGTGGTTTATGAGACCTCATAGATCCCAGTTGAAAAATATGATTAACAGTAAATAGCCCAATTATAGAATATACTCCAAATTCTTCAACATTTCCCAATATGTCTGTAATTTAAAGAACACTCTTCTCCATTCTTCTGGTAATTAGATGTTTGAATAGCAGTAGTAAATCCATCTAGGTATCCCATGAAATGCTTTATTTAATTTTTAAGCAGGATTTTTGGAAAAAAAGCATGCAGAAAATAATCAGTTATTTTCTTGTTTCAAGTGACAGGCTTCTAGCTTATTATTTCTTCTTTCACATCAATTTTCAGAGAAAACATAACAAGGATTTTTAAAAAGTGTAGTTTTTAATCATCATTAAATAAGAATTGGAAAATCACTGCCCCAAAGATGATAGAGTTGAGGTTTATCCTTTGCTCTTTTAATGGAAAAAAAAAAAAAAAACAATCTTGTGCAATATTTCTGAAGCATTTTTAATTACAAAAAGAAATTAACTCCACAGATGTTTTAGAGTAGATCAAAGTGAAAGATAAAAAAATCTTTTATCATTCAAACTGCTGCTTTTTTATTATTTAAAGGTCTGTATTCTTTCTGTGCACCAAATAGGGTTAAATATGCTGTGTAACTCTTCTGGGCTACAAGGCATCATGAAAATTGGTATAATAAGAGTGGAATAAGGGAAGAGAACATAATGTTGACCAGTTTTCAAAGATAGAATTCTAGATTTCCAACCTGTGTTTATTTCATATGTCAAAGACAATTTCATGTGCCCTGCAGTTTTATGCCACCATTTTCAGGTTGAGAAAAAAAAAAGAGAGAAATGAGATTAAGAAAGAAATCACACGAATATCTGTGGTCAGTATATGGCAGATCGAATGTTACAGAATTTAGAAATCTAAAATTTCTAAATATTCTTTTCTCTATAGCATGATGTTAATCTAAGTTAATTTAAAACTTTTCAATGATCAGGTATCAATTTATTATACTGTGTACAGTATATTTGTATACTGTATACTGTACATGTTTCATAAATTAACCCCATATATTTGGAAAAACAAGGCAATATTCTTCATGTAAATGATGGGCTCTATCTCATATTTTCAGGCATATCTTCCTGCACACATGAGGTGGACAAGTGGAATCTTCAAGTCTTCTGCTGGCTGTATAGTCTATTATCTCTCAAAAATTTATGTTAAAAATTTAAATTCAATATAGTGATAAATTTGCATAATCAAATATATATTCTCTTCATCTATATGTTTTAGTTTTACTAAAGAAAAAAATCTCAGAAAAAGTGCCTTTTATTGTATGCAACAGAAACTGAATCCAGGGCCATGTGCATGCAAAGTGCACACTTTACCATGGAGCTACACACACAGCTACAGAAAAACTCTTGAAAATACTTTTAATTCGCTTTTCCTACAATGAAAGAAAAGAAAGGAGACTAAAAGAGCTCAACGTCATTCAAATAATATTTGAAATTTGACATTAGATCTTACATGTTCTCACCAGAAAAAAATGATAAATTGGTAATAATTTAGACAACATTAAAAACAACTCCAATACTAAGCAGTCACCATTTATTAGTTATTTTGTATGACCTTTGAATTTAATGGGCATTTACAAATCAAATTGTGAATTTAATTTTCCTACACTGTTGTTTTTAGTGAATGATTATGCTAAAAATACTAAATCAAGATGCAAAATAGGTGGTAAAGTGAATAACCTTTCTGTTGTGGTTGTTATTTTGGTGTCAGGAATTCAACCCAGAACTTTACACATGCAAAGCTTGCACTCCACCACTGAATGACACTCCTAGCTTGAATGTTTTACTTGCAAAATGAAAGGTAATCTGTTATTTCACATCATCTTATCTTGAAAAATTTAAGTATATGAATAAAGTAGCTTTATGAAAATATTGCTAGTTACAAAGCTTTTTAACTGCAATTTGATTTTCACACATAGTACTTGCTATATAATGTTTAAAATATTAGCTTTTTAAAAGTATTGGCTTTTAAAAAGAATACTAACTTCTTTAATAATGAGATCAAATAAAATCTCCATTTATAAGTTATGAAAACGTTCTTTGCTCAAAAATGTTATCAACACCTTGTGGATTCTGGAAAATATTAATTAAATGAATGAGAATGTAACAAGACAGAATGGGCAAAGAAAAGAAACAGACAAGCGAAATACTGACTATAAGAAATGGGCAGAAAAGCAGTTTGGGAAAATATAAAGATTTATCTGTACCTTGCTTTTGCAACACAGCATGTCACATCCACTCTGTGCTTTGGAGCTTGAGAAGTGAGTCAAAAAATGTTAAAAAGAAAAATAATATTAAAATTTTTTTCATATTAAAATGAAGTATGGGATGGGGATTTAGCTCAGTGGCTTCTGCCTTGCAAGCTCAAGGACCTAAATTGGATACCCGGTACCCACCCCCCCCGCCATGACTGTTCAAGAGGAGTTCCGTGGAGTTTAAACATTCTGTTCTTTCCACGAATCCCAATGTAAGACTTAAGTCTCACTTTTTACTCCTGGAGTGTGAACAGCCAAGAGGCTTCCACGATGCTGGGCTCAGAAGCTCAGCGAGGCTCCAGGAGCTTGTCAGACAGCGAGAGTCACCCAGGAAGGAACACACCAGGCAAGTCAAATAGACCTTTATTAGTCTGGTCAGACAGCACTCCCCAAGCCAAGTAGCTCAGAGAGGCGGCTAGCTCAGAAACAGAGGCCATTTTATATAGGGCTGAAGGGGGGGTTTATACTTAAAACTTACAGGAAGAGGACAAAAGGCAAAGAGTCAGTTGATCTGAGCTAGTGGTCGTCACGTACTAATGATCAGCAGAGTGATTATCTATTGTTCCATTTACAACCTAGATCATCATAAAGTTCAGAACATTCAGACTACAGGCATGCAAGGAGTGGCGTAACCTGCGTTGGATCTCTGTGTTCACTACAGTTTCCACCTAGTTTCCCAGCTACTCCAAAACAGCCACCTAACAATTCACAATTAATCATTAGTTATCCTATAAGGGGTGTGGGGAGCGACAGTCTCTAGGTCGTTTGCTGGTCAACATGGAGTCACTCTGGTTCAGTCAGGCTCTTACACCAAGATTAAAAAGCCTTGACTACTTTTTACCTGAACCATTTCCTAAGGTTTTAATAGTGGCAAGCAATCTTGAGATAGCTTCTGTGCCTGGATAGAAAGCAGTCTTGCTCCACCTGCTCTAAGTACAGTAAACCTCCCACTCTCAGTGTTTGATCGCTATAATGTGAGTCACTACATGAGCATACACTCATAGAACTTGAAGGACAGGGTAACTGGTACCAATATGAAGCTCTGGCTGTTGTGAGTATTAAACTTTTATTACTTACACAGAAGTCTTGTGTTTCTAACAGCATACATAAAATTATAATGTTTATTTTCTAGCTTTCAAGTAGGTTAAAATCTCTGGCACTGTAAATTTCTGAACATAAAATCATTAACATTTGTATGTGGCAAACCTCCTATACATACATATATATGTACATACATATCCCGTATCTAATTTTATTACAGAAGGAATTGGTAAGTGACGCACAGGCTGCAGAAATAACAAAAATTTGCTCCGTTGATCAGGGTGGATCATACCTAATGGCAGTGCCCTGGCCTACCAAGTACTGAGCTATATCTCCTTTTATAGGGTTTTACAGCCTCTGTTTCATTCAGTTGGTTACATTTCATTTTAACAGTTCACATTGCTGATATTCACAATAGTGGTGGCAAGGCAGTTGAATTTCAACTGGGATGTAGCACTTTTTGTTAAGGGAGGTTACCTTTAAAATTCATTTAGTTATCTATTCTAGCCCAGGGGAAGGGATGGAGTCTGGTCAGCAAAGTTAACAAAAGTTCTTTGCATTTACATAACTTTTGAGACTAGATGGCTCAGTGCCTGTTGATTCTGAACTAAACAAAGCAAATGGCAGAAGTTGTTTTACATTGTGACATTTTGTAGTTTTTTCTTTTATTTATTTGTTATTTTATTTTATTTCCCTCTTTGAGTTTATTGGTACATTTTAGGTATACAGTACAGTTACATTCATTATTGGGATCTTGAACCTTTACAGGTGTTGGTTCAAGATGACAGGTATTGGTTCTCATTTTTTCCCCTTATCCCTGCCCTCCCTTTACCCACTCCTCCCCTCTCCATTTACAAACACTTTATTTCCATTTTTTCATTTTCTCATATTTTTTTCTTTTCCCTTATTAGCTTTCCCCTGTTAGAAAAGTTTTCAAGAAGCTCCAGTAGCCCAACCCCTAGCAGAGTCAGCTAACTATGACAGGCCAGAAGGTCACGTTAACCATTTCTGAACAGGAACCAAGATAAACATCTGGTACGGGAACAACCGGACCTAGCCCTAAACATTCCCATAAATGATCCCCCACCGAAGTCCCCCCTCCCCTTTCTCGGAATTCCCCCTCCCCTATAGCTTGTGGTTTTTTTCTTTAAAAACTGTGTATCTACCCTGCTTCGGGCTCAACTCCTCTGCCCCTGCGAGGGTTATGAGCTGAGCCCCAGCGCGCTGGAATAAAGACCTCTTGTGTTTTGCATCAAGAATCATCTCTCCGGGGTGTTTATGGTGCATCGTGGTGTCCCGGACTTAGAGTGGTGGGATTCCTCCCTGGGAGGATCTTACACCCCTACCCTTCCCACTTTCCCTACTCCTTTAGCCCTTTTCTTCCTATTTCACTTTGTCAATTGTCTCATTAGAATCTTATGTACTATTATAGTTTATTCACACCAAAGAAGCTATTCAGTATTTACACTTGTGACATTTATTTCACTTAGGAGTATATTCTCAATATGTATCCATTTTCCAATGAATGAATCTAATTTCTCATTATGGCTGAGTAGTATTCCATTTCATAGGGTTTTTTTTTTCTTTTAAAGTGTTCTCTATCAATTTATTTTTATCTAACTCTTGTAATACTATGCTAATATTATACAACCTTATACCATTTACTTAAGTTCTTTGTGCCATAATTTCATCAATTATACTTTGAGAAAAATATCACTAGCACATAACTCCTAGGGTTGTTATGAGAACTAAACGGTACATTGAAGGTAGTGTTCTTACAACAGTGTTTGGCACTGTTCTTATTTAGATTTACAGCGTTGCCCAGAAGTCTCATGTATGCAGAAGTAGTGCCTAGTCAGAGGGTGCAAGTCACTGGAGGAATGACCTGTAAGGGTGTATTCCTTGTACATGGATCCTCCATTCTCTCTCTACATCCTCTGATTGCTTTCCTCTTCCATGCCCTTCCTTAATGACATTTCTCTGTAACAGTGACCCAATTAAACTCCTTTTCCTTTAAGTTTCTGGTTGGGTATTTTGTCCAAGAGATGGAAAAATTACTACTATAAGAAGATTGATACCAGAGAAGAGTAGTCATTCTACTGACTATGCCTGACCATGTGGTTTAGAAGCCTTTGTATGACTGGTGTAAGATGAACTTGGAAAAGTTTGAAGATGTGTGTGAGAGAAGCCCTAGAATGCTATATGCTGAGCATGATGGGTGGTTTCATTCAGAGATCAGAGGTGACTGAAATGTAGAAGGCCAAACTCATAACGTTTCAGATGGAAATGCTAACTGGACTAGAGGTCATGCATGTTTCATCCTGGCAAAGAATTTGTTGACATTTTGTCCATATCCTAAGGGTTTTTGCTAGGCTGAATTTAAAGGGAGTAGACTAATTTCTAGTGGAGGGAATTTCAAGGCAGCTCATTGTTGAGGCTGTGGCATGGCCACTGCTTGTTGCTTTTACCCAGATTTACAGTGAAAATCAGTAGCAAAAAATAGAGTCTAATGATCTGAAAAGTTTGTGTTTTCATTATAATATAAGTGATTGAGAAGTTTGGGTCAAAGAGAACATAGTTGTTGAAAAGATTAATATTAAAAAAGAAGTCAAGTACTTTCCATCAGGACAATAGGAATGTTTGCTTGAAAACTGCTCAGGAATCAGTCAAACCTTGTCCTTCCCAGGCTCTATTGTCTAAAAGGGTAAATTCCTTTGAAAGACTTTTCTTTGGAAAAAGAAGCCCAGTGTTCCCTGCTCCCTTTTCAGCCCCCTTCCCCCCAAGAAATGTTGCCCTGAGTTCAGCTATCTAGGCATGCAGAATGCAAAATTTATGGGGTCACAGGGGCTTCCACAGATTTTAGAAGGTCTGGAGAGTACAGGCAAAAATATGTGATAGGGTTCCAGTCCCTGATAGGAGTGCCTGGCAGAGTAATATGAAATTGTGAGAGAAAAGCCAGAGGTGCAGTGGAGGGAAACCCAGAAAGTTGGAGGTGAGAGAATATCTGCTGAGCAAAGTCACAAGCAGCAAGTTTAGCCAGCCCAAGAGAGAGGACAGGTCAGCTGCAACTGGCAAGGACAGAGGGACAAGGGCATCCCAAACCTTTTGGTGCTCACCTCTTGCCTCAGGTGCTGGACATGGAGTTACAGAAGTTTGTTTGCTTTAATGATTTTTTTATCTTACTTTATCTGATTCTTTTCTATTTTGCTCTTTCTCCTTTTTTAATGAGAATTACCCTGTGCCATTGTATATAGGAGGTATTTAATTTCCTTTGGATTTTTATAGGAGCTCACAACTAAGAATGTGCTTTGAGTTTTAGAGAAGACTGGGGACTAGGACTTTACAGCAATGTTGACCTTCGATATTTTGGCAAGCTTTAGAGATGGACCAAATGCATTTTGGATAGTGAGGACATAGACCTTTTGAGGGTTGTGGGGGGAGTAGCAGAATGTTATAGTTTAAATCTAAAATGCCACCCAAAAGTCTCACGTGATCAGAGGTGGAGCCTGGTCCAAGGGAGCATAATTACCTCAAACAACGTTTTTGTGTCCCTGGTTCCTCCCTTCTCCTTTTGTTTCCTGGCTGCCCGAGGGTGAGCAGTTTTCATGCATCATGCCCTTTCTGTTTGTCTTGTTTCCTTGAAGCTAGCCAACCATAGATCAAACCATTAGAAATTGTAAGCCAAGTAAACTTTTCTACCTTTAAGATGTGTAAGTGTTTTGTTCCAGCAACAGGAAAATGACTAGTTGAGGAACTCAGTAACTTTAAATATTCTATTTTATCTTTTGTTTCTATTATTTTTTTATGATCCATAATTTTTCAAAGATATTTTTGAAAAGAGGTTTATTCTATTGCCATAAAAAAATAGACTTTGGATACATATAAAAATTTCATTTTGTAGAGTCACATCTATATTTAGATACAGTAACTCAATTTAAAGGAAAAATTTCACATTTTCTGTAAAATTACTTTTAAATATTTTTATTTCAAGTCAATAAACTGCACAGAACATTTTTCATGTCTTCTTCCTGTCTTTAAACTGGTCACTTTTGAGTTTCTCAGCTGTAGTATTTAAAGACTTTCATAATTTGTAGTATATTTAAAAGACAACAATACCCCCTAGTGTTACAAAACTAAAATAATGGGATAGATATTTCTACACTATTCAAGAGGGAAACTAAAGTATTTGCTGATACTTTTACTTCAATTGATGAGGGATTAATATAATATTTGAAAAATCCTCTTTCCTTGCAATATTAAATTTGTGCATACTGGTGAATTAATATGCGTATTATTTGGCCCAAACAGAAACTGAAATCTGTACTTCCATGATTTATAAGGAACATAAGGATACATATATTCTCAAATTAGATATAATAAAGAGTACCAATTTACTTTTCAAGCATAGTTTGCTGAAAGAGAATTAGAACTAATATAATTAGAAGTAAATATATGAAATAATGTACCACATCACTGGCCATTTGAGAGTCACAGATGCAAACAGCACTGTGATCCTACTTCACCCCACAAAGAATGGCTGCTATTAAGAAGTCAACCAGTAGGGCCAGGATTTAGTTCAGTGGTTTGGTGGCCTGTCTTGCAAGTGCAAGGACCTGAGTTCAATCCCCGGTGCACCCCCCGCAAAAAATCAACCAGTAACAAATGTTGGCAGGGATGTGGGGAGAAAGGAACCCTTCTCCATTTTTGGTGGGAGTGCAGACTGGTGCAACCACTATGGAAATCAATATGAAGATATCTCAAAGATCTGGGACTAGAGGTTCCATTTGATCCAGCCATCCATCTGCTGGATATCTTTCCAAAAGAATTAAAAGAATCATATCACAGTGGTATATGTGCATCTATGTTTATAAGCGGCACAGGTTGAAATAGCTAAAACTTTGAAACAGCCCATTTGCCCATCAGTTGGAGACTGGATAAAGATGTGGTTTTTCTATAAAATGGAAAATTACTCAGCCATAAGAATGAGAAACTAGAGTCATTCATAGGAAAATGGATGCATATTGAGGCCATACTCTTAAGTAAAATAAATAAGAGACGTGTAAATACCAAATAGTTTCTCTGGTGTAAATAAGATCCAAATGGTGTAATTGACAATGTGAAACAGCAACAAAAGGGCTAAAGGTGTAGGGGAAGAGTAGGGGAAAGGAAATAAGGGAAAAGAAAAAAATACAAGAAACAAAAAAAATGGAAACAAAATTTTTGTAAATAGGGAAGGGTGGAGGGGTTGAAGGGAGGGCAGGGGTAAGGGGAAAAAATAAGAATCAAGACCTGGCATGTAAAGGTACAAGATCCCAAACATGAATGTAACTCTACTGTATACCTAAAAAGTACCAATAAACAATAAACTAAGTGAGAAAAAAAAATAGAAGTACTATATTACAGTTTCGAACTGCCCCTGAATTCCAGCTTATTAATGTTTGTTCAGAAGAATAAATCACGAAAATCCAACCCTTTAGAAAATATGTGATTGTGCAGTTTAGTGTAAAAGAAAAGTATTCTACCTACTCACTTGTGCATTTCATATTGATTACATATGCAGCACATACAGATATATATCTGCACATTATATGTGTGAATATGTATCAATGTGTATGTATATGTGTATCTTATATTTAATACTTAGTCATATTGTACAGATATTTATATTTTTGTATTATCTAGTAAAAGAATAAATTTTAATCTTTTTGTAGTTTGAGATTGAAATTTTTGAATAATTTTATTTTTATTTACTATTGATTAAAAATATCTAATTTCTATATTGCTTTCATGAATATGAATAAAATACAAAGCCAAAAATCTGTACTTCATTGAGCCAGCTGAAGATTGCTATGCAGAGATAAATTACTTGCTTTAGCTTACAATATAATACATTTTAAAAAATTAAATTCCCTGGAGCTAGGCATAGAAGCCCATGCCTATAATTCCAACTGCTCCACAGACTGAGGGAAGAGGATTGCAAGTTTGCAGGCAGCCTGGGCAATTCAGCAAACAGTGTCTCAAAATAAAAAGGTCAGGAGGTGTTACTTGGCACACCCTAAGTTCTGTTCTCAAAAGGAAAAAAACATTTTAAAAAACCCTAAAAACACCAAGGTCCAATTTACTTCTGATAAAAAGGATATGATTCTTAGATGTGAAAAAAGTTTGACAGTTTGTACCTTAAAGAAAATTATTAATATAGTAGTGAAAAAACTGAAATAACTTTCCAGAAAGTATTAAAAAAAATTATCACAGAATGTCATCATAAAATTCATATGATTACTATACAAATGAATTTAGAAAGATGTATTTTTTGTAGAACATAAAACCTGATGAGCATATAAATATGATTTATCATATATGTTTAAGAATTTATTATAAACTAGAACTCTATAATGAATTCAGGATGAAGGTGAAGAATATTGAAATTTATAAATTAACAGAAATTTTCATAGACCAAAAAAGGTTTCTAGAGATATTTTTAAAAAATAAATATTCTTTATCTTTTTAAAAAGTAGTGGAGAGCAGTAGTTGGAAAATTATTTTAACTTTTTTTTATTTTGCGAGTTCAAGATTTTATTTCTTAAATACTTAGAAATACAGTAGTAGATGTGTAGAATTTATATTTAATTTTATTAAAGTCTCAATATTTTTGTAAAAAATTGCTGTATTACTTTGTTATCAGCAGCCTAATAAAGAATATTTTTTTCTCATTGAGAAACGTGGATTGCCAGTCAGTTCCTCTGACCCCATACTTATTTAAGTATGCTTTTGTGCAGAAACTGCACATAACCATGCTTAAAAGTTGATGGGTTTTGATGTGTATATACATTGATGTTAATATCATCATGATCAATGTGATGATGGGTATAAAATCACTTATACAAGATGAAGAAATTCCAAATTTGTTTGGAGTTGTTTTATCACTTGGGAATTTTGGTATTTTATCTCTATTGTCTTAAGTTCTTAATGTAAAAAATAAAGGCACAGTTAAAGGGGGTTTATAAAATTAAAGGAATTTATAAAAAGAACCAGCCTTTTCAAATATTGTTTATGATAATGGTTGAAATCAATGAAAAATGTAGTAAAGGGATTATATCAAACTAAAAAAGGCCTTTACATAACAAAGGAGATGATAAACAGAGTAACTAAGTAACCTACATAAATGAAGAAAATATTGTCAAAAGTATACATCTGATAGGAATTAAATCCAAAATATTTAAGAAATCAAGAAAACAAATACATTGATTAAAAATTGACAAAGAATATAAATGGATACTTCTCAAAACAATCATGTAAAGGGCGAATAGTTATATTAAGATGTTCAACCTCACTAATCAGAATAATGTTAAAATTCAGTAATGAGAAAGAATGGTTAATGGCTACAGGATTATAGTTGGATGAGATGAATAAATTTTAATGTTCTATAGCAAGATAATTATAGTTGGCAACAATTAATTGTATATTCCAAAATAGCTGCTAGAAAAGAGTTTGAATGTTTCCCAATACAAAGAAATAAATAATACATTTCTGAGGTCATGGATATAGTGGCACTTTGGTCATGAACTTAGTTTTTTCCATGATTCTGGAAAAGACGGTTATGTCTGTGTTCATACAGGAAGGATGGCTGTGGTCACATTTGTCACTTGATGCAAGAGCTGACAAACAAAAAGAAAATTGTGCCACGTTTCAGTTTGCAAACTGAATGGTTCACAAAAGTGTTTGTGATCAAAGTACCACTGTACTAATACCTTCATGTGATCATCACACATTTTACTTACATGAGATGTAAGCCATAAGTATGTATAGTATGTATAGTTACTATGTGTAAATAAGAAAACATATTTTAAAAACTTAAATGAAATATCAATTGACACAAGATAGGATGGCTGTGACCAAAAAGAGACAACCATTGGTGAGGATTATAGAAAAAAGAACCCATATACACTGTTGATGGAAGTGTAAACTAATACAACCATTATGGAAAGCAACGTAGAGTTTCCCCCAAAAGCAGAAGTTTGTTCAACCAGATGATTCAGCAATTCCACTACTGATTATACATCCAAAGAAATCAATCATTATACCCAAAAGATATCCACACTCCAGTGTGCATTTCAGCATTGTTTGGAAAGCTAATGTATGAAATCGGCATAAATGTCCATGAGCAGATGAAGTGATAAAGAAAATATGGTATGTTATATACAGTATATTATTCAAACTTTTTATACAAAGGAACTTCTATCATTTGCATTAACATAGATGAACCTGGAAAACATTATTAAGTGAAATAAGCCAGACGCAGAAAGACAAATACCACATAATCTCAGTTGTCTATGGAATCTAAAAATAATTTTAATTCATAGAAAAATGCAGGAGAATGCAATATTGATTATGCCCAAAGCAGGCTGCAAGCTGTGCAGGCTGCCAAGAGTTAACCCCACAATTGGCTTATTTATAGAAGTGAATCTGGCCAAAGCCTACATGCCAAGGTCAGAGGAACTTGCACCCAAATTCCATTCTCACAACTAAAACCTTCTCAGCTAGAAGGGAAATGTTCTAATTACAACCATATATTTTGTTTATTCAGTTCCTGATTCAAGAATGCTTTTTCTGGTCCTCTAGGAGCCTTGTTTGTATTAATTTCCCTAGAAACTGCACAGACCATGCATCTTTACATGTAGTCCTATCCTTGCATGTAGCTTGCCTTTACCCCAAATGATTACCAATAAAAATCAGTGGCTTGGACTGGCCAGTGCCTTTGTCAGTTGCACCAGCTTTGGTCATCCTGCCACCCTGCTTTCTGTCTCTCTTAGTTCCTTTAGATTTCCCCCCCCCCTCAGGCTTGTGTCATACAATGAATAGGAGACTGGAGCCTACTGCAGAGGTTT
Organism: Fukomys damarensis; assembly: GCF_012274545.1. Lineage (NCBI taxonomy): Eukaryota > Metazoa > Chordata > Mammalia > Rodentia > Bathyergidae > Fukomys > Fukomys damarensis. Next base: position 12,553,937 of record NW_022900950.1, on the reverse strand, counting down.
CCTGTAACATTTTAGGGATTCTCAGTAGAAAAGACCAGAATGGCAATCACAAGGTACTGGAGGAGGAGGTGATGGGTTGATATATCGATCAAAGAGTATAAAATTTCAGAAGAATGTAAGTTCAAGAGATCTGTTGTTATACAACATGGTGACTATAGCTGATACCAGTGTATTTTATGCTTCTTAAAAACAGAAGATTTTAAGTATTTTTACCACACACACACACAAAAAACAAAATATGAGATAAGGTATATATCGATTAGATTAATTTAGCTATTTCACAGTGTATATATTTTTAAAAACATGTTACTAGCATTCCAATATTTTTAAAAATTTAAAACTATATAAAAGTAAAGGAAAGCTTGTCAGTAATTTTAGACTAAACATGAAAATAAACATTCAATATTTAAAAAATGAATTAATTAGATATTAATAGATTTAGTAAAGAATAATGTAGAAAAAACAGAACAAGTTTAGATGTCAGAGATGTAGGATGGATTGAAGGGAGACTGTGGGTAAGAAAAATCACGTGGCAAAAATCCTAACTTGTGCTTAGATGTCTTCAGAGTTCTCAAATATGGTATTCAGTAATATAGGACTATATGGGTACAGTACTATATTTGATTCCTGGAAAATGCCTGATATTTTTCTTAACTTCACTCCTTTAATTGATCTTTGCTCTCATCTAAATTGTTTTCTCTTATTAAAGTGTATGCCCAATGAAAATGTCAACAATTTTCTGTCCCAAGTTCAAGTTGAGACATGGAGTCTTCCTCATTATGACAACACAAAGCCAGGCCCTTTCCCTCTGAACACTTGTATTTCAGTGGCTATGAGAGCTGTTTTCAACATTTTTCCTCATGTAACTGTTCACAGTTTAAATGATTCAGCTTTCTATCACTGTGAGAAAACAACTGAGAGAAAGCAGTTTGCAGGAGAGATGAAAACTTTTGGTTCAGTTTCAGAGGACTGAGTCCATGGTGGCCTGGCCCATCAGTTTATGCTTGTGGCAAGGAAGAGCATCATGGCAAGGAGTGCATGATAGAGCAAAACTGCTCTCCTCACGGTGGGGAAGCAGAAAAGTAGTACTTGAAGTCAAAACAAAGCCTATGCTCTAAAACAAATTTTTGTTTTTCAGTACCTGGGATTGAACCCTGGAACCTTGCATTTGCAAGGCAGCTGGCAGAACCACTGAGCTAAATCCCTGGCCCTATAAAACACATTTAAACTATGAATCAATAAGTGAATGAATCCATTGATGTCAGATCAAATCACCTCTCAAATATCTCATCTCTGGAGATTGCTGCATTGGGGATCAAGCCTTTGCCATATGAATTTTTGGAGAACATTTCACACCAAAATGATAACAATTTTCTAATGATCCTATTGTATATTGTATACAGTACTTGATAATTTGTCTTATTAAATTTTAAAGTTGCATTGATTATTAAATTTTTAAAAAAATGTTTGGTACATAAGCTAATTGGTAGAACCACTTCTCACTTTTAATCTGACCAACCAAATTAGTAACAGACTGTCAGGGGGAAAAAATGAAATTTTTTTCCCAGTTAAAATAGACATTTTGCAATGATTCCTTTTCCCAACAGCACTCCAATTTTACTTTAAATGTCTTACATGGTAACAGAAAGCCCATATTGTGATCATGAATTTGCCACCTAAATGCATCCATGCTTTCATTCAATATTTTTTGAAATGTTGCTAGTGTAGTTCGTCTGCCACATCAAGTCATTCAGGTTCATAGAAGTAGAGTAATAAAATGGAGAAGTAATGTAATGGAGAAAAGTAAATGGCTATATAATGGGCATTAATATCCATAAGAGTTCTATGTGCTAAAAATTATTTTCCATAGAAAATCTACAAGTTAAAAATCCTGGTAGCACACCTGTGTATTCAGACAAACAATAGACTCCCTCCCCTTTATCTGCATATGGATTCAAAAAGCACAGAGACAAGGAATGTGAAAGAATTATGATTAATATATGAGATGAAACAGAAGATAATGGACCACTGCAAGAACAGAGAAAGGATGGAAACTTGAAGAATCAGAAATATTAATATACTGTAAACCACATAAAACATTATAATAGTTATAAATAGCAGCTCTGCTGGACATGTAACTAGACTGGACACAGCCAGTGAAATAGTCAGAGATGTGAATATATACTCAGAGAAATTTTTCCAACAGAAGTACAAAAAAAAAGAATGAAAAAGAATAGTCAACATATATGAGTTGAAAAATTGAAACAAAACAGTGGAAAAGAGAAGACAGACTGGGTTAGATGAAATATTTGCTTTGATTGACTGAGAATTTTTTTAAATTAATAACAGAAATCAAACCCTAGGTGCAGGAAGCTCAGGGTATATCCTGCAGGAAAAGAAATTTAAAAAGTAAGTATCTTTAGGCTGCTGAAAATCTAAAGACAATGAAGAATACTTTAAACTTAAATAGAGGGAGAGAAACATTTCAAGCATTTTAGAGTTATGATAAGAATTACAGGGGATTTGTCATGCATAGAAGAAAGCAAATGTTAACATGCCAAAAGAAATTGATGAAAAGTCAGAAAGGAGGAGTATAGGAGAACGAATCCTGTTCTTAAGCAATCTGATAAGTGCTTGGTTAGAATAGTAGTCACAACAACATACTGAATGACCAGAGTATGATGTGCATAAATGAAGTGAATGATGAGATTGTCATTGAGGGGAAGAAGGGAAGAATCAGGAAGTCCTGTTACAATGTACCCATACTATACATGAAGTGATGCTGTATTATTCAAAGACGCTCATAAACCCATTTTGCAAACTTGGGTAGCCACTCAATTTTTTAGAAAGGACATAGTTGATGTACTAAAGGAGGAGATGAAGTAGACTCATACAAAATGCACAATGAAACCTACAGAAAACAGAGTGAAGAAAAGTTAAACAAGGGCCATGCATAAAAAAATAGGTGTAAATGTGCTATATAGGAATTTCACTATATTATCATCCATTACAAATATGAATGTTCTATCTACATAAACTAAAATACATCTATTACCAGGGTTACTTTTTTTAAAGGCCCAATTAGCTACATGTTGTCCAGAGGAAGCACCTTATGTATAACAAACATTAGACCGGCTGGAACAGAGGTTGGGTAGAACTCTTGAAGACATTGGTATAGGAAAAGATTTTATGAACAGAATCTCAGTTGCACATGAACTAGCACAAATAGTCAAGTGGGATCTCTTCTTATTAAAAAGCTTCTGCATAGCAAGAGAAACCACCAACAGTGTAAAGAGACAACCCACAATATGAGAAAAAATTTTCACCAGCTATTCCTCAGACAAAGGTCTACTATCTAGAATATATAAAGAACTTAAAAAAATCAGACCTCCCAAATTTAAAGACCCAATTCAAAAATGGGCATCTGCAATGAACAGACATTTCTCAGACAAACAAGGAGAAATACATAACATATGAAAAATTGTTCAACATCACTGGTCATTTGAGAAATGAAAATGAAAACAACACTGAGATTCTACCTCACCCCAGAAAGAACGGCTGCTATCATGAAATCAACCAGTAACAAATGGTAGCAGGGCTGTGGGGAAAGAGGAACACTGCTCCACTGCTTGAGGGTGTGGAGGCTAGTTCAACCACTGTTGAAATCAGTGTGGAGATACCTCAAGGAAATAGGATTGGAGATTCCACTTGACCCAGCTGTTCTCCTGCCATGTATCTTTCCTAAAGAATGAAAAGAATCATAATACATTGATATATGTGCACCCATGATCATAGAGCACAATTTGTGATAGCTAAAACTTGAAAGCAGCCCAATTCCCTCAATGGGAGACTGAGTAAAGAAAATGTGTGTGTTTCATTTCTTACAGAATGGAGTACTACTCAGCCTTAAAAATGAGAAATTAAAAATTAGAGACATTTATGGATGCACACTGAGGTAGTACTAAAGTGAAATAAATAGGATACATGTGTAAATGCTAGCTTATTGTGAGAACTTGAAATTGTAAGGACTAAAAGGCAATAGATAATGTGAAATAGGAGAACAGGGACAAAGGGGAGGGGAGATGGGTGGGGCAATGGAAAGAAAAGAAGGGAATGGAATTAATATGAGAAAATGAAAAAAAATGGAAACAGTCTTTGTAGATAGGGAGAGAGGGAGGGAAGGGTTGAAGGAAGGTTATGGGGAAGGGGAAAAATAAGAACAAAGATTGACCATGTAAAGGTGCAAATTTCCAACAATGAATGTCATATACTGTTGTGCCCAAGTCGCGAAGTCCCCAAAGACCACCAAGGAATCATGTCTGATGCAATTGCAAGAGGAGTTTATTGCAAGCTTGAGCCTGGACTCTCAGGTGTCACCGTCACAGCGGCTTCAGACTGAGAGCCCAGATCCAACTTTGAACCAAGTTTATATAGGATTTTTCTGTTACTATTTTTAGTTTTCCCTTATCATCAAGGGGCATCGGGAGGGCACATTGGAACATGATCTAATGCTTACATTTGCAAATTTATTGTGGGGTGCTGGGAGGGTACGTATTGGAAAGTTACCTAAGGCCTTTAGAGAATTAATTCCTCTTTTCATTAGACAATTAATTCCTCTTTTCTGACTTTTACTAAGATATATAACTATCTATATCCACTATAATTAATTCCTATATTGATTAGATCACACAGAAAGAAGCTTTTCTATTCACTATGATTAATTTCTATATCAACTATAAATTAATTCCTATATTAGCTATAACTAATTCCTATATTCATTGAATTACATAAAAAGAAGCTTGTCTTAAAAAGAGGAACAGAAGCAGGGTGGAGGTGCCCTAAAAGAGGAGGAAGCACAGAGAAGCTGCCATATAGAATGGAAACATGGAATTATTCAGAGGCACAGAGGAACTGCAATTATCAAAGCACAGAGAAACTGCCACATAGAATGGAATTTTTCAGAAAGGAACTTTTGCATTTACTCTATTCTGGGTAAGGGGCATGGAGCCCACCGTGACCTGGAAACTTGGTTCTCACAATACCTTAAATGTACCAATAAAATTAATTCTTAGAAAAGTCTGACAATGACCTCAGTGACTTCCAATTTAAGAAAGAATGGAAAAATTTTTTTGAGTTTATTGGTACATTCTAGGTATACAGTACAGTTACATTCATTACTGGGATCTTGTACCTCTACATGACAGGTCTTGGTTCTCATTTTCTCCCCTTGTCCATACCCTCCCTTCACCCCCTCCAACCCTCCCCATTTACAAGCACTTTAATTCCATTTTCTCATTTTCTCACATTTTTTTTCTTTTCTCTTATTCCCTTTCCCCTACCCTTCCCAGTTTCCCACACCTTTAGCCCCTTTCTTCCTATTTGACATTGTTAATTATTCCATTAGGATCTTGAGTACTATTATATTTTCACACCAGAAAAACTATTCGGTATTTACACATATGTGACTTATTTATTTCACTTAGGAGTATAACCTCAAAATGTATCCATTTAACTATGAATGACTCTAATTTCTCTTTCATTATGTCTGAATAGTGTTCCATTTTATAGAAAAACCAAATCTTCTTTATCCAGTTTCCATTTGATGGGCAAATGGGCTGTTTCCAAGTTATAGCTATTACAAACTGTGCTGCTATAAACATAGGTGTGTATATGTCACTGTGATATGATTCTTTTAATTCTTTTGGAAAGATACCCAGCAGAGGGATGGCAGGTTCAAATGGAACCAATAATCCCAGGTCTTTGAGCTATCTCCATATGGATTTCCTTAGTGGTTGCACAAGTCTGCACTCCCACCAAAAAAGAGAGATGGGTTCCTTTCTCCGCACAACCCTGCCAACATTTGTGATTGTGTGATTTCTTGATAGTAGCCATTCTTTGTGGGGTGAGGTGGAATCTCAGTGTTGTTTTCATCTGCATCTCTTGAATGACCATTGATGTGTAACATTTTTTCATATATTTACTTGCTGCTTTTACTTCTTTGAGAAATGTCTGTTCATTTCAAATGCCCATTTTTGCATTGGGTCTTTATATTTGGGGGGGCTGATTGTTTTGCATTCTTGATATATTCTAGATAATAGTCCTTTGTCTGAGGAGCAGCTGGTAAAAACTTTTTCCCACATTGTAGGTTGTCTCTTACTTGGGTTGATGGTTTCTTTTGCAGTACAGAAGATTTTGAATAAGATGAGATCCCAGTTGTTATTCTTTCTGCTAGTTCCTGTGCAACTGAGGATTTGTGCATAAAATCTCTTCCTATGCCAATGTGTTCAGAGTTCTACCTAACTTATCTTCCAGCAAGTTTAGTGTTTCTGTTTTAATATTTAGATCTTTAATCCACTTGGATTTAATTTTAATGCATGGTGAGAGATAAGGGTCTAGTTTAATCTTTGGCAGGTTGAGATCCTGGTTTTCCAACACCATTTATTGACGAGGCTATCTTTCCTCCAGTGGGAATGGTCAGTTATTTTGTCAAAGAAGATGTAGCTGAGTACATCTGGAATTGTTTTTGTGTCTTTCAGTCTCTTCCACTGATCCTCAGGTCTGTTTCTTTGCCAGTACCATGCTGCTTTAATCAGAGCAGCTTTGTAGTATAGTTTCAAATTGAGAATTGTAATGCCTGCTGCCATGTGTATGTTGCCTAGGATGGCTTTTGCTATTCTAGGTCTCCCATGGTTCCAAATGAATTTTTGGATTCTTTTTCTAGTTCTGTGAAGTATAGTGTTGGAATTTCAATTGGTATTGCATTGAATCTGTATAGCACTTTTGGTAGTATGGCCATTTTCACTATGTTGATTCTTCCTACCAGGAGCAGGGGATATCTTTCCATTTTCTTATATCCTCTTCGATCTCTTTTTTCAGAGTGCTGTAGTTTTCAGTGTAGAGGTCTTTTGCTTCTTTTGTTAGATTGAATCCTAGATACTTCATTTTTTCGGATGCTATTGTTAAAGGAATTGTTTCCCTGATATCTCTCTCAGTGAGTCTGTTATTTGTGCACAAGAAGGCTATTGATTTTTGGGTGTTCACCTAGTATCCAGCTACTCTACTGAATCTGTCAATCATGTCTAGAAGTGTTTTGGTGGAATTTTTTGGGTCTTCAATGTAGAGTATCATATCATCAGCAAATAATGACAGTTTAACTTCTTCCTTTCCTATCTTAATGCTTTAATTTCTTTCTCTTGTCTAATTGCTGTGGCTAATGTTTCCAGAACTATATTGAAGAGGAGTGGTGATAGTGAGCATCCTTGTCTTGTTCCTGATTTTAACATGAAACTTTTCAGTTTTTGGCCATTTCATGATGTTGGCTTTTGGTTTTTCATAGATAGCCTTTATTAAGTTGAGATATAGACCATATATCCCAATTTTTAGCAGGGTTTTTATCAGAAATGGGTGTGGAATTTTGTCAAATGATTTTTCTGCATCTATCAAGAGGATCATATGGTTTTTGTCCTTGACTTTGTTAATATAGTTTAATACATTTATTGATTCACATATGTTGAACCATCCCTGCATCCCTGATATAAATCCTACTTGGTCAGGATATATGATCTTCTTGATGATCCTCTGTATTCTGTTTGCTAGTATCTTATTGAAGATTTTTGCATCTATATTCATTAAGGAGATTGGCCTGTAGTTCTCTTTTTTAGTTGCATCTTTCCCTGGTTTGGGAATCAAAGCGATACTTGCCTCCATAAATGAGTTTGGAAGTATTGCTTCCCTTTAAAATTCATTGAAAAGTTTGAAGAGTAATGGCAGTAGTTCTTCTCTAAATGTCTTGTAAAATTCAGCAGTGAATCCATTAGGACCTGGGATTTTCTTTGTTGGTAAGTTTTTAATTACATTTTCAATTTCACTGATTGTAATTGGGGTGCTTAAAATGTTTTTATCTTCTTTGTTCAACTTTGATAATTCATAAGTATCTAGAAATCTGTCCCTTTCTTCTGTGTTTTCCACTGTATTAGAGTACAGGTTCTCAAAGTAGGTATTAATGACTCTCTAGATTTCTGTTGGATCTGTTGTGACTTCTCCTTTTTCTTTTCTGATTGCATGGATCTGAGACTTTTCTTTCCTCTTTTTGATAAGGTTTGCTAAGGGTTTATCAGTTTTCTTTATTCTTTCAAAAAACAATCTCTTCAAGTCATTTATTTTTTGTATCATTTTCTTAGTTTCCATTGCATTGATTTCTGCTCTAATCTTTATAATTTCCTCTCTTGTTCAAGCTTTGGGCTTTTCTTTTGTTTTTCTAGCTGTCTAAGATTCATCATCAGGTTGTTTATTTGAGCTTGCTCTATTTTCCTAGTGTGGGCATTCAGTGCTATGAATTTTCCACATAGAACTGCTTTCATTGTGTCCCATAGATTCCTGTATGTTGTACTGGCATTTTCATCTATTTGTAAAAACTGTCTGATTTCTTCTTTAATTTCCTCTGTGATCCATTGATTGTTCAGGAGAGTGTTGTTCAATTTCCATGTGTTTGTGAAGTTCCTACGGTTTCTTATGCTATTGTTCTCCAGTTTTATTGCACTGTGATCTGATAATATACAGGGAATTACTTCAATTCTTTTGCATTTATTCAAACCTGTTCTGTGTGCTAGTGTGCGCACTATCTTGGAGAATGACCCATGTGCAGCTGAAAACAATGTATATTCTGATTTTGTGGGATGGAACACTCTATAGACATCTATTACATCCATGTGTTCATACGCTTGGTTCAGTTCTAGTATTTCATTGTTTATTTTTTGCCTAGATGATCTGTCTATTTGTGATAGTGTGGTATTTAGATCCCCCACTACTATTGTATTAGTGCTCTTTTGGTTTTTCATGTTATTTAATATTTGTTTTATATAGTTGGGGGCATTTATATTTGGTGCATATATGTTTATGATTTTCATCTCTTCCTGTTGAATTGTTCCCTTTAGAAGAATGTAGTGGCCTTCTTTGTCTCTCTTGATCAGTTTTGCTTTGAAATTTACTTTGTCTGTGAATAAGATTGCTACCCCTGCGTTTTTCTGGGCTCCCGTTGAGTGGAGAATTGTTTTCCACCCTTTCACTCTCAGTCTATGGGCTTCTTTTTGCACTAGGTATGTTTCTTGTAAACAATATAGTGTTGGATTTTGCTTTTGAATCCATTCTGCCAGTCTGTTTCTATTGATTGGTGAGTTGAGGCCATTGACATTGATGGTTATAACTAATATGTACTGAGTTCTTATTGTCATATTATTGTCTTTTTGTTGACTCATTAATTTTTTGCCCTCTCCTTTTAGTTTCTTGCCTTGAATATTTGATTTGCTCTGTTGGGCCTCATGGTGTTATGATCTTCATTGTCTTTTTCTAGGATATTGTTTAGAATTCCTTGTAGTGCTGGTTTGGTATTCATGAAGTTCCTCAGGTGTTCTTTTTCATGGAAGTATCTTATTTCCCCATCCATTTTGAAAGAGAGTTTTGCAGGATACATCAGTCGAGGTTGGAGGTTGTTTTCTTTTAGGACTTGAAATACCTCACTCCAGGCTCTCCTTGATCTGAGGGTTTGTGTTGAAAAGTCTACTGTGATTCTGATGGGCTTTCCTTTGCATGTGATTTGTTTCTTTTCTTTTACCGCTTGTAGTATTTTGTTCTTCTCTTAGGTTTCTGGGATCTTGATTATTATAAGTCTAGGTGTAGGGTTTTTTTTTTTTTATCATGGCTAGTGGAGTCCTATATGCCTCACTTATCTGTATGTCTAATTCTTCCCCTCTGGGAAGTTTTCTGTCATTAATTCTGTGAACAGTGTTTTTAAGTTATCTTTGTTCTGAAGTATACTTTGAGGATCTTTCAATAAATTTCACTGTGATTTCTGTGTGTGTCAAACTCATCATGCTTCAATTGTAATAATTATATAATATAATGCCTTTAGCACATGTGAGTATTACTCATTAGTCTTTTGGTCGGAAGTCAGAAAAACCAACTCAAATAGTCTTAATTTAATTTTTTTAAAAAAATTGAGTTTGTTGGTACATTTTAGGCATACAGTACAGTTACATTCATTATCAAGTCAAATAGTCTTAATTTAAAAAGGAATCAACTGGCTCATTTCAATAGGATGGCAGTAGGGTACCTGCTAGGAGTTCGGATCATTATTCCCAAGATTTTTATTTCTTTGCAGGTGTAACACCAGAGAAGAAAATGCACCTGTTATGCTTTAGATTTCGAGTGTCCCTGAAAGCCTCCTATGTTTAGGGCTTAGTTTCCAACCTGTGTTGGGTATTGGAAGATGGCAGAAATGCCAGTGCTGGGGTCTAGTTGCAAGAAATAGGTCATTGTGGGCATGTCCTGAAGGGCATATTGCAGTACTGGTTCATGTTCTCTCTGTCTCCCTCACTCTGTCTCTCCTACTATGTGGTGAGCACCCTGTGCTCTTACTATAGTGTTGTGCCACACCATAGTTTCAAAGTTACCACAGACTGAAGCCTCTAAAATTATAGACACAAATATGTTCCTCCTTCTAAATTGTTTTCTCTGATATTTTGTCATTACAATAGAAAGCTATCACACACATCTTTTAGGTTTTGTACAATCAATTGAATGAGTAAATGAACCTAAAGAAGTGCTTAATGTGAAGCAGCTTAACTCACATGCTCCCTCCTTTTAATTCAGTTGGAGCAGAAGACACTGTGATTGTTTATCTAAGCATAGCAACATGGTGCCATAGAAAGGAAGTTAGAATAGATGGGGAAAGGCAGCAGTGGGTGAAAATGGCCTATACCTATTTTAACATGTAGCTCTTGAGCTTACCTTAGGTTTTATTTAGAAAACCTTGCAGATTTTAATCTGATCTAGATATAAAAGCGATAATTTAAAAGGGCTAGACCAGTCGTGTCAAAGTTATGACATGCATGCTACAGCGGGTTGCTTAAAAGCTTTAAAAATTTTGTGGTCATTGGCCTAGGCAGATATTTTTATTATAATGACATAAATTTTTTCCTACAGTTTCACTTGTTATTTTGTTTTGTGTATTTCCAGAACCTTCATAGTCCAAGAACAAATCCAACATTTATTCTCTAACTTTCACTGTTTTATGCTGGTGCCTCTGAAAGCCAGGAAAAGTGAACTGCACAACCAGGAGCTCAGGGATACACACACGCATAATTTTTATTTGAAGATTCTCATGCTTTAGCTAAATGTTCATCTGTATTTTATTATGTGCATATTTATAATGTTTAATAATAAAAATTGTTATTTCCCATTTAAGCGTAAATTAATGATACATTTAAAATATTACTAAATAACTTTGTTGTTCCAGAAGGAATCCAGGAAAATTGTGTGCAATCAGAGAAGAATGCTTTCTTAAAAAATCAAGATTTTTGTCTCAATTTTAGGGATTTTACACATCAGGCAATAGGTGATTTGGGGATGTATTAAAATGTCTCAGATCAGAGAGCATAGACTTAGTGCTCTACTACTTAATTTGATATTCAAGTTATTTCTTTAAGCTTAAGTTTCTCATTTGAATAACAAAATTAATGACTACTTCCTAGGTTGGTGTGAAGTTTCAGTGAAATGTCAAATTACTTGGTGTTGCAGAAAAACTCTAAATGCCTTCTGAGTTTCTCCTCTCCCTCTCTTTCCTCCTGTGTGTGTGTGTGTGTGTGTGTGTGTGTGTGTGTGTGTGTGTGTGTGTGTGTGTGTGTG
>NW_022900950.1:12520712-12542212 GCF_012274545.1 Fukomys damarensis | reverse complement strand
AATTTTATTTTGCAACAGTGCCTCACTAAATTGCTAAATTTCCAAGGCTGGGCTTGAACTGAATCTTTTGGTTCAGTCTCCCAGGGTGCTGGGATCGCAGGTGTGTGCCAACATGCTGCCTTCAGTATTGATTTTACTTAACATTTTTCAAGTGAAATGAAATTTTTATTCTACAGTATCTTATGTTGCTCTTGTGTTATTTAGCTAGACAAGCAAGAAGTTAGTGATTCACATGTGTAATTCACAATTTGCAGTAGTATAAACATTTGAGTGTTACTTGTAGACACTTAACAAGATGAACTTTGTATTCCAGGAGGTGTAGTAAATATGCCTCATCCTGAGTTGGTCTTGTATAATCTTTGGCATCTGAAAACCCAGATGCAGTTCATGCTTATTTTTTCACTCCTGCTGACTGTACTTGGCACTGTTTAAAACAAAATTTAAAATAAAATATTTGTAATTTCAAAACTTAGGATATGTACATGTATGAAAGATCAGGAAAAATATGACTAGTGTTGAACTCTGCACTCAAAAGATAATAGATTGATTCCACTGTTCTTCCCACTTGCTCTCTCCTGCCCACCAAAACAGAACCCAAAGCACAAATACTCTATCACTCAGAAGTATGGATGGATGATGTCAACATGCAACAACTTCCTGAATCAGAGCTACATGCTTCTGCCAGAAACACGAAGAAATTTTTCTGGTACAAAATTGTTCCTCACCCAAATAATCGTCGTGGAACATTTTTACTGTGTCTATTGAGTGTCAAACTAAAAATGAGTGAATTTGTCTTCTGCCTCTTGTAATGTAGTATGTATTGGGAATTATTCTTTAGTAACTCTTGCTGTTAATTTCAATGTGTTCATTTAATTGAAAGGTCAAATAAAATTTGTAATTAGGGAGAAAGGAAATAGAATAAATGTTTGAACAGTACTACAAAAATAAGAAACAATGTAAGGAATAAAAAAGGAGATCAATGCAACTCTGTAAAAATTGATTTATACAGTATGGATTTTGGAAAATAGAAAAGATAATGAGTTGAAAATCAGCAACATAAAATCACAGATTTTACCAAGATGAGACAGTAAGTAAAGTTGCTTCCATAGTATAAAGATGAAAATCATCACTGTCCATGCATTCACCTCTGCACAACTCCTATTAATAAAATATTACCATTACAGTTTAATCCTGCACGTAGCCCCTCATCATTTAGTCACTGGTTTAAATTTAATCCCTATGTTTTTCCTGGAAAAGTTACTGTACTCAGGGATAATTTCTATAAATAAATCAAATAGCCTATATGTTATTTATAGGTCCTTTTGGCAGATGGAAAAGCTATGAGGAGCAGAAACCTCCACAGTGGCAGTAACTGGCAGAGAATTTTGATTTTGTCTATATCTATCTATCCTGCCAAATGGCTTTTTCCCCATTTCTGGTAATTTGTTTACATATGTGGGCTTCTAACAGTAGGATACTATAATTTTGACTTTTCTTTCCCGTTTTTATATCTGCATAACTTTCTTGTTCATTAGCATTCTCATTGAAAATTGAATGTGGGCACAGTAATGGTATATATATATAGATAGATAGATAGATAGATAGATAGATAGATAGATAGCAGAGAGACAAAGAGCAGCTACTCCAAGTTTCATTAGTTCTGTAATGAATTCTGGAGGGAGAAAAGGGGAAGGGGAAGTAAAGAGGACCACGATGTGATATGTGTGGTATAGGTACCATCACCCCACCATGAATATAGTTAATATGTATTGCAAGCATAATAATAATAGTTATAAATGTATCTCCCAGTTGACAATAGACTTTATCATGGACTGTCAGGGCCACTAACATATGGTTGTAACACTCCACGCTAACTTCTCAAACTTCACCTAGTGTCTATGTGTTATTAAATTACTATGGTCAATCATGGGAAATAGGCAGTATGCCAATAATTGTAGCTTTTGCAAGACAGACCAGTTCTATCTCTTCTGTGCCTCTGTGCAGATTATGTTAACTCTAACCATTGAATCACCTTGATCAAATGTGAGTGGAAATGACAGTGGCACATCCAACTGAAAGCATTAAACTCTGTCCCTAAGGAAAATGCTTGCATTAATAAATGTAGTATGGTAAAATACAAGAAGCCAACTAATGTCAACATAGGGATATTTGTAAAATGTTGTGAGAGTTTAGCAGGGGGCTGGGAAACACTTAGCTGAATAGAGGATAACTTTTCTCTGAGTGTTTCAGTCCACTTGTTGATCTAACTGCAACCAGGTTTTCCCTTGGATACTCACATATATTTCCATGAAAATCTATTCAAGCAGCAACTGTTTAAAATAAACCTTTCTTTCTGCACTGAGATTGAACTCAGAATCTTCTCTCTGAACTACTCCTTCGCACATTCTTTACTTTGAGATAGGGTCTTGCAATGACTAAATTTTCCAGGCTGTGCTTTAACTTTCAGTCCTCCTGCCTCAATCTCCCAGAGTGCTGGGATTAAAGGTGTGTGTCACTATATGTGGTGCAGTGGCTGTTGTTATCCATATTGAGTTCTGCTTGTCTTCTCTTTTATTACTCCATGTTTGCAGTATATGAAGTGTACATGAATGTGCATGAACATAATACAGCTTGATGTTTTTAATCTCCTTTCCCTGCCCACTCAACTCCCTTCCTCTGCCTCTAAATGCACATTCCCCATTTTTGTTCTTATTATTATTCTTATCTCATGTTTATCACATATACTGCCTATATCCATTGAGGTTATTAGGTCGCTCTGCATCTCATATCTTAGTTCTTCTTACTTCCCTCTCTTCCCTCATCCCTGCTTTCTTAGACCCCTTCCCATTTTCAAGAGATTCATCTTCTTATCTCTTTCTACGCATCCTTTATTATGCTCTTTGTTTTTATTTGGATTACTCAAATGACAGATATGGTATTTAAGCATGTATGTCTGATTTATTAGGTGCATGCACTTTCCCACAAATGTCTCAAATTTATTATACAAGCTGTTTCAAATCCCACCCTGTTTGGCTAGTATGTCATTGAAGGTGTCATTTCTGGTCTTCAGTTGCTTCTGACCCTTCTCTCGTTCTTCCCTGAGACCATCACCTAAGAAGGAGACTCATACAACAAGACCATTTCTCATGGTTGTGTCATTTATCAACTCCTGACTCATTCCCTCTTCCCTTAAATCTTTATAATTTGTTTCCTTGTCCATCTTTGCAGCACTATCCCAGCTATTGTTGAGATAGGTAATTCTTAATCCCTTGAGCTCTCTCTTTCTGTTCATCCTCCACTTACACTGCCTCCACATCAACCCTTTACTCTCTCAGTTAGAACCTAGGCGATTTCATTTTTCAGTATATCCAGCTCATTTTCCAGTTTCCTGACTCCAGTGCTTTAGTGACCCCATTAGAGTTTGACCCTGTACTCTTTAGCAGTTTCTCATCCTTTTACTTCTGTATTACCTACTTTCTCCATTTAAATCTAATGGTAAAGAATGACAGTCACTTTCTTGTATGCACTTTGAAATCCATGCTAAGGTTATAATGACTCTATGCCTCAATCTATGCTGTATGGGATAAAGAGAAATGTACCTGTGCATGTGTGTGCACACACAAATACACACACATATAAACACAAAACATACCCTCTGACTATTATAATTTCAAATTTAAAATTGATAATATGGTGTCCTCATTTACACTAAAGTCTCCTCTTGTCCTTCATTCCTCTAACTCTCACTGTCCAGGGACATTTCTCCTGCAATTCTCTTATTCTCTGCATATCCTAGACCATGATCTACCACTGAGCTACATTTTCAAGCACAATTTCTCTCTCAGGGTTTACCATTTTATGCTGTAATTTCTCCTATCTTTATACTAAGTGTGTAAAACAAGATAAAAACAAATACCCTACATACTGTTTCCCTTTCCATTTGCTAATTCAAGTCTTTTGTTCCTTTAAATTGAATTAATGGAAATTGGTGTCTGAGTTCCCTACTTCTAATTCTTCAACTCCTTTTCTTGAAACATGAAACAGGCTTTCACTAACCCATCTTTTCTGAAAATAATCTAGTGGAAGTTTTTTGGTGACCTCCACAAGTTCAACTCAGTGGTCAATTCTTGGACCAGTCTGTTTTGGTTTCTGAGGAGTATTTGATATATTTAATCATTTTTTGCTTTGCTGAAACATGTTCTTGGCTTCTGGGTTGCAGCCTTTTCATGGATTTTCTTTAATCTAACCATCTGTGTTCACTCTCTTCTTCACTGTATAACCTTCCTCCTTTGCCCCCTAATGTTGAAGTGGTCCATGCCTAGTTTTAGGCCTCTTTTCTGTTCATTCTGTGTCCGATCACTTGGCAAGCTTACCCTCTCTATATAAGCCAGGGCCTCCCAAATCTCTCTTTCAAATGAACATATCCCTAAACCTCCAGACCCACATTTTTATCTACTTAGTATTTGCATTTGTGCATCTCAAACAGAACATGTAAAAAAGTTGAAGCTAGTTACTCCTTTTCTCCTTCAAAATATCTTTCTTCAGACTTTTCTATTTCATTTAGTGTAGTTCACTTTCGGGCTGGGGATTTAGCTCAGTGGTTCTGCCACCTACCTTGCAAGCACAAGGTCCTGAGTTTGATCCCCTGTATCAAAACTAAATTAAAAAATAAATAAAGTAGCTCACTTTTTTCCTGTCCAGTAAAAACTTTAGAATCGCCTTTGACTCCTCTCTCCATCTTTTTCTCAACCAGCAAATATTTGAACTGTGCACCTATTAAGCACTGTGGACTCACGTATGTACAAAGCTATATGAAGGCTCCAGACAAAATTTTCAGACTCACAGAGATCACACACTAGTGGATATTGTACAATAAAAAAATTAAGAAGTGAAGTACATAGTACTTTATAATGTCACCGGTGTTATAGAGAAAAATAAAGCCAGTATGGTGGATAAAGAGTTCTGTGGGTGTAGTTTCAAATTTTTAATAGCTGTGGAAGTCTTCATTGAGAAGGTGACAACTGAGCAAAGCCTTAAAAGACAGGAGAAACTGAGGCACTCGAGTGTCTAGGAGAGCAACATTCCAGGCTGAGGACATAATAAGGGTAAATTCTGTGAGTCACACCTGGCCAGACATGCTCTTAGAATAAGAAATGCAGTGTTGCTAGAGCTTGGGAGCACCAGGATATTAGGATATTAATGTAGCCAAGAAGCTGGTCATGTGGAAGCTTTCGGGTCATGGGTAGGACTTCTAGTTTTACCACACAAGATAGGAAGCTACTGGAGCATCTGGAGCAAAGGAGAAGCACAATTTTGCTTCTCTTCTATTATAATTTCCCATACATTCATTGAGAAGAATCTATACAAGAGTGCAAGTGGAATCTCTAAAGTGGGTTTGAAAGCTTTTGCAAATAACCTAAGCATATACACTTTTCCCTGTTTCATTTAAATTAGTTTGGATATGGTATTATCCTTTAAGATTCATGAGTGTTGATAGAAGTACCATTTATGACTTCCAAAAAATTGATTAGACCACTTGTAACCTAATGCATCAAAAAGAATTTTCCTTGTAGGGCAAGGAAAATAACATATAGTGAATTGGTACTACTGCCTAATATTGAATTTCCAGAAAAATTTTACAATATCAAGATACTTCAATGTATTAAGATCTTGTCACCATATATACTAATAGATAATAACACAGTCAGGATATTAAATAAATGATTAATTTTATAAATTCATCAGTCATTAACAGGATTGAAAACCTATACTAAATAAGTATAAAATATTATTTCCTTAATTTAATATGGTATCTATCAAAAGTATGCCATACATATCATATATATATATTATATGATGGAGAATATATGTCATATATATGGTGTGTTGTTGAATTTTATTGTGCACTATATATATATATCCTGATTTTATATTTTTTCTCATTCAGCTTATTGGTACTTTTTAGGTTTACCATACTATTCATCATTGGGATCATGTACCTTTACATGATATATCTTGGTTCTTATTTTTTCCCCTGAATTGCTGTCCTCCCTGCACCCACCCTACCCTTCCCTATTTACAATGATTTTGTTTCCTTTTTTTTCCTTTTCTCATATTTTTTCTCTTCCCTTCTTTGCTTTCTCCTACCCTTGCCAATTCCGCTACTCTTTTAGCCCTTTTCTTCCTATATAACATTATAATTTATACAATTTGAACCTTATTAATACTTTTAGCTTTTCACACCAGAGAAAATTTTCAGTATTTACACGTGTGTCCCAATTATTTCACTTAAAGAGTATAGCCTCAATGTGCATCCATTTAGCTATTAATGTCTCTAGTTTCTCATTCTTTTTTTTTTTTTTTTTTTTTTTTTTTTTTTTTTTAGTTTAGTTTATTAGTACATTTTAGGTATGCACTACAGTTACATTCATTATTAGGATATTGTACCTTTACATGACAGGTCTTGGTTCTCATTTTTGCCCCTTGTCCCTGTCCTCCCTTCACCCCCTTCTCCCCTCCCCATTTACAAACATTTTATTTCCATTTTTTCATTTTCTCATTTTTTTTTTCTTTTCCCTTAATTCCTTTCCCCTCCTCTTCCCACTTTGCCTACACCTTTAGCCCTTTTCCTCCTATTTCACATTGTCAATTACCTCATTAGGATCTTATATACTGTTATAGTTTTTTACATCAGAGAAACCATTTGGTATTTACACATATGTGACTTATTTATTTCACTTAGGAGTATATCCTCAATACGTATCCATTTTTCTATGAATGAATCTAATTTCTCATTCTTTAAGACTGAGAAGTATTCCATTTTATAGAAAAACCACATCTTTATCCAGTTTCCAACTGATGGGCAAATGGGCTGTATCCACGTTTTAGCTATTACAAATTGTGCTGCTATAAACATAGGTGCACATTTATCACTGTGATATGATTCATTTAATTCTTTTGGAAAGATACCCAGAGGGATGGCTGGGTCAAATGGAACCTCAGCTCTTTAAGGTATCTCCATGTTTATTTCCATAGTGGTTGCACCAATCTGCACTCCCACCAACAATAAAGATGGGTTCCTTTCTCCCCACAACCCCACCAACATTTGTTACTGTGTGATTTCTTGATAGCAGCTCTTCTTTGTAGGGTGAGGTGGGATCTCAGTGTTGTTTTCATCTGCATCTCTTGAATGACCAGTGATGTGGAACATTTTTTCATATATTTACTTGCTACTTTTACTTCTTTGTCTGAGAAATGTCTGTTCATTTCAGATGCTCATTTTTGAATTGGGTCTTTATATTTGAGGGGGCTGGTAGTTTTGAGTTCTTTATATATTCTAGATAATAGTCCTTTTTCTGAGGAGCAGCTGGTAAAAATTTTTTCCCAAATTGTAGGTTGCCTCTCACTTATGCTGATGGTTTCTTTTGCAGTGCAGAAGCTTTTTAATAAGATGAGATCCCATTTGTTGATTCTTTCTGCTAGTTCCATGCTACTGAGGATTTGTTCATTAAATCTTTTCCTATGCCAGTGTCTTCAAGAGTTCTGCCTAACTTATCTTCCATCAAGTTTAGTGTTTTTGTTTTTATGTTTAGATCTTTAATCCACTTGGATTTTAATTTAGTGCATGGTGACAGATAAGGGTCTAGTTTTAATCGTTGGCAGGTTGAGATCCAGTTTTTCCCACACTTTAATAAAGAGGCTATCTTTCCTCCACTGAAGATGGTCAGCTACTTTTCAAAGATGAGATAGTTGAGTACATCTGGAGTTGCTTTTGTGTCTTCCAATCTTTTCCACCGATCCTCAAGTCTGTTTCTTTGCCATTACCATGCTGTTTTTATCACAGTGGCTTTGTAGTATAGTTTCAAATTGGAAATTGTTATACCCGCTCCCATGTCTCTGTAGCCTAGAATAGCTTTTGCTATTCTAGGTCTCTAATGGTTCCAAAGGAATTCTTGGATTCTTTTTCTAATTCTGTGAAATATAGTGTTGGAATTTCAATTGGCATTGCATTGAATCTGTATAGCAGTTTGGTAGTATGGCCATTTTCACTGTGTTGATTCTTCCTACCCAGGAGCAGGGGATATCTTTCCATTTTCTTATATCCTCTTCGATCTCTTTTTTCAGAATGCTGCAGTTTTCAGTGTAGAGATCTTTTGCTTCTTTTGTTAGATTGAATCCTAGATACTTCATTTTTGGATGCTATTGTTAAAGGAATTGTTTCCCTGATATCTCTCTTAGTGAGTCTGTTATTTGTGTACAAGAAGGCTATTGATTTTTGGGTGTTCACCTAGTATCCAGCTACTCTACTGAATCTGTCAATCATGTCTAGAAGTCTTTTGGTTGAGTTTTTTGGGTCTTCAGTGTAGAGTATCATATCAGCAAATAATGACAGTTTAACTTCTTCCTTTCCTATCTTAATGCTTTAATTTCTTTCTCTTGTCTAATTGCTGTGGCTAATGTTTCCAGAACTATATCAAAGAGGAGTGTTGATAGTGGGCATCCTTGTCTTGTTCCTGATTTTGACGTGAAACTTTTCAGTTTTTGGCCATTTAATATGATGTTGGCTTTTGGTTTTTCATAGATAGCCTTTATTAAATTGAGATATAGACCATCTATTCCAATCTTTTTGCAGGATTTTTATCAGGAATGGGTGTTGAATTTTGTCAAGTGATTTTTCTGCATCTATCAAGAGGATCATATGGTTTTTGTCATTGACTCTGTTAATATAGTGTAGTACATTTATCGACTTACATATGTTAAACCATCCTTGCATCCCTGGAATAAATCTGACTTGGTCAGGATTTATGATCTTGTTGATGATCCTCTGTATTCTGTTTGTAATATTTTATTAAGGATTTTTGCATCCATATTCATTAAGGAGATTGGCCTGTAGTTCTCTTTTTTAGTTTGTCTTGACCTGGTTTTGGAACCAAAGTGACACTTGATTCCAGGAATGAATTTGGAAGTATTGCTTACCTTTCAATTTCATTGAAAAGTTTAAAGAGTAAAGGCCGTAGTTCTTCTCTGTATGTCTTGTAAAATTCAGTGGTGAATCCATCAGGACCTGTCTTTTCTTTGTTGGTAAAATTATAATTACATTTTCAATTTCACTGACTATAATTGGGTATATAAAATGTTTTTATCTTCTTCATTGAACTTCAATAATTCATAAGTATCTAGAAATCTGTCAATTTCTTCTTTGTTTTCCATTTTATTAGAGTAAAGGTTCTCAAAGTAGATATTGACTATCCTCTGGATTTCTGTTGGATCTATTGTTACTTCACTTGTTTCATTCCTAATTTCATGGATCTGAGCCCTTTCTTTCCTTTTTTGATAAGATTAGATAAGGGTTTATCAATTTTATTTATTCTTTCAAAAAACCAACTCTTTGATTCATTTTTTGTGTCATTTTCTTAGTTTCCATTGCATTGATTGCTGTTCTAATCTTTATAATTTCCTCTCTTCTATGAGCACTGGGTTTTTCTTGCTTGTGTTTTTCTAGGAGTCTAAGATTCACCAAGTTTTTTATTTGAGCTTGCTCTGTTTTCCTAGTGTGGGCACTCAATGCTATGAATTTTCCACATAGAACTGCTTTCATTGTGTCCCATAGATTCCTGTATGTTTTGGCATTATCATTTATTTGTAAGAAATGTGTAATTTCTTCTTTAATTTCCTCTGTGACCTATTGATTGTTCAGGAGAGTGTTGCTCAACTTCCTTGTGTTTGTGAAGCTCTTATGGTTTCTTATGTTATTGATCTACAGCTTGATTGTCCTATGATCTGATAATATACAGGGGATAACTTCGATTCCATTGCATTTATTCAAACCTGTTCTGTGTGCTAGTGTGTGATCTATCTTGGAGAATGACCCATGTGCAGCTGAAAAGAATATATATTCTGATTTTGTGGGGTGGACCCTCTATAGATGTCTGTTAAGTCCATATGTTCAAAAGCTTGGTTCAGTTCTAGTATTTTGTTGTTGATTTTTTTGCCTAGATGATCTGTCTATTTGTGATAGTGGGGTATGTAGATCCCCCGCTACAATTGTATTAGTTCTTATTTGGTTTTTCATGTTACTTAATATTTTTTATATAGTTGGGGGCATTAGTATTTGGCACATATATGTTTATGATTGTCATTTCTTCATCTTGAATTGTCTCCTTTACAAGGATATGGTGGCCTTCTTCGTCTCTCTTAATCATTTTTGGTTTTAAATTTATTTTGTCTGTGAATAAGTTTGCAACCCCTGCTTATTTCTGGGCTCCTGTTCCATGGAGATTTCTTTTCCATTCTTTCACTTTCAGTCTTTGGGCTTCTTTTTGCACTAGGTGTTTATCTTTTATACAACATAGTGTTGGATTTTACTTCTTAATCCATTCTGCTGGTCTATTTCTCTTGATTGATGAATTGAGGCCATTGACACTGATGGTTATAGCTGATATGTACTGACTTATTATTGTCATGTTATTGTCCTTTTGCTGACTCTATTTATTTCCCCTCTACTTTTAGTTTCTTCTTTTCCTGTTTGATTTGGTCTATTGGGCCTCATGGTGTTGTAACCTTAATTGTCTTTTTCTAGGATATTGTTTAGAATTCCTTGTAGTGCTGGTTTGGTATTTATGAAGTTTCTCAAGTGTTCTTTGTCATGGAAGTATCTTATTTTCCCATCCATTTTGAAAGAGAGTTTTGCTGGATACATCAGTCTAAGTTTGATGTTTATGCCTTTTAGTACTTGAAATACCTCACTCCAGGCTCTGCTTGACCTGAGGGTTTGTGTTGAAAAGTCTGCTGTGATTCTGATGGGCTTTCCTTTGCATGTGATTTTTTTCATTTCTCTTACTGCTTTTGTAGTATTTTGTTCTTCTGTTGGGTTTCCGGGATGTTGATTATTATATGTCTAGGTGTAGTTTTTTTTTTTTTTTTATCATGGCTAGTTGGAGTTCTATATGCCTCAGTTATGTATGTCTAATTCTTCCCTTCTGTTTGGGAAGTTTTCTGTCATTAATTCTATGAACGGCTTTTTTAAGTCATTTGTATTTTCTCCTGCTACTTCATGGATTCCTATCAGTCTTGTGTTATTCTTCTTTGCATCATCTAGGAGTTGTTGGATCAATCTCTCATGATCCCTTACTGTTTTTAAGAGACCTCTCTTTTCACTCTTATGTTATTCTTCTTTGCATCTTCTAGAAGTTGTTGGATCGATTTCTCATGATCCCTTACTGTTTATAAGAGAGGTCTGTTTTCATGGTCACTGATTGCAATCCCATCTTCTATATCGGAAATTCTACCTTTGCAATCTTTTATTCTGTTGCATACACTTTCAATAGAGTTTTTAATCTCCTGGATATCTGTTTGAATCTGTTTTATGGATTGCATTTCTTTCCTCTATTGGGCATTCATTGTTTCCATTTCTTTCTTATGCTGGGCTTTCATGGCTTCTATCATGGTCCTGAGCTCATCTATATTTTTCTCAGTTTCGGTTCTAGAGTCCCGAGTCATGACTTCAGTTTTGCTCACCATGTCTATGGTTATCTGCAAAATTATTTCTGTTTTGAATTTTTCTAGAGCCTGATTGATCTGTTTTGTTACTTCCTGTGCTGTGGGTTCAGGGTGTCCTGCTGGTTCGCTATCAGACTTTTCATCCTCATTTCAGCTACTGTTTGCCATTGGTGAACTAGAAGTCTGTCTCTGTGTCTTGGTTGAGTGTTTTCTCATTTTTTATTTTTGTTCTTGGATTGCTCTTTTTAATTTCTGGGTTTTTACTTAAATATTCCTACTATAGTTGTGCTTTAGCTTTTGAGTCTCTGACTCATAGACATTCTCATTTTCTTAATATCAGAGAAGACCACTCATTAAATCAACCACAGTCTTTTAGCCCAGTTAATACAATCAACAACACAATAGGATCAAGCACAACCTACACATTGACCATTTGTGTTAGTCATTAATCAATCACCTTTAAACCATGTGAATTAAATTAAAATGAAGCAGCAGCCCAAAGTATGTTTGCAGTGAATATTCTCTTCCATATAGCATCTTTATCATTTAGGATGGGGTCTTAGAGTTAGGAGGAGAGGAGTAGGTAAGAAAAAGAATTGGAGAAGGTTTCAAGTGAAGCCTGAGGACACAGAATGACCTTACAATCTTTAGGAAACTGTTAAATTGAAAAGGAAAAGACAGAGTGTAAGAATAATGACAAGAATATAACTGCTTAACAGCAATAGGGGCTCACTTTCCTTGAAATTATTGACCCTTGAGTGAGGTAGAATAACAGAAGAAAAGAATGTAAAGAAAAAATTTTAAAAAATAATAATAAAAGGAGAAACCTGAGTTAGGGCAGGAGCAGGAACAGAAATGGAGAAGAGGGATAATATGGTGGAACAAGAGACTGAATTGGAGAAAAGACAGAAAAAAGAAAGAATTTGCAGAGTGGAATGAGGAAAAGGAAAGAAAAAAATGAATTTGAAGGGCCTTTTTCAAACTGTGTCTCTGCTGTCATAATGTACAATCTCTGCAGCCTTGTGCAGAACTAAGTCCTTCGATCTCAGCTAGCTGATGGCAGACCCCTGAGATTCAGACTGATTTCTATCTCAAGGCCCAATTTCAGTTCCCTGACCTCCTACAGAGTTGAACTCCACACAGTTCTACTACAGGTTACCTCTGCCCTTTTTTAAAGATGTTCAAAGTTGGGAGCTCAGAAAAATACCCTTTATGCCCACCTATGCCTCTGCAGAGTGAATCCAAAGACTGGCACAACCAGGAGGTCCAAGAGTGGGGGCGGAGATTGGTGATGGGGGTGTTTCAGGACCACCTGCATGGCTATCTTCCTTGTTGGCACTGTTGGCTGTGCAAACAGGGGAACATGGCTACATAGTCATGCCAACTGGGCCCAAGCAGCTAGTTTATCATTCTTTATGGCTGAGTAGTACTTTATTTTATGGAAAAAACAAATCCTCTTTATCAATGATGGGAAGTTGGGCTGTTTCCAAACTTTAGCTATTACAAACTGTCACTATAAACATGGGTGTGCATACATCTACGTGGTATGATTCCTTTAATTCTTTTGGAAAGATATCCAGCAGAGGGATAGATGGGTCAGATGGAACCTCTGATCCTAGTTGTTTGAAGTATCTCCATATTGATTCCCACAGTTTTTGCAGCAGTCTGCACTCCTACCAACAATGTAGAAGGGTTCTTTTCTCTCCACAGCCCTGTCAGCATTTTTTATTGTTTGATTTCTTGATAGCAGCCATTGATACTGGGGTGAGGTGGAATCTTACTGTTGTTTTCATCTGCACCTCTCAAATGACCAGTGATGTTGAATATTTTTTCATATATTTATTTGCTTCTTTTACTTGTTTGTCCAAGAAGTGTCTGTTCGTTTCAGATGCCCTTTTTGAATTGCGTTCTTATATTTGGGAGGTCTGATTTTTTTGTTTTTTCTATATTCTAGGTAATAGACCTTGGTTGGAGGAAGAGCTGGCAAAAAGTTTTTCCTACATTATGGGATTTCTCTTAGCTCTGTTTGTGCTTTCTCTTGCAGTACAGAAGATTTTTAATAAATTGAGATCCCATTTGTTGATTCTTTGTGCCAGTTCCCATACTACTGAGGATTTCTTCATGAAGTTTTTTCCTATGCCAATGTCTTTGAGAGTTCTACCTAATTTATCTTCCAGCAAGTTTAGTGTTTTCATTTTAATATTTAGATCTTTAATCTACTTGGATTTTAGTTAATGCATGGTGAAATATAAGGGTCCAATTTTAATTTTTGGCAAATTGAAATCCAGTTTTTTCAGCACAATTTATTGAAGAGGCTATATTTCCTCAAGTGAGGATGGTTGGCTCCTTTGCCAAAGATGAGGTATCTGAGTACATCTGGAGTTGTTTCTGTATCTTCCAGTCTATTCCACTGATCCTGTTATCTTTTTCTTTGCCAGTACCATATTTTTTGTTTTTGTTTTTGTTTTTGTTTTTTATCACAGTGGCTTTGTAGTGGCTTTGTTATAGTTTCAAGTTGGGGATTGTTATACCCCCACTCGTGTGTCTGTTGCTTAGAATGGTTTTGGCTGTTTAAGGTCTCTTCTGGTTCCAAATGAAGTTTTGGGTTGTTTTCTCTATTTCTGTTGTGGGGGCCAGTCATGGCCCACTGGCGTTTGACATTTGAAAAGTAACTTCTCCCTCTACCATTAAGGCATTGATATAATCTATGTAACATTTGCTCCTTTTCAAGGACTCTGTTTGTTATTCTTGTTTGTTTTTTGACCCTGTGATGGGAGGAATTCTAAGAGATAGCCAAAGATCTGATGCTCTCTGTAAGAGTCAGAAAATCCGTTCTTTGCATAAGATACAAATAGTTGCTTGATGCTTCCAGTGGGTGTGCCTTTAAAAAGAGCTGTTTCTGTAAAATAAAGCAGACTTCTGTTGGTCTCTACTAAGGCTTGAGTGTTCTTTCCTTTCTTAATCCTCACTCCCCAACTAAGGCATGTTCATGCTGTGATGGCTGGACCGCCGCATTCTATGAAATATACTGTTGGAATTTCAATCAGAATTTCATTGAATCTGTAGAGCAGTTTTGGAAGTATGACCTTTTTTACTATGTTTGTTCTTCCTATGCAGGAGCAAGGATGTCTTTCCATTTTCTTATATCCTCTTGATTTCTTTTTTCAGAGTGCTGTAGTTTTCATTGTAGAGGTCTTTTGCTTCCATTTCATTGCTTCCTAGGTATTTCATTTTTGGGGTGCTATTGTGAAAGGAATTGTTTCCCTAATTTGACTCTCAATGAGTGTGTTATTTGTGTACAAGCAGGGTATTGATTTTTGAGTGTTGACCTTGTATCCAGATACTGTGCTGAATCTGTCAATTAAGTGTAGAAGTCATTTGTCAGAGTTTTTGGATCTTCTTTATATAGTAACATACTGGCAGCAAATGCTTACAGTTTAACTTCTTCCTTACCTATCTTTATTGCTTCTAGTTCCCTCTCTTGTCTAGTTGCTCTGGCTAATGTTTCCAGAACTATATTGAACAGGAGTGGTGACAGTGGATATCCTTGTCTTGTTCCTGATTTTAGCATGAAGGTTTTCAGTTTTTGACCATTGAGTATGATGTTGGCTGTTGATTTTTCATAGGTCACCTTTATCGAGTGAGATAAAGACCATCCATTCCAATTTTCTGCTGAGTTTTTTTAATCAAAAATCGGTGTTGAATTTTGTCAAACACTTTTTCTGCATCTCTTGAGATGATTGAGATGATCATTTGGTTTTTGGCCTTCATTCTGTTAATATAGTGTATTACATTTATTGATTTACATATGTTGAATCATCCTTGCATCCCTGGAATAAATCCGACTTGGTCAGAGTATATGATCTTTTTGATGATCCTCTGTATTCTGATTGCAAGTATTTTATTGAGGATTTTTGCATCTCTGTTCATTAGGGAGATTGGCCTATAGTTCTCTTTTTTTCTTTGGAGTTCTGTTTTTGGTTGTAGTTCTCTTTTTTGGTAGTTCTCTTTCCCGGGTTTAGGAATCAAAGTAACAGTTGCTTCTAGGAATTAATTCAAAAGTCTTGCTTCCCTTTCAATTGAATTGAAAAGTTTGAAGACTAGTGGCAATAGTTCTTCTCTAACTGTTTTGTAGAATGTAGCAGTGAAGCCATCAGGACATGGGATTTTCTTTGTTGGTACATTTTAAATTACATTTTCAATTTTCCTCATTATAACTGGGATGTTTAGATTTTTTTTAATCCTCTCCTTTCAACTTTGGTAATTCATACGTATCTAGAAATCTGTCCATTTCTTCTGTGTTTTCCATTTTATTAGAGTATAGGTTCTCAAAATAGGTATTGATGATCTGGATTTCTGCTGAAACTGTTGTGACTTCACCTTTTTCATTCCTAATTGCATGAATTTGACCCTTTTCTATCCTTTTTTGATAAGGTTGGCTAAGGGTTTATCAATTTTATTTATTCTTTCAAAAACCAATGCTTCAATTCATTGATTTTATTGTATCATTCTCTTAGTCTCTATTGCATTGAGTTCTTCTCTGATCTTTATAATTTCCTCCCTTCTATGAGCTTTGAGTTTGTCTTACTCTTGATTTTCTGAAGGCTTAACATTCAGCTTTAGGTTGTTTATTTGAGCTGTCTCTGTTCTACTAGTGTGGGCATTCAAAGTTATGAATTTCCCATGTAGAACTGCTTTCATTGTGTCCCGTAGACTGCATTATGTTGTTTTGGCATTATCATTTAGTTATAAAAACTGCCTAATTTCTTCTTTAACTTCCTCTGTGACCCATTGGTTGTTCAGGATAGTGTTGTTCAATTTCCTTGTGTTTGTGAAGTCCTTGCAGTTTCTTACGCTACTGATCTCCAGTTTTTTGCACTATGGCTTTTTAATATACATGGGATAACTTCAGTTCCTTTACACTTACTTAAACATGTTCTGTGAGCTAGTATGTGGCCTATTTTGGAGAATTACTTATTTGAAGCTGAAAAGAATGTATATTCTGATTTTGTGGGGTGTAACACTCTGTAGATATTAAATGCATTTGCTGAAAAGCTTCATTCAATTGTATTATTTCATTGTTGATTGTTTGTGTAGATGATCTGTCTATTTGTGACAGTGGGGTATTGAGGTCCCCCACTACAATTGTATTTGTGGTTATTTAGTTTTTTATGGTCCTTAATATTTGTTTTGTATCATTGGAGGCATTAGTATTTGGTGCATATATATTTATGATTGTCATCTCTTCCTCTGGGATTGTTCCCTTACAAAGATATAACGGTTTTCTTTGTCTCTCTTAATTAGTTTTGGTTTGAAATTTACTTTGTCAGTGGCACCATGCCTGCCTTGCAAGTGCGAGGTCCTGAGTTCAATCCCCAATATCAAAAAAACACTTATGGTCAGTGTTATTGAAATGAGATATTTAAAAAAAATTATCATTTACAAATAAAGCCTTTAAAAAATCTCCTATACAAAATTGAGGAAACTTTGCTGCTCCATAAAAAGAAATAAGGGAAAAGAAAAAAATATGAGAAAATGAAAAAAAAATGGAAATGAAGTGTTTGTATAAGGGAAGGGAGGAGGGGGTGAAGGGAGGGCAGGGACAAGGGGAAAAAATGAGAACCAAGACCTGTCATGTAAAGGTTCGAGATCCCAATAAAGAATGTAACTGTACTGTATACCTAAAATGTACCAAAAAACTCAATAAAAAGAAAAAACTAAATTATTCACATTTACCTGTACACAAAAATCCTGTATCTTTGAAGCATTTAATTTATTGCTTCCAAATCCTTAGTAGATAAATTAGTGAGATATCAGCAACTCAGTGGGAGAAATTTGGTACTGTCATATGCTGTTTCTCATGTGAACAGCATCTTTAAAATGCAGTAAGCATGGAAAATAGAGAAAAGTATATTGCATAAAATGAAAAGTCATTGTAATTTGTATTGTTTAGAAGCAGTAACTGCTAACATTTTATTATACTTTGCCCCAAGAGTTTGGTGTCCACTTGTACTTTTTTTTTTTTTTCCAGTACCGGAGATTGAACTCAGTTCCTTGTGCTTTCGAGGCAGCCACCAGGACCACTGAGCTAAATCCCTGACCCTTCCACTTGTACTTTTAAAAAAATTAGCATGAGTGTAATTGGTGGACTATTTCCCCCTTTGTACAACGGGAAAAGCAGAGCAGCCTTCCTCATGGTGTGTTTAGGAGGATGAATTGAGAAAGATCCCATGAAGACACCCGTATTAGTCAAGGCTCACTACAGTAGCAGGATAGCATACAGTACTAAGCATGTGATTCACAAGGTAAGTTTAATGGCCACCTGCAGAGTCAGGTGTGGAAGAGGCCTAGAGGGCTGTCTGTGTTCTGGAGGTACGAAGGATCCATTCAAGGATGGAGGACCTGGAGCTCACTGCAGAGTCCTGTTGGCCTGGAGACAGAAATGCCAAGGTGGTGGTGAAGACTGGAGCTCACTGAAGAAACAGAAGGGAGACCTCCTTCTTCTTTCCGCTTTCCATTCCATTCAGGCCACAAGCCTGTTGGCTGGTGCCACTCGCACCCAGGGGGTCTTCTGTCTTCAGTAAATCCCTTCAGCCACACCAGGAGCTATGCTACTCCTGCCAGCTGGGCTTTGCTTACTCAGGTTAACATAGAAGTTAACAATTACAATACTGCACTATGATGTGGATGATTGATGGTGCTATTGTTAAGAGGATTATTATATCAAACACTGCATCTTTTAAAAGATTTAAGAAGACCGTAAAGCCAGAATGCGAACTACCCTGTGAAAATAGGATTTTGGATGACAGCATCATGCTTTATCTTATATACACTGTAAGTAAATCGGCTTCTTTGCCCCCATCTTTTTCACATTAAAGGAGAACAAACTGCTATGCTCTTTTCCATTCCCAAATGATTTCATAAGTCAGAATAAATCATTCAAAATTTAAAGAAGACTCATTTTTATTTGCTGAAGTGTCTTCTCTTGCTTCCTCACTGGTTTCTAGTTAACTCAAGTAATAAGTGTTTTCTATATTTAAAAATTTAAAACATTAATGGTGGTACATAATTGGTTCTTATGATATGTTAATATCCAACTTGTTTTAGACAGTACCACTGTAGCTGATTTGCTTGCTATTACCAGGGTTGCATAATTGTTGCTACTAATGGGTTTTCTCTACAAGCCAACAATCAGATTATCTATATGACATTAGCCATACTGAAATAGTTTCTCAGAGAACTCAGAGTTAAGCCAATCACCCTGTATCCCTACCATTAAACAAGGGGGTTGGATCTTGGGATAGAGGCAGAGGACTGTTTTTAGCTATGTCCAAAGTACATCACAGAAAAGTGACCAACAGAGATCTCTATACTAGCAACAAAGTCTTTACATAGTAAGTGTCCATAAACCTAAGCACAAAGCAAAACAGAAGAATACCCCCCAAAAAACACCTGCAACAGAAACATGAGAAGACTAGGCAAGAAAGTGCTTCCCGCAATTCCTAACTGCCCTGGAGCCAGTCCAAGAGGGGTTGAGGGGGAGGATAACAGAAGCCTCACATGGAAGTACTACAAAGAAGAGCAGGGGAGGTTAGAAAACAGACCAAGGAGGTAGTGAGGGAGGTTACAGAGTGTACAAGTAGACAGATAGCGGAGATGTTAACAAAAAATTTTGTCAGCAATTCTTCATACAGAGGACTGACAACTAGAATATATAAAGAACTAAAAAATCATTAGACCTCACCCAAATAAAAGAACCAATCAGAAAGCAGGCAAATGAAATGAATAGAAACTTTTCAGAAGTGCAAGCCGCCACTGAATACATGAAAAAAAGTTCAAATCACTGGCTATTAGAGAAATGCAAATGAAAACAACACTGAGACTTCATCTCACTTCAGATAGAATGGATGTCATCAAGAAATCAAATAAGAACAAAATGCTGGTGAGGCTGCAGAGGAAAAGGAACCCATCTGCATTGTTGGTAGGCATGCAAACTAGTATAAGCACTGTGGAGACCAGTATGGAGATTCTTTAAAGAACTAAAACTAAAAACTCTAATTGAACCACATGGCCTTCAAGTCATCGTCCTGAAAGAAAATGATACTAGCATAGTTGTGTTTTATAACAGCTAATTATTGGAAACAACCTGAATGCCCCGCAATAGATGAATGGATAAAGAGAATGTGACATTTGTGCACCGTGGAGTAATACTTTGTCCTAAGGAAGGATAAACAGGAGGAATTAATAGATAAATGGACACGCCTTGAGTCTATAATGTTAAGTGAAGTAAATCAGATACACAAATTTATGTATCACATACAATTAAAGAGCAAAATAAAAGACAGATCATAGGAAGTAGAGAGATCTTTTTAAAAGATAAGCAGAACAAGAGTCAGAGGGAGGTAGAAGGAAGGGAAAAGGGATTTGACACTTTCACAAGGGGGCCTTAACTCCTATGTCTCACTGCTGGGTGATGGGAACCACTGGTGATACGTGCGTGACGGTCCCATTGTGCAGCTTTTTATTAATTGGGTTAGTTAAGATGCTGATAAAAGTATTAGATCCTTTTACAAATGGACAGTCATACATGTACCAGCAGTGGTTTGAGCCAACAGGAGCGTGTTAAAAAAGAATTGAAAAAAATGGAAAGAGAGTTTTTTTCAAATGGGAAGTAGAATAAGACATGGAGCAGCGATGTCTGGGAGGGGAAAGAGACACAAAAAAAGAACTAAGATATGCTATGTACATGTACAAACTCTCCACAATAAATGTAATAATTATGTATTTCAAACAATTAAATTTTTTACAAAAAGAGCTGAGTCATAGGGTTTGGTGTACAGTAGAAGACTGGATTATAAACATGCTATCTAATTTAATTCTAAGTTGTTAAACAGATGAATTTGGTTATTGAGGCTCAGAGGATTTGAAGTTTGAAGTCTCAAGGGTGGGTTTGAGCCTAGCTCTGATGTCAAAGCCTCACCTGACAAGCCTGCTGCAGTTGGCATTGTGACATCACAAAAGTGGCTCACATTTCAGGCCTGTCCCTCCCATTTGGGACAGTGCTTTCAAAATCTTTGGCTGAGAAGACTTATCTACAGATTTACTGAATATGCCTACAGATTTACTGGATTTGTCTACAGATTTACTGAATTTGTACTAGTTCACGTTCCTACAGCTTCGGCTGGTAAGGCTGCCCGCCAGCTCTTTATGATAAGTTGACAAAGCCAGAGGCTGGGACTCCCCTTTGCCATCTTCCTCAGTCTCTTTCTCCTTGCTTCTAGGAAGGCAGACATGTGTTGTGCAGCCTCCGAAAATAACTGGAAACAGTGGATCATCTCTTTGATAATCGCCCTATACGTTGTATCCATCATGGTGGCAGCTATCCTGTTTATATGGCAGTCAGAGGAGGACCAGGTAAGTGGGTCCCACACCAGTGGGCTCTGCCCTTTTCTCTAACCATGAGGCAGAGACAGCCCTGGCACATTCCTACTCCAGACAGACACCCAGACTCGGAATCTGAAAATGCCTTCCTGTACACGAGCCCCATCTTTGGATTCATGTCTGGTTTCGTTTGCGCTTCTTCAGATGATGCTATAGGTGAAAAGGTGGGACTGGGTGGACAACACAGTTCCAGGATTTTACTGTAGCTGCTTAGAAAGAAGCACTTTGCTTTGCAAATATTCACCAATCTCCTGAAAGTTAGGTAGTTCTATTGCTGAAGTCTGATCTGCTCTTCAGATCTTCAACTGAAGTGGATCAGATAAACTACCCGGAGACCGCCATATTGAACTTTGTTAGCCTTTCACTAGCTTCCCAAATGAAAGGATGCTAGTTGATTTCACTTTGTTTTTACTTTTGAAATTAGCTCTTAACCAAAGGAGAGGCTTTGCCAAAAGCCCTTTGTATATTTTTTGATGTCATATTCATATTGCAACATCAGTAAAGTGATGCAAGCTGGAAAGCCCAGGGTAAGTATTTACCTAAGATTTATATATATATAT
>NW_022900950.1:12519441-12520492 GCF_012274545.1 Fukomys damarensis | reverse complement strand
GAACTTTACACTATGAACTAATAAAAACCACTGAGAAGCACTTGTTTCACAAGCTTTATGGCAGGACTCCAGTTATTTTAGGCCCTTTTTATTGTGGAAATAATTTTAAATAAACAATGTAATATAGATTTGTGTTCTGTCTGCTCCATAAATTATTGCTTTACTTTCTCATATTGGCATAAACCATGTAGTTAATTTTAAAAGTGATATAGCACTCTTTTGCACTGAATTTTTTTAGCTATCAAGGTATCTTAATAATATATAGATTATATGACTTTATGTACCAAAATTTACATATAAACATCTTAAAGCAAATAAGTTACTTTGAATTATTTCCTTGTATTACCAGATAAGGACTAATTTGAGGGTTAATGAATTGTATAGATTTCTCATAGTTGGAGCTTCAGCTATAGTTTTTAAGGCCACTGGCTTTTAAGAAAGGTTTCAATCTTCAGAGTCCACTGCTAATGCCCTGAATCAAGATTTCCTCCTATCTTACCTGAGCTGTTCTCTACCGACCCTCGGGAGTATCAAGCTAACACATAAACCACATTGTGTGGGTCCTTTTTAGCCTCTCACAAGTCACATTGTATGCATCCCCTTTGGCCTCTTCTGCTTCCACAGTAAAAGCCACTGTTCCTAAGTACAACCATCAAGGCCCAATGTAATCCTTAGATCATCTCTCTTCAAGTCCTGGGCTTCTGCCACACTGTTCTGTTCATACTTGCTGAGCTTGCTCCTTCCTTAGAACCTCTACACTTCCCTTCACAAGGTGCCCTTCCTGCAAATAATATTCATTTCAAGTGTTTATCAAATGTCACATGGCTACTCTAATTAATATTGTAAGCTTTCTCTTTTCAGCACTTCATATTCCCCTCTCTGCTTCATTTTTCTTTGTGAGATCATCATCTCTCTCCCCTTCTGTTCAAAGGGCTGGTATTTGAGTTAAAAAGTAATAGAGACCCAGTAGTTAATTGTGCTTTGTATACTACATGGTGAGAGGCAAACAATTGTGACACCTTGCTAATCATACAGGTGGCGGCACACACCT
>NW_022900950.1:12508828-12519311 GCF_012274545.1 Fukomys damarensis | reverse complement strand
CAGGAAAAGCAGTCTTCAAAACACCAGTCTAAAGGCTGCAGCAAACTAAGGGGAAGTGAAATGAGGAAGCCCTTTGTGCTGGCTGGGAAAGTCAGTGCCCAATCTCGTGGTCCAAATCAGGATAGCAGAAGTGAAGGGGGAAGCTGGATTTTAAGTATCCTTGGAAGTGAACAAATAGAACTTGGTAGTAGATTGGATTGGGGAGAAGAGACAGTGAGAGAAAAAGAGAAATCAAAGATAATTCTGATGTTTTGGGCTCAAATGACTCAATGAATGGTGGCACCAGTTAGTGAGATGGAAAATGAAGGTTTAGGAGGTTTGAGAGAAATTGACTTCCTTTTTGGATATAAGGCCTAATGAGAGACATTCAAATGGGTGTGTCAAACATGCAGTTGGATATGCAAGCATAGAGTTCCGAAGGGTTTGCACCACAGATAAAAACTTAGGAGTTTGTCTTAATCAGCTCAGTCTTTCATAAGAAAACACCATAAATTGGGTGCCTTACAAAACAGGAGTTTATTGTCTCACAGTTCTTGAAACTGTTTTGGACTCCAACATTAAATTGCCAGCAGGGTTGATGTCTGGGGAGGCCTCCCTTGGGTTGTCGATGGCTGAGTTCTTGCTTTGTCCTGTCATGGTGAACAGAGAGCCCTCTGGTGTGTCTTTTTCTTTTAAGGCTACCAGTCAGCCATATTGGGTTAGCACCGCACACTTATGACCTCATTTAACCCAAATTGCCTCCTAAAGACATTGTCTCCAAGTAGAATAAGTCACATTACAGGTTACAGATGGTTTGGGCCTATGAGTTAGGGGGTGGGAAGACTTCGATCCACAGCACCATTGTCAGAATGTAGATGCTACTCAAAACCATGGAGATGGACAGGATTATCAAAGAGAAAATGGAATGGCAAAGGACCTAGTACAAATATTTAGAGCATATTACAAAAAAGATAACACAGCAGCCAGTTGAAAAGTGAATGCCAGAAGTTTCAAGGAGGACATAGTGGACAGTGTCCAATGCTGCTGCCTTAATAGCCATTGTTTTTTCATAAACAGCAAGGTCACTGGTGGTCTTAGTAATGGTCTCAGTGGGGTCGTAAGGGACAGCACCAGAATGGAGTTGTCTGAGGAATGAGTATAGGTGTAAAAGAGGATTCAAGAGTGGATGATGAGTTTTTTTTTTTTTCATGTTTGCTTTGAGAGTATTGAGTGAAGGGGCCCGAGAAATAAATGGCATAATAGGTAGAGAGGAGCATGAGAGTATGGTAAGTCTTTCCTTGTAATTTCTGCAAGTTCAGAGATTTTGACTAGAATATCTCCCCAGGATTTAGCCACAGCTATGATTTCTTTTAATCTTCTTAAAATCCTCAAAGAACAAGAAGTAGCCTCCTTTTATAGAAGTGAAAACCGAGGCACAGAGCTACTTGGTCAAAGTGGCATTGTGCTAAGGGCTTGATACCCAACATCCTTACCATTCTTCTCACCTTCCTGCACTGAGTTTATGTGTCTTTGTCTAAAATCCTTAGCACTGTGTCCAGCGGAGAGCAGGTGCTCAACAGGTCGAGTTACTGCTGTCACCTTTTAGATGATCAGTGTCGGTGTTGCCTGGAATTCTCTCTCTTGTGCAACAGCAGCTCAGATGGAATAAAGCTCGCAGTTGGACACCTAAGGCAGTGTCACGTTTGTCTGTGATGTACTAGATGTACTTGGGGTCCTTTTATATGAACAGTGTCCGTTAAACGCCAGCATCACAGTGCTGTCTTGTCAAGAAGTCCTTGGGAACTCAGACAACAGAAATGAGGAGGTCTGTGTAGTTCATCCCATGCTCATGGTGGGCCAGATCCTGATTTACTGGGATGCAAGATGACCATCTGCGCTATTTAAAATTTCCCTCCCTGTGTTACCTGAGTGTGTGCAGTTGGCCGCACAGGAGACTTCTCACCTTGCCCCCTTGCTACTGGCAGTTCTGCTGTCTCCTCCCCAGGGAGACTGGCTGGAAACTGCTGTCTCTGTTCCCCTCTACTCCTTTTGAAGCAGCTCTACTTAAAGATGAGATGACTCAAAGTGTGTTTTTACAAACTGAGCTTCTAAAACTAAAATATTAATTAAGTATTTACCTAGGAGATATTAGAGATTTAAAAAAATGATAATATCGTACATTACTATGTCCTGTATGAGAAGTAGTATATATAAACTCTAATTTGTTTGGATTAGTAATGTAGCCTCATTACCAATTGAGAGAGATACAAGAGCATTGATACAAAGAACTTAGCAGGCCAGGATCCCAGTGTTTGTTGCTGTCTTCATGTGACAGTTTACTAAGATGCTTAACTATAAGAGCCAGGGATGGCGGGGAAAGCCTGTAACCCCAGAAGTCCAGGAAGTTGATGCAGGAGGATCATAAATTGGAGCCCATTCTGGTCAGTTTGGAGACTTAGAGAGGCCCTATCTCAAATTTATTTTTAAAATATTTGAAACTGTTAGTCGATTTTTATTTTATTTCTAAAGTTTTCATTTTTTGCACATTTTCTCAGTTTATAACACATAGCACTATAAAACTAATATATATTAATTATACTTTGGATGTTGGATGTTCTCCCAAAAGCCCATATGTTAAAGGCTTGGTCCTCAGAGTGGTCCTTCTGGGAGGTGGTGGAAACTTTCTTTTTCCTTTTTTCTTTATTGGTACCTTTTAGGTATACAGTACAGTTCCAGTCATCATTGGGATCTTATACCTTTACATAATATATTTGGTTCTTGTTTTTTCCCCATTCCCCTGCCCACCCTTCACCCCCTCCACTCTTCCCTATTTACAGATTTTGTTTCCATTGTTTTCCCTTTCTCTTATTTTTTCTTTTCCATTCTTAGCTTTCCTCTACCCCTCTTAAATCCCCTACACCTTCAGACATTTTTTCCTATTACACAGTATCAATTATGCATTTTGTTTATCACACTAGATAAACTATTCAGTATTTACACATGTGTGTCCTATTAATTTCACTTGAGTATGTCCTCAATGTACATCCACTTAGCTATAAATATCTCTAGTTTCTCATTCTTTATGTCTGAGTAGTACTCCATTTAATAATTTTTTAAAAATCTTTATCCTGTCTCTAGTGTATGGGCAATTAGGCTGTTTCCAAGATTTGGCTATTACAAACCGTGCCTCTATAAACATGGGTGAGCATATATCACTGTAGTATGGTGCTTTTAATTCTTTTGGGAAGATGCCCAGCAAGGAAATAGGTGGGTCAAATGGGACTTTTAATCTTAGTTGTATGAGGTATCTCCATATTGTTTTCCACAGTGGTTGCACCAGTATGCACTTATACCAACAGTGAAGAAGGGTTCCTTTCTCCCCACAACCTTGCCAACATTTGTTATTGGTTGATTTCTTGATAGCAGCCATTCTTTCTGGGGTGAGATGGAATCTCAGTGTTGTTTTCATCTGCATCTCTCAAATGACCAGCAATGTTGAAGATTTTCTTATATGCTTATTTGCTGCTTTTACTTTTTTGTTTCAGAGATGCCTATTTTTGAAATGAGTTTTAAAAATTTGGGGGTCTGATTTTTTTATTTCTTTATATATTCTGGATAGTAGACCTTTGTCTGAGGAACTGGTAAAAAAATTTTTCCATATTGTATGTTGTCACCTAGCTCTGTGGGTGGTTTCTCTTGCAGTGCAGAAGCTTTTTTAAAAAAATGAGTACAGTTTCTCGAAGTAGGTATTGATGATGCTCTGGATTTCTCCTTGATCTGTGGTGACTTCACCTTTTTCATTCCTAATTGCATTTCTTTCTCTTTCTTTCTTTCTTTCTTTCTTTTTTTTTTTTGATAATGTTAGCTTAGGGTTTATTGATTTTATTTATTCTTTTGAAAAACCAACTCTTTGATTCATTGATGTTTTCATATTATTCTCTTGGTCTCCATTGTATTGATTTCTGCTCTGATCTTTATACTTTCCTCCCTTGTATGAGCTTTTGGTTTTTCTTGCTTTCCTTTTACTAGAAGGTTAAGATTCAGCATTTGGTTGTTTATTTGAGCTCACTCTTTTTTTCTAGTGTGGGCATTCACTGCTATAAATTTCTCTTGTAGATCCGCTTTCATTGTGTCCTATAGATTCCTGTGTGTTGTATAGGCATTATCACTAAATTGTAAAAACTGTGTAATTTCTTCTGTGACCCATTGGTTGTTCAGGAGAGTGTTGTTCAATTTCCAATTGTTTGTGAAGTTCTTGCGGTTTCATATGCTATTGATCTCAAGTTTAATTGTACTATGGTCTGATAATATACATGGGATAACTGAAACTCCTTTGCATTTACTTAAACATTTTCTATGAGCTAGTATGTGGTCTATTTTGGTGAATAACCTGTGTGCAGCTGAAGAGAATGTATATTCTGATTTTGTGGGGTGGAACACTCTGCAGATGTCCATTAAGCCCATTCATTCAAAAGCTTGGTTCTAGTATTTTGTTGCTGATTTTTTGTCTAGATGATCTATTTGTGACAGTAGGGTATTGAGGTCTCCCACTACAATTGTATTAGTGTATATTTGGTTGTTCATGTCTCTTATTAGTTGTTTTGTATGGTTGGAGGAATTAGTATTTGCTGCATATACATTTGTGACTGTCATCTCTTCCTCTTGGATTATTCCCTTTACAAGGATGTAGTGACCTTATTTGTCTCTCTTAATTAGTTTTGCTTTGAAATTTGCTTTGTCTTCAAAGAAGACAGCTACCCCTGCTTTTTTCTGGGGTCCTGTCACATGGAGAACTGTTTTCCATCCTTTTACTTTCAGTCTATGAGTTTCTTTTTGAACTAGATGTGTTTCTTGTATACAGTATATTGTTGGAGTTTGCTTCTTAATCCATTCTGCCAGTCTATTTCTTTTGATTGGTGAACTGGGGCCATTAATCTTGATGGATATGTGATATGTATTGAATTATCATCATCATGTGATTTTCCTATTGTTCTTTTTAATTTTTCCCTCTCTCTAATTTCTTGCCTTGCCTCCTGGATTTGCTATGTTGGGCCTCATGAAATTGTGACCTTCATTGTCTTTTCCTAGGATATTATTTATAATTGTTTTGGAGTGCTGGTTTTGTCTTCATGAAGATTCTCATGTGTTTTTTGTCATGGAAGTATCTTATTTCTCCATCAATTTTGAGAGTGAGTTTTGCAGCATACATCTGTTTGGGTTGGAGCTTGTTTTCTCTTAGGGATTGAAATACTTCACTCCAGGCTCTTCTTGACTTGAGGATTTGGGTGGAAAAGTCTGTTCTGATTCTGATAGACTTTCCTTTGCATGTGACTTGTTTCTTTTCTCTAACTGCTTATATTATTTTGTCCTTCTATTTAGTTTCTGGGATCTTGATTATTATATGACTAGGTGTAGATTTTTTTTTGTGATCATGACTATTTGGAGTCCTATAAACCTTACTTGTATGTATGTCAAATTATTTTGCTCTGTTTGGGAAGTTTTCTGTCATCAATTCTGTGAACAGTTTTTTTTTTTATGTCACTTGTACTTTCTTCTGCTCTTTCATGAATTCCTATAAGTCGTCTTATATTATTCTTATTTGCATCATCTAGGAGCTGTTGGATTGATTTCTCATGTTCCCTTACTTTTTTTTAATAGATCCCTCTTTTCATGGTCACTGACCATCATCCTGTCTTCTATATCTGATATCCTGTCTTCAGATTGGCTCAGCCTGTTATATATACTTTCAATAGAGTCTTTAATCTCCTGGACATCTGAATCCGTTTCATGGATTCCATTTCTTTCCTATGTTGGGCACTCATGGCTTCTGTTATGGTCCTGAGCTCATGTATTTTTTTGATCTGTTTCAGTTCTACAGTATCTAAGACTCTTTCACTGCACTCACCATCTCTGTAGTTATCATGGAAATTATTTCTGTTTTGAATTTTTCTAGAGCCTCATTCATCTGTTTTGTTACTTCCTGTGCTATCAGTTCAGGATGTCCACATGGTTGATTATCAGGCTTTTCCACCTCATTTTTTTCAGAATTTGCCTTTGATGAACAGACAGCCTTTGTTTGGGCTTGTGCCTTACTTGAATGTCTTCTCATTTCTATTTTTGTAGTTGGTACTGTCCTTGTTTAATTTCTGGGTTAATACTTCACTCTTCCTGTTATAGCTTGCCTTTAGGTTTTGAGTCTCTAATGACTCTGAGGCAATCTCCTTTTCATTATACCAGGTAGAACAATTGATCAAATCAATCACAGCACCTTAGCCCATGTAATACAATCAACAACAGAACAGCATTAAGCACAGCTTAGACAAATGACAGTTTGTGGTAGTTATTAATCTATCACCTTTAACTGTATGAATTAAAGAAAAATCAAGGCTAGAGCTCAGAACAATGCCCTTTATGACTCCCTGTACCTCTATGCTATGAATACAGGTACCAGCCTAGACAAGAGGTCAGGGGTGTGTGTGGGGAAGGGGGCTGCCCCTCCCACTGTTCCTCTGCCAAGGACCGCAGGAAAGCTCCATGCACTGTGCCTCTCTTCAAAAAAACTTTTTTAAAAGACTGGTATATAGCTGACTGGGATCAATCCCCAGTGCAGGAAAACCAAATACTTAATAGTAACATTGAAAGAAAATATTGGTAGATTTTTAACTTTGTATGGATGGAAGTAAAGGAATAAACCCTTAAAAATTATTTATATTTACAGAAAATGTGAAAGTTTCTATACATCTCCAATCACAATATTCAAAGTAAAAAGGCAGAGAATAAGCAGGTGGAAGGTGTGTGTGTGTGTGTGTGTGTGTGTGTGTGTGTGTGTGTTTGTGTGTGTGGAACACAATGCTAATATTGTTAATTATAAAAACCTGCTGTAAGAAGTTTCATGAGGGAATGTTCAAGTCCATGAAGAAAAATACGCCCCCTCCCTACAAAAATCACAAACAGGCTCTTTATTTTGGAAGATGAAATAAAATTAGCCTTTAAACATTTAGAAAATATTGATCTTAATTTGTAATCAAGTGAAAATTTAAGAAGTAGTCATGTTTTATTGGACTGTATAATTATCATAATCTCTATTAATGTGTTCCTTTGTTTCTCAAGGTTGGAATATACACCAAGGCTTGGACCTTAGCCAGTATATTTGTAGTCACAGCAGTTGTAATATCACTGCGGAGAATTTTACAACATGCAATGCATTATACACAGCCAGAACTGCAGCAGGCAATTATCAGGTCAATCTTCTATTTTGATTCTACTAATGTTGTGCTGGCTTCTATTGTAAATATAACATAAAGTAATTTAAATTTATTCTTTGCTTTCCAAATAGAATCCTTTGGATGGTTCCTATATATAGTGTGAATAGTGTAAGTATGTTTTGTTTTATTTCATGAACAGAATTTGTTCATATTAACAATGCTTATAAGAGAATACTTAAGGTCATGGAAGTATATCTACAATGAGGAGTTCAGTAAGAAAACAAAAAGGTTCACTTATTTTTAATGTTGATAAGAAGGTGTGAAGTATGATAATAGAAAATAAAATTGCAGATACATTGAATTTTCAAAATTCTATATATCTCAGCTTTTTTAAAATTTCAGATTAGTAGCTCTTAGTCCTTTAAAGAATGTAATATATTAAATTGCAGTTCTACTGTGATGTTCAACCTCTGCTGATGTTCAACTTCTTGATGTAAAATAGGTAGTGTTGGCATGTAACCTACATGCTCCCTTCCATGTACATTCATGCTCTCTGCACATCAAGTCCTCTCTAGAGGACCTGTAACACCTGACCCAGTGCAAATGCTGTGTATGTAATTGTTATCACTGAGGGAATGGTGACCCCAAAGATTGCTACATGTTCAGTACAGATGGAGGGTTTTTCATTTTTTTGTTACAAATATCTTCATT
The DNA here is from genome assembly GCF_012274545.1 of Fukomys damarensis. Classification (NCBI taxonomy): domain Eukaryota; kingdom Metazoa; phylum Chordata; class Mammalia; order Rodentia; family Bathyergidae; genus Fukomys; species Fukomys damarensis. The sequence goes on along the minus strand of NW_022900950.1, from coordinate 12,511,416 downwards.
TGAACCAAATGAATTTTGTAAAATTTGCCCTAAGGACATGACTGTGGCTCTAATTTGATTAGATATGAAGAAAATGGCTGTAGCAGCATTTTCTATGCTCATATCAAGAAGATTTTCAGATTAATTTTGAGAACTCAATTTAGCTTCTCTCATGTTCATTATTTATCCCAAACATTTATTTTTTATTTATCTATGTGTAAGATGTTTATTACTCTCTAAAATTATTTTCCAATGGCTGGGGATGTGGCTCAGTGATAAAGCATGTGCTTAGCATTTGATTCCAGCACCACAGACACACTTCATTTCACAGGTTGTCTGGTAGCCATTAGAATGATAAATTGTTATTGAGTGTTTAATATAAATATGTGACAAGACACCTCAAGTTTTAAATTAGCTTATTTTCATACCATAAATTGTACCTAAGATGCAACTATGTTTAATTTCTGTGCTTTTTGATAGTGGCTAGCTCTGATAAAACCCAGCGCTGCCATATATTTGAATACTTTCCGAGACGGCTATGAGGCATACATAATCTATAATTTCATGATCTTCCTGAACAACTACCTAACTAGTCAATATAGAGATGTGACAGCAGTCCTTGAATCAAAAGAACAACAAAAACATATCCCGCCTTTATGCTGCTTTCCACCATGGGAGATGGGCAAGTAAGTATGTTTGATTTTAATTCTTTTCTGTTTAGTTTTATTTAAGCAGTTCTTAGGTATCATTCAGTTTACTGCAAGGCAGTGTATTAAGTACCATGAGCAGGGCAAATGAAATAAGACTGAGCCCCTGCCTGGTGAAGTTCATAGTTTGAAGAGCAATGAAATACATTTTTATAACCCACATGTCATGTTTTTTACATTGTTCACCCAAACATAAAATCTCTACAATGCACTGCAGAAGAAAACCTTAGACATATGTAACAGATATCCTTTTACAATTGGGGCTCAAGATCGGCAGATGTTATGCATATTCACACACTAGTTAGAAGACTTGGGGAGAAAATAATCTAGATAGAAAAGCAGCAGATGATATGAAACAGGAGTAACAAAGAGCAATGTTTATTCTAGTAACATATTTAGTTTTCCCTGTTACATGTTCATGCTGATAATAAAGAAAAATTAAGCCTGAGTTATTTAAACCTTTTATTTTGAAATGTAAATTGAGGATAAGATTGCATTTATAACACAAAGGAACCATCAGATATGTTTCAGCTAGGAAATATTTGAAAACAGCGTTTAAGAAAGATTAATTTTGCAGCACTATAAAAATACATTGGAGAGTTGATGACACAAGATGTGGGGAAATACATTAGGAAGTTATAATAACTCATTTGTGAAATAAACTGAACAAAGGAATGAAATTGGAATAGAGACGAAAGACAGTGACCACTGATAGATGGGGAATGGGGGAAGTTGTAGGCTAAGGAAGATGAACGATGTAGAGGTGTAGTATGAAGTTAGACATAAATGTGGGTAGGGCTGCATTGCTTCCTACTTGGTATAGAAACATTTGGACATCATTCTTCATATTGCCTGTTCTGATCCTTTCAAATGAGAAGAAATTATGAAATTACTTGGCTTTTTAACAATAATAAGCTGCTAATGTGTTCATTCAACAGAAACCTACTGATGCCCTAATACGTGCCAGTATATAAGCATAGTGTAACACACAAAACAGACAGGGAACTTACAGTTTGATTAGGAGGGTTAGAAGTTAATAAATGCATAAATAGCTACGTATTTCAAGAAGTTCCATGAAAGAAAGAGAGCAAGAGAGCATGAGAGAACAAAGTAAGGATGAATTCTATAGATTTGGAATCAGGAGGTGATACTATGCTGGCAGTACTGTGCTCAGTTCCAAATACAACAAGGGCACATGGGGATTTGCAGTTCAAAAAGTAGACTGAAGGGTCAGTAGATATAAAATTACTAAAAGGAGACATGAAAAAAGGAATCTTGCTGAATTGACTAACAGGATTCTTAGTGTAAGAGCCAACAGGATTACAAAAAAAATAATAATAATAAAAATAAAGAAATTTAAAAAAAAATGAAGAAGAGGGCTCGAAAGAACTTGTGTTAAGTGTGGCTGTTAAAAACCCATCAAAAGAGAAACCATTATAGGATGATGATATAAAAAGAACTGGTTTGATTAGTGTATCTTTTAAATATTAATCTAGTTGAGTTTATCAATCTTATTTCATAAGGATAACTTTTGGGGTCTTGTTTAAAAAAAGCACAGGAGTAATGGTGTCTGTTAAGAAGTGACAGGGAGCATATTGAGGGAGATTAATGGCAATATATCTTTTACTGTAACACATTTTTTAAAATGTAAGCATTTAGTGTATGTGAGGATCACATTGTGTGTGTGTGTATATATGTGTGTGTGTGTGTGTGTGTGTGTGTGTGTGTGTGTGTGTGTGTGTCTCCAAGCAGCCTGTGGAGAGCTCTCCCTTGCTCCACTGTTCACAGGAGCATGGACAGTGGTGAGCAGTCATACAAGGTCCCACTTCTGAAAGGTTCACCACCACCCTGGGGACCAAGCCTATGTGAGCCTTTGTGGGAGACTCAAAATATACCAAATTC
>NW_022900950.1:12504591-12508482 GCF_012274545.1 Fukomys damarensis | reverse complement strand
ACACACACACACACACACACAGATACACACACATGTAGAGTTCACTACTCAGTCTTTGCTCCATAAAAATACAAGGACTGTCTTAGCTTTTTGTTACTGTGACAGACTACCTGAGGTAGTTAATTTAATGGAGGAAAAAGTTTACTTTGGCTCATAGTTTCACAAGTTTCAGTCCATGGTCACTGGCTCTGTTTCTTTGGATTGTGGCAGCATAACACATCATGATGCGAGCATGTGGCAGAGGAGGCCAGTTCACCACATGGTGACCAGGAAACAGAAGAAGAGGCCAGAGTTACAGTATTCCCTTTCTGAGTCACCCTCACACCAGGATCTGACCTCTTTCCCATAGGCTGCACCCTCTAGAGGGTCCACCACTTTCCAACAGTGCCACAGGCTGGGAACCAATCCTTTAACATCTGGGCCTTTGTGAGACATTTCAGATCCAAACTGTAACAGGGACCCACTTCCGTTCCTTTTGTTGTGTGTGGCACTATTCTGGAACTAGGCCTATATAAAAAAGGAGATCTTTCACAAGATATTCTTGGAGAATAACTTTTTTTAAATGCTATTTAGATCATTTGCTGCCTTCCTCATCCTTCCCCAATAATGTCATTCATCAAAGTGATTTTAATTTGGAGTCTTTGAGGATGTTCTGATGCTATTTAAATAAGAAGTTGAAATGCTAAATTTGGTTTTCTTTTTCAGAGTTCTTCTATTTGGGTGCAAACTAGGAGTTTTACAATACATACCAGTGAGAATTGTGACGACTGTGGTTGCTGTGTAAGTACATAGTTTTTACATCATTAAAAACAATACTTGTACCCCTGGGAACAAAGAGCAAAAAAATGTGTGAATTGTTCATAAAACAAGCCTAGTTTGCTGTAAAAGAATCACAATATGTAAAAACTTTATTGAGATGAATAAGTGTTAATGGGCAAAGAATCACCAGGATTCATGTTCCCTCTAGAGTATGCCACAATGCATTTTTAATGTGAATGATCACATAGCTTTATAGAAGCTGTGGTTAAGTAAAAGTATGTTACTTCTGGATGACTACATGAATTTATCATAGTTAATTTAGAGTATATTGGGAGTACTATTCCAAAAAAATCTTATTTTTCTTTAAATATTGTCAAGGTTTTTAGAATTCGAGGTAACATGAAATATTAAGCTATCTGATGAAACTATTTCCTAAAATTTTAAGAATATGAAGTAATTTAAAGAAGGTAGACTGTATGTCTTATCTGTCAGTCCTTACTAACACTCTGTGTGCTCACAAAGAAAAGATGGAAAGAATGGTTCAGTTCTTTATTTTGTCATTTTGAGCAGGAATCTTAGTCAGCTAAGATGAATATATTTCTTTATGAAGGTATGCATTATTTCTGTGCAGCTTAGAAACTGGATGAGCATGCAAATGAACATTAAATGTGAAATATACTTGAAGGGACTGGCTATTCATAATGACCTCTAAGATAATTTAGGGGGAAAAATGAGCTAACAATTACAATCAACCTTTTCAAAATTAGACAGCATAGTTTTGTAAACAGTTAATAATTATTAACTTTCTAGTTAGCTTTTTAACTCTTTCTAGTTCAATATATTGGTCTTAGTTTTTGTATTTCCTTCAAATTGACACAATAATCATGGTAACATTTCCAGAAAATGCTTCTGTTTTAATTTTTGAGTCATCTCTGGGACCAAAGTCAAGTGATTATAGGATCACTCAAATAAACTGACTTCCGAGTTTAAGCACTGCTGTCACTGTATCTTAAAATATCTGATTTAATCATAAAATTGTGTCTTTTACCCTGCTTTGTAGCATCTGTAAATCACTTCACGTATATCATGAGGGAACTTTCAATCTTAAGGATTCCTGCATTTACTTAGTAATTATAAGCAGTAGCTCTCAAGGGGTAAGTAATTCATCTCTGGAACTCTGCTTTAATCATTATTTCTTGGAATAAAGCTCAATTGCTTCCTTTTGATCTTGAAATTTAATTTATATAAATAAATTGAAAAGCTTTATACATACTTTTATAGGATATAAACATTCAATAACAACTTTAATTATTTGGTGAATCATACTCTGACCTGTTGATTGTGTTTGTTTGTTTATCTCTGATTCTCATTGCTTAGCTCTGTGTGCATATCATGAATAAAAGCAGTGTTCTCTGAATAAACAGGACCAAGGAGAAAACAAACACACACAATGGGCACGTTCAGTAAGAGAAACTGTCTAACTGGTATATACCAGCACTCCAGGTTTAAATAAAAATGGGATAATAGAATTTGTTGACATCATGTAATTGGAATCAGAGGAAATTAAGACTGCCACAGTTCTAGAAACTGAAATGTTCTGAAGATATAACTATTGATCCTGCGAATTCAAAGTGCATGCATCTGATTTCAAATCTTTGGTTAATGATTTCAGCAGAATAATATTTTAGATGTGATGCATTATATTAAAGCTTTATAATAAAAATTAAATAACCAACTATCCAAAATTTTTCTACATGTGCGTCTTCTTTATGACCAATAATTCTTTTTCTGAGAATATATATATATTTCTTTTTTATTTTATTTTTTTGAGACAGGATCTTACTATGTAGTTCAGAATACCCTTGAACACAGTATGTAGCCTAAGATGGCCTGAAACTCACAATGATCCTCCTGCCACAGCCTCCCAAATACTGGGATTATTGTAAAGAAATGCTCAGTATTTATTTTGACTGAAAAGTGTTGTTTGTAACAGCAAAAGCCTGGAAACAGCCCAAAGTCCTGTGATAGGAACTAATTAAATATATTATGATCAGGCTCTTGACCAAAATATCAGTCCCTTTTTAAGAATGATCCTTATAAAGTGAACAAAAATTTTATATTGAATTCATGACAGTTATCTAAAAAATAGCTTATACTTGAAACTGTAGCTCAGTGTAGGGAGCTTGCTTAGCATGGGCCGGGTCCTGGGTTTGACTTGTAGCTCTACAAAAGAAAAAAGAAAAAAAGAGTGTATCTATACTCTTGGATATATAGGGTCGGATAGGGGTCTGAGTAACTTTATTTGTCTTTTATTGCTTCTGGATTCTGAAACACTTCAAGTGAACATTTTATTATTTTAATGGAAGCAGTCAAATTTTAGGAAAGTGTTTCTGCCATTCTAATGTGGCATTACATTGTTATAATTGAGCTCTAAAATAAACCATAGGCACTGATTTTCAAAAGTAAATTTACCTGGACTGACATGCCACCCAGAAGAAAAATTGCTTCCCTGATTCCTTATTTTCTGATTTCCTGGTCACAATTTTGTTGAAACCGTTCTTGTTTAAGGTGCTGTGTTCCTTCATATATGTGCAATGTTAGGTAACAGAGGGGATAAGAAGATGAACCATTAAAAATGGTAACTTGTATTTAAAAGCCATTACAGACTTTTTATTTTGGCTGAACAAGTGTTTTCTTCCATGGATGTCTGCAGGGAGGGGGATTTATATCTCTTTTGAGAACTTTGATTTTGTAAATATATCCCTAAGGAGAAAAAATTAAATGTTTTTTGTTAATCTACAGAGTAATAGAGCCTAGAAAATTTTGCCTGAACTGTACCAAGCCTCTGGTTTATAATTTAATGTTGCTTTAGTTATCCTTACTGCAGTTGTTTAAATGTGACTCTCGTTCACAGGTAGCTATGTATTGCCTTACTTTGTTCTATGTCACGTTCAAGAAAGAGTTCAAGCCAGTCAACGCCATTGGCAAATTACTCAGTATGAAGTTATTCATTTTGGTCTCTTTTTTGTAAGTGTTGCTTTCTCTTAAATGTTCTCATTTTTCTAAAGTGCAATAAAAATGTTGATTTTCAGGTATTGTTAGCAGAAGGTGGATTAAAATGACTCTACTTGA
>NW_022900950.1:12494779-12503934 GCF_012274545.1 Fukomys damarensis | reverse complement strand
ATGAAATGAATCCTGGGTTTTGGTCTTTCTAGTCTATTTCTCTTTCTGCTTTTTTCCTTAGTCTCTGGGTGGTGGATTGAGAATACAGTGTCCTTCGCTAGGAAATGCTTGACTTGGGAAGTGCAAAATAGATTTATGAAGAAGTAAATCATTTTTGGAAATGGAATCATGAATATAATATGAAATGAAAATGGCTGCAGAAACTTAAGTTCTTTTGAAAAGTGCTTGGTGAAAGATAGCAATTTATTTATTTTTAATTTTTAATTAATTAAGTTTATCAGTACATTTGAACTTTTTTTTTCTTTTTTTCCTCATTGGGTTTATTGGTACATTTTAGGGATACAGTACAGTTACATTCATTGCTGGGATCCTGTACCTTTACAAGACAGATCTTGGTTCTCATTTTTTCCCCTTGTCCCTGCCCTCCCTTCACCCCCCCTCCTCTATTTACAAAAACTCTGTTTCTATTTTTTCATTTTCTCATATTTGTTTCTTTTCCCTTGTTTCCTTTCCCCTACCCTTCCCACTTTCCCTACACCTTTAGCCGTTTTCTTCCTATTTCACTAGATTTAAGCCCCAAAGTTGGCTGCTATTTTTGTTGTTCTTACAGGACTTTCTTATTTGTCTGGAAGTATTTGTGGTCGCGATTGCCCAAAATTACCTTTTCCCTTATAAACCTTACGTGCGGAGTCAGGAAGAAGGCTCATGTTTCAAATCTTTCTTGGCCATGAGGAACTTCTCAGATGCTACAGACGATGTCGCTGAACAGATTAGTCATATGGGTACAAGTACCAGCCATTCAACTCTTTCAAGTAAGTAGGGAATTTGGTTCTCCCACTGAAGCCATGTATTCATCATTTAAGAAACCAAAAGAAGGAGGCAGCTGAGCAGCAAAAGAGCACCAAGGGCCTCATGGCCTCATGGAGCCAGAAGTCTTAAAAATACATCCTTATAATGCCAGCCAGCAGGTTGAGGTTCCTCCTGGTGTCATACAAAAAGAAAAATCCAAGCATAGCTAAAAAGATGGCTAACTGCAAATACAGTGCTTGTTGTGTGGTTCCAATTAAAAGGAAGGAACAGGAGGCTGTGTCTGCAGAAGTGCTATAGATGACGAACCACTTAATCTTTCCAAGTTTATTTCTTCAAGTTTTGAATTAAATGAAAAACTTTCTAGTGCTGCCATTCAGATTCCTGAAGCAGTTATCTGGAATGTAGTGACTCAAGAGCCCCAAAGAAAGAGGCTATGGCTGATAAGCATCCTAACAACAATAAACGGTAGAAAAAAGGCAGAAAAATGGATGGAGAAGTGTGCATTAAAGAGCCAGCAGACTGAAGATTTATTTTCCAGTCTTTTTTAAACTTTAGGGAGTTCTTAACTGTGTGGCAGGAACCATAGTTCAGTTGCAGAGTGCTGGCCTAGCATGCAGGAGGGCCTGGTTTCAGTCCCCAGCACAGTGAAAGAGAAATCTTAACTGTCAAGTTTTAGGTAACAGTGGTGTCTGAACTTTTTATTTGTTTAAATAAAGATTATTTTTCTTATAAAAAAAAAAAAGAAACCAAAAGAAGGGCAGGGGATTTAGCTCAGTGGTTCTGCCACCTGTTCGCAAGTCCAAGGTCAGGAGTTTGATTCCCAGTACAAAAAAAAAAAAAAAAAGAAAGAAAAAAAGAAAGAAAGAAACCTGTTTAGAGCAGTACCATGGTACAGGCTTTTCAAAAGGAGGGGAGAGGAGAGGAGGGAACTTGTATTATGTTAAAAATACCTTGGCTAATGTGGAACCCTTTGTATTACTTTAAAGGATGCACCATCTGTGGACAACACAAACGAAAAAATCACACTGAGGGTCAGGATGAAAAAATTCCCACTGGCGGTCAGGATGAGAAATAAAACTCACCTTCCTTACCACCAACCTCTGAAGATGGCTTTTCTTGTGTCTCTTCTCTGCCACGTGCTGTGACACATCACACTGCACACACTGTGATCAACATGCCTGAGGAAATGGTTGGTGAAACTGCAGGAGCAAAAAAGTGTGAATATATTGCCCTTACTATACCAGATGAAGTGGTTAGTGACAGCCCAGATGACACTTCGGAGACGGGAGAAGAGGAAGCGGTGAAGGAGGTAGATGAGTGAGGGGTGCCGGCCTCAGGCCCGGGGAGTGCACATCCTGGGCCCAAGTGGACACCCCGGACCTGAGTGCCTCTGCAGGGCCCCGTGAGGACCCTTTTCACACAGGTACGTTTTCCTGACTTTATGGTGCTTTTTACATCTGAACTCAGGATTTAACAACTATTTCTGTGTTGTTTTATAGAGCAGGTAGTTCTTTCATCTACCAGCTTTTCCTGGTTTTGATAGGGGAAAGTGTGGAGTCAAAAGAAATCTTCTTCCATTCTGCTATGCTAGGTTTCCTTGGGAATGTCACACTAACTGGATATTATGGGGTGGTAATACCTCCCTCAGATTTGTGAAAATTATGTGGCAAAATGCTTGGAAGATTTCACACATACTAAGTTCTTGCCTTCCACTATCATAAACCCATAACATTTCTTTTAAATTTTCCTGTGTATGGTGGGAGGTATAAAAATGTCCCACTATTTTTGTTTTTCTTTTTCTTTGTTTTGTGGTTCTTTTCAACTGTTTTAGGACCTGGGAAGGACTCTTTAAACAATTTCTCTTCTTGGCTACATGAACTACTATAGAAACATTCCTTTTCCTTGTGTGGTATTGGATCCTAAGACTACATTACACATCTGGATGAGTGAATTCAAGAGAAGGGTACCGACACTTAGATCTGCTGTCTGACAGGAGGAACTAAGAGTAAATTTGTACTACTTCCTCAAAGATTTGTATTACAGGAGTTTTGAATTCAGGCTTGGGGTTGCAGGTAGCTACATGAAGTATAAAAGGGAAAAGGTCTTCAGTGGTAATAGTCATAATATGTAGTACTTGGTGAATGATGATAATACTATCAAAATAAATCAAAATGTTGATTAATTGGCAATATCCTTTTGGGAAGAAGACATAGAAATAATGATACTATAAAGAATATAGCACCCAGATTTGGAAGCTTATTCATACACTATTAAATAATTTTGTACTTCTTTCTTTTCATTTATCTGTTAGAGATACATTTAGATTTCTTTTCTTCCTTTAGAGATACTTGAAATATTTTAAATCACCAAATTGCTTTTGGTTTAGAGGCTCAATTATTTATCGAATCTTCACTTTAGTTTCCTTACCTGTAGAATGAGAACAATATCACCAAGTGTGTTGATACCTCTACACATCTGAAAAGAATGGAAAATGTGTATTGCAAACTATCCTGCAGTGTTTTTACTTTGTGCTTAAAAACTCTTATGTAAGAATTTCAAGGTCTAGTGAAACTAGAAAGAAGACATTTGAAGAGTTACTCTATTGAATTCTGTACTGATATACTCTGTCCGTTACTTACATGACTAATGAAGTTACTTTAGTGGTAGGAAATTGTGATGATATTGAAAACATAGCAGGAGAAATGGAAGGAACTACTCCAGAGGAAGTCACTGAATACTCAGGTAATCCTTTTATCGCTTTAATACATAAGTTGTGAGGCTTTCAGATCTGTTGGAAGCTTCCTATTTTCTTATGCTGAATTATGTTTTAATCCACTAATTTTTCCACAACATGATGACTTTTTGTGTGCTTTAAAAAAGTATTTAGAGCAGATCTTTTTTCCACAAGGTGACATAATAGCTCTGTTCTGTGTTGGTTTTGTTTTTAAAGGCAAAGTGGGCTATTTTTAAACTTGAGAACTTCTTACCTGTAATCCCAGCAGTTCCAGAGGCTGAGGCACAAAGATTTTTAAGACCTGACTTGACTTTTTAAAATGCTAACTATAGCTGAAAAAGCCAGAACAGGTCATGTGTGTTAGTTACGTTTTTCTCATTGCTGAGACAAAATACCCGACACCCTAAATTAGAGGGGAAGGGGTTTATTTGGCTTACAGTTTGTAGAGGTTTCAGTCTGTAATCAGCTGGCTCCAAGACAGAAATAGCAAACAGGCATTGCAGAGGAGACACAACATGGTGCACACATGAGCAAAGGCAACAAGGGTGAGATTTAGAAGCATCTTTTTGCCACTTTCATCTTATTCAAACACCAGGATTAAGGCAGTGCCAAACTAATCTCTCATATGTAGTTATCTAGTAACCACACGCCCTTAACCCCAGCATCACACATTCCAGATTCAACTACCTCTGAAAGAAAAAGTCCCACCTCATGCATATGAGACTTTGGGGGGACATTTAAACACAACCATAGCATTCCACCCCCAAAGACTCATGCTTATGCCTTTATGCAAAAAAAAGCATTTAGTCCATCTCTAAGAGTTGCCAAAGTCCTAATAGTTTGACCATTGCTGAAAAGTCCAAATCCAAAGTCTCCTCTGAGAGTTAAAGCAAACTCTTAGTTTTAAGCCCCTATGCAAGTGAAAAGAAAGTTGAACACTTCCAACATTCGGTGGCTCATTTGCATTCCAAAAGGTACAAACAGGAATACAAAAGAATGGGACCAAAGCAAGTTCAAAATCCAGCAGGACAGGCATTAAATCACATAGTTCCACTTCCAGCGTCAGAGGCAATCTGCAGCAGGTTGTCAACTTGAAAAGGCTTGGGTGGCTCTTGTAGCTTTCCCCAGATGATCCACACTCCTGGCTTCTTCAGACTTCTGGGGTCCCTCATAGCTCCACACACTGCCCTCTCAGGGTAACAATGCTTGATTCCACCACTCTTGCACTTTGCATGTCCCTGAAACCAGAACCACACGGATGATACCAAGGTCTGCTGCCAGCTGGAGGAGTTGCAAGGCTTCCTTCTCTCTTGGCTGTAGTGTGCCTGGATTGATCCTGAGGTACAACTTCCCTAGGCCACTGCCATTCTGGAACTTGATCCTCTGGGGCTTTCTTCTCAAAGAAAATATTTCACTTTTACAAGTCTGAGACTGCAAAAGCTGGAATCCTGCTGCTTCCTGTGAGGCTGTCAGGCCATCTTTTCTATTCTATTCCATTTCAGTAATCAAGACCTCCTCTGCTCTACCTTTGCAGTCCACAGCTTTACTGAAGCTTCCTTTCTGGCCCCGCTCTAAATGTTTTATATGGAAATGTCTCTTAATCCTTAGCAAATAAATTACAGTAGACATAAAAAGTAATTCATATTTATACCTTTCCTCCCTTCATTCCATGTGTCCAGCTTTTACTATTCTATAGCTGTGTTCTGGGAAAGATACAGTGAACTTCAGGGCTCAGATTGGAAGGGGAGAGGCAAGAATCCAAAGTATCAAAAAACACTTGAGCTCCTGGACTGCGCGACAACAGACCCAGCAAGGACCCAAAGACCCCAGAGGGAGTCTTTTCAGCTGCATGCCTGTAAAAAACATTTTTCATATTGATCATGCTTTATTAGCAATTATTGGAAAATGTGCAAAAGTTTCATCCAGTTAGTATTTTGGCATTTTGTTAATTTCTTGGTTTCATAATCTGAAGCACATGCATATTAAGTAGAAATTTTAGTTAGACTTTAAATGTCTGTAATACATTTTGTACCCTATTCTTCTTGAGCAATATATCTGTATCTATTCAGCTATTCTTTCTGTGAATTTCTGTGGCACTAGCCAACAATTTCTACACGTCACAGCCAATAGAGGATTGCTCTTTTCTTTTAAAAGTAGAATGAATTCATTCCAATAAGTGGAATATAACCATTTTAATGAGCCATTGGCACTTTAATTACTATTCATTCAAGTATTGAAGTTCTTTTTCCCTGGTTTTATGGTGTAAGTTTGCCTGAATCTCAGAGGAGACTTTGGATTTGTATTTTGCAGCAATGGTGGAACTGATAATACTTTGACAACTCTTAGTAAAAGACTGAGTGCATTTTACATAAAGAAAAGAATATGAGTCTTTAGTGGTTCAAGGATAGAGTGTAATGGTTTAGATCTAAAATATTCCCTACAAGCTTTGTGTGTCTAATATGATTGGATCCTGGAGGTACTGTACTTATCAGTGGGTTTGTCTACTGATAAGTTCAGAAATTGATTGTGCTGTCAGGAGGTGGAGCCCAGTTGGAGATGGGTCACTTTGGATGTGATAAGGAAAGGTATATCTTTGTCCCCAACTCCCTTTCTCTCTGCTTCCTGGCTGCCATGGGTTGAGCCCTGTTTTTTCTCTGCTGTGTCCCTGTGCCATTCTCTTCCTTTCTTGGGCCAAAATAAAGCTCTCCCCCTTAAGCTGTGGGCATCAGGTATTTTGGCCCAGCAATATGAAAGTGATTAAAAATTCAAGGAAGGAAAGAATGTCAAAGCTGTCTGAATGATCGTGATGTCAAGTGCTACAAAGAGGTCAAATAAGATAACTGAAGGCTTCCCTTTTGGTTTTGCAAAAATAATATTGATGTGGCTGGTGACCTTGGCAAAAATGCTTCCAGTCACATGGCCATGGTTGAATCCAGATGCAACCATTTGGAGAATGGACAGGAAACAAAGAACTGAGATAATGAATGTTGACAGCTCTTTTATGAAAAATGTTAGTGAAAAAAGGATAAAGATAAGGAAGTAGCTGGGAAAAGATGGGAGATTAGGGGAGAGTTTCAATTTCCTATTTAATGTAGGAGAGACTTGAGTGTATTCAAATTTTGGTGATGTGAAATAACCAGAGGAGAGCAAACTGCTGAAAGAACTGAAGAGGGATGAGTTGGGTCAAAAGGAGGAGGCCTCTCAGATAGTAGAAGATGAAAGGTCCCATAATTCTTGATAAGGGGCTCTCTTTAATTATATAAAGGAGGGAAGAGTGAGCTCAGTGGCAATCAGGAGTGCTTCCAATTGCAAATAGCAAAAAGCTTAGCTAATAGTGCCTCACTCAAGCAGAGGTTTATTTTTCTCATAGAACAAGAAATTTTAAGTAGCCAATTGTAGACATTGCTTCTGCATATCAATTATGTCAGCACTGGGGTTGACGTCACTGCACTTGTCCTCCTCACTGCACAGTGTTTTCTTCTGAGGTTGTAAAGGAAGCAAGAAAGAGGAAGGGATGATGTTGGCTACCCTTGGTACTTTAATCAGGAAAGCATTTCTAGAGGCCTCCAGAATTCTGTTTCCAGGACTAGGTCATGTGGCCACCTCTAAGTACAAGGGAGTCTGGGAAAGCATTTCATCCTCATGGTGGAAGAAACGATCTTCTCTACATACCTGAAATAAGTCATGGCTGTTTTACTATTTCTCATTATAGAAAATATACTTTACAATATGTTCTAAATTGGCATTTAAAGGGAATATAGATTGTTTTTAAAGCTTATACTGTCAGTTACTATTTAGCCCATAGTTTTTTTTTTCATCTGATATTTATCTTTGGCTTCAGTGGAGACTGTTCTATCAATATTTGAGTTTCTCTTTAAGGAAAATTTGTCAATGTGCTTCAGAATACTATATTGAACAAAATCATTCTATTATAAGTATTGGTTATTTTATTAAAGAGTAAGGACTTAGAATTACTCTTTCATGTCAGGAAAAAGAAAAGTATATGAAGGGACTCATTTAGTTCTCTTTAAGGGACCTGTAACCCTTCTGAGCAGTAAATTCTCTCAGTTAATATCTTTGCTATTATTAGCACCTGGTTTCTTCATCCATTAAACAAAAAATGTATTGATCATCTTCATGAGCTAGGCACTACTCTTAGTGCTGGAGAGTCAGTAGTAACAAAAACAATAACACTCCCTGAGAGAGCTTCATTTTAGGTGGGAGAGACAGACAAACACATGAACACATAAATAAATCACAGATGGTAGTGAGTTTATGACTGAAAGAGGTGAGCTAGTAGGCTAGAGCAATGGGGGAGGCTGCTCTAGTTGTAATGAGGAGGGGTATCTCTGGGGAGGTCCCAGCTGAGCTGAAATTATGAGAGAATAGAGCTTTCCAGGGTGAAGGGGCACATAGGAATGAGAGGCTGGGTGTGGTGTGTCTCGAGAGCAGAAGGAAGCCAGTGAATGAGGGGTGACAAGGAGGAGACAAGGCCACTAGGAGTCTGTAGTCTGCTCTAAGGGCAGTGGGAAACCACCACATCCACTCCAAAAGCTATGTGGGATGAGATTCAGGTTAGTGACAGGCAGTGACTCTAGGAAGATAAAGGGCTTCTCAGCAGTCCAGGAATGACAGAAGAATGATTCAGACTCAGATTCAGTGTAACTATGCTAAGAAGTGTTTGGCCTGGGAGGTAACACATCTAGGGGCCTTCTGAAAACCCAGGATAGAGGGTTTCATTAAAAAATAACTTCATAGGAGATAACAAAGAAGATCGCACTGCTTTTCTTTAAATGAAGATAAGCTGTTTTTCTAAATCACATTACTTGCTGACACCATTAAAACATACAATATTAGAATCGGAAGGAATCACAGAGTCCAATTACCTGCTTTCACTCTAGCTTCAATGGGTAGAATTCAGGGAAAGCATGTAATATCAGGAATATGAAAAGTGACCATGAATATTTTCTTGTAAAATTACAGAACAAATATTAATGTATTAAAACCACAAATAATTTTCTTAGGTTTAGAAAAAAACTAAGTAAATAAAATTCGACTAAATCTTGTCTGCCTGTAAGACATAAATCTTTCAACTGCCTAGACTTCTAAATAGCAGTGGAGTGACTATAGCCGTATCACTTCCTTCAGTTTTGAGCCTTGGTTGTCTTGATCTTGAAATCGGATTCCTTTGCCAGGATTTAGCGACTCAGAATTCTAAGACTTCCTAATGTGAACCAAAAGAAGGTACCACATACTATGATTTAAATCAGTCAGTTTCTGAACATTTAAGTTTAAAAGAAATTATAATCTTTATCTCCTAAAGATGTTGAAAATTTTGTAAGGAGTAGAAGAGACTCAACAAGTATTGACTGGCATCCATAAGTGTCAGGCACTGAGAATATAGCAGTGATCAAAACAAACAAAACAAGGTCTTGCCCAAATGAAACTTATGTTCTACAGTGGAGGAAGACCAATAAAAAGCAATTGTTGTAGTTACCTTAAATGTACCAATAAAACTGATTAAAAAGAAAAATGTCAGATGGTGATCAGTGTGGAGGAAAAAGCATAGAAGAGGTGTTCCATCCAGATGGAAAGACCAGCAAGGACAAAA
>NW_022900950.1:12490206-12490822 GCF_012274545.1 Fukomys damarensis | reverse complement strand
TGTGTATATGTTTGGTTGTTGATAGAATTTTAAATATTAATGCTATACTTCTCTTGTATGAATTTTGTTTGTGAAGAATCATAAAACCATGTGACCCAGATAATGGGAATATGCAATAGGGACTTACAGTTGGGAGGTTAAGCAGAGTTCAATAGTTAGAAAATAAGAGAACCCCTCTGCTGACCTTTGTTTCACATTAAAATGACTGGAGTTTGACACTAAAATGACAGCTGGTTAAAACAGCTTGAGATTTCAAAGTCCTTGAGTACATATAAATATTATGACTGATCTCATAAGTGTGCTGGAAGATGTTTTAAGAAAGGTCCTTAGCTTAACTATTTGCTACATTCTCCCCTTTTGGTTAAAGAAAATGTTGCAAAATTTTTTTATCTTCTGGGTTTAGAGGAAATAGAATAATTAACAACGCATATTTGAACTCAACAGAACCATGATTAGAGGTCAACACTGTGAATGTAAATCATATCTTTGTGTATAGCCTGAAGATTCTGCCCCAAATTATCTTCAGATAATGAGATATGAATAGTAATAGTACATAAAATATAAACTAAAAGGTATTTTTGCCACTCCCCTTTCTACAACAGAACATGTTGAGGCA
>NW_022900950.1:12455465-12489706 GCF_012274545.1 Fukomys damarensis | reverse complement strand
CCACATGGATCTTTGTGAAGACTTCCACCTTTGCTTTGAATTAGGAAGCTATGGGAAAGTTCTGAGGAGAGGAAGAATATGGCTAATCAATAATCAGTACCAAACATGAGTTGAAAGTACTGGGGTGTGTATATGTTTGGTTGTTGATAGAATTTTAAATATTAATGCTATACTTCTCTTGTATGAATTTTGTTTGTGAAGAATCATAAAACCATGTGACCCAGATAATGGGAATATGCAATAGGGACTTACAGTTGGGAGGTTAAGCAGAGTTCAATAGTTAGAAAATAAGAGAACCCCTCTGCTGACCTTTGTTTCACATTAAAATGACTGGAGTTTGACACTAAAATGACAGCTGGTTAAAACAGCTTGAGA
Organism: Fukomys damarensis; assembly: GCF_012274545.1. Taxonomy (NCBI): domain Eukaryota; kingdom Metazoa; phylum Chordata; class Mammalia; order Rodentia; family Bathyergidae; genus Fukomys; species Fukomys damarensis. Next base: position 12,489,331 of record NW_022900950.1, on the reverse strand, counting down.
TTTCAAAGTCCTTGAGTACATATAAATATTATGACTGATCTCATAAGTGTGCTGGAAGATGTTTTAAGAAAGGTCCTTAGCTTTATGTAAATCACATCTTTGTGTACAGCCTGAAGATTCTGCCCCAAATTATCTTCAGATAATGAGATATGAATAGTAATAGTATATAAAATATAAACTAAAAGGTATTTTTGCCACTCCCCTTTCTACAACAGAACATGTTGAGGCAAGGCAAGCTCTCTGAAATCCAAAGTTGCATCATGGGCAAATCCTTTCCTTCACTCTACTCGCAACATTCCACAGGGCACATCTACCAACAAGCTATTATTGGCACTGATTTCTTTAAAATTTTCTCAACTTTATCTTTAAAATGTCCTTCAAGTTACTTTTTATCGGAAACCTTATACATTAATTCTTTAGTGTCTTTTGTGCAATTTTCTATGGGTAATGAAAACTTGGGATGAATGAGTAAGAAGAATATTAAGCTACAGTGATAAAAGTCAGAATGATATAGTTTGTTATTGGACGGGATAGATTATCAGCAGGACAGAGTTCAAGCAGAAGTTTTCCCATGAGACTTCAAATATTTCTCAAAGATATTGGCACCAATTAGTGAAGAACTAATATAGAAAAGTAGAGGTTAACTAGGGTCATGCAGTCAACGAGTGTGGATCTGAGAGTGGAAGCTAAAGGGAGAAAAGGTGGTGCCAGTCTGGGGTAGGCAGGTTTGCAAAAGAAGAGGGAGAGGGCAAGTACAAAACAGCCTGAGATTAATGATTTTATTTCTCCATTCAGTTTCTAATTTTTGAAAAAGGTGGTGCATGCACATGGTACAGAACCAAAACATGGTAACTGAAAATTGAATGAGAAGCTAAATTTCTGCCCCAACTCCTAGGCTATCATTCCCCAGAGGACCCATGTGTTCTCCTATATCCCTCCCAGAAACTGTGCACACACACAACCCTTTCTATGCAGCTCTTCCTTTGTGAACTGTAGCATTCTCAACAATGCCTACATGCTGCACCCACATGGCATGCAAATCATGCAATTACTCTGTGCTTTCTTAAGCAGAGCATGGACTTCATTTCTCAGAACCACCTCCACTGCTCTTCTTTTCTTAAATTTCCCCTTTTATTAAAATTCCACTCCCACAAAAAACTAACGCATTCCTGTGGTAGCATTTAATCTACTCATGAGGGCAGAGACTTCATCACCTAATCCCTTCTTTTTTGGCTTTTTTATTAGCATGTGTTTATAATACATAGTTACGTTCATTTTGAAGAACTGGTACATCTGCATGTCACATTTGTACTCCCATAGACACATTGTGGGTGGCCATGTTGACCCCTATTGATGGACATTTGTCTGGTCTGTGATAGAGAACTGGGTGATGGTAGAACAGAGAATAAGTGTAAACTCTGTTAATGTATCCCCTTTGCTTGTTGAAAGAGGTTGTTCGTTTTTTTCTTTTTAAGATGGTGTCTCATGATGTGGCCCAGGCTGGCCCTGAGCTCTTGGGCTCAAGCAATCGTCTTGCCTCTGTTTCCCTAGTAGCTAAAGGCATACTCATTGAGTTGATAACATGGATGTAGTTTAGACATTCAAGGAGAGAAATACATTGGAAGAGTCAAAACATGGTCACCAAGGGCTTCTCCACTTGGGGTTCTTCTGTGTTATCTCTCTCACTTTATGTTAAAATCCAGTTCAGGATTGTATGACCCTGCTTGGGCCAGCCTCTGTCTCCCCAGTCTTCAGGGGGCTTCTGCTCTTTTTCACTCGCTCCAGCTCCACTTTCAGTCCTCTAATGTACCTTATCTTCCACCTCAGCAGTAGGAAAGTGCACACACATTTGTTTATGTTCTTCCCATTGCCTGAAACGCTTATTCCCTTCTTCATCAGCAATGTCCTCAGAGAAAACTCCAGTCTAAGCACAGTTCCCTTATTAGTCTCTCTCATGAAAGGATAAAATTATGTATTTATTTGTATGGATTTTTAGTTAGTATCTACCTCATATACCAGTGTTATCAGTCTAGGATAGTAAAAATGGCATTTTGTTGAGATTCAAGAGGTATGAATTCTGATCCTACTACTGTATAACTGTGATCTCAATATACATACAGGTCACTGGAATGTGCCAAAACCTTGTAATGGCCTTGCCACACCCGTGTGTGTGTGTGTGTGTGTGTGTGTGTGTGTGTGTGTGTGTGTAGATATAGGTATAGATATAGATATAGATATAATTATATCTGTCTTTCTATTTAGATAGATATATAATTTTTTTGGTCTAGTACTGGGAATTGAACCCAGAAGTTCATGCATGCCAGGCAAATGCAGTACCACTGAGCAACACCTGTGGCCCTACTTGCCACAATTAAGGCATTCTGTGTTTTATCCAGACTTTGTAGTTTGAATTATTAGTTGATAAAGTTCTTATTTCATTTTTGTGTTTATTAAGCGATAAATCCACTAGAGGCTGTGGACTGGCAAAAATAAAGAAACTCTTAGTTCTGCTTTGTAGATCAAGTAAGAAGGTTCTGTTTAAGGAGAATACAAATAACAATAAATTCCCTTATTTTTCCATTATGTTTGGGATTTTGTCCTAAAGGAAGTTGTCCTCAAAAAACTATCAAAAAGTAACCTTTATAATGCATTTTTAAAAATTTGTGTTCAGTTTGTGTATTTATTTATTTGTTTATTTGGTGTGAAGATTGAACCTAGGGCCTTAGACATGGGATGCGAGCACTGTGCCACTAAGTTGTATCTGCAGTCCCTTTTGCAATATTTTTTAAGGTTTCTCTTATCCCTTAAAGTAGTTAATTCTAAAAAGCAACATTTTAGTGGTAAGAATGTATTGACTAACTACAGTGCTATTTGATTAAATAAATGTGATAAAAAAAATTTTTTTAGCATGTTTGGATGTGATAATAATTAATTTGCTCCTATCTTGTAAGAATGTTTTAATGTCACATTACTCCTTTTTTTTTTTTTTTTTTTGGTACCAGGGATTGAACTTGGGTCCTTGCGCTTGCAAGGCAGGCCACCGAACTACTGAGCTAAATCCCTGGCCCACATTACTCCTTTCTTTATTGATTATTGCTTATGAATCAATATGGCCATTGTTTCAACTCATGTTTTCTGAAGACCCTAAGAGTACGTTATATTAAAAATGTAAGCCTCCAGTATAATGCACCACCCTGGAATTATAATAATTTAACAAACTCTTATATGGCTAGGAAATAAATGCTTTATGTGTTTGCTTTTCTTCCATGCCTGGTTTGACCTCAGCAGTTTGAGGGTGCCAAGAAATACAAGTTTTGTGATGATAAGCTAAAACAAGTCTTTTATGTTATTCCCCTCAGCATTGTGTGTGGGGCAAGGCAAGAAAGAGCAGGGCAGGTCTAGCGATCAAAGGCATGACCTTCAGATACATCTTGTTCATTAACTTTCCTAGCTTCCCTTGGAATGAAGCTGGCCATCTGAGCTGATCCAAGATGAATTAGACAGGTAAATATAGGGTAAAGTTCTCAGCAGATACGTGACTTTTCTAGAAACAGTTTACAGAGCTGAGCTAATCATTTTTCCAACCACCAGTTTACAACAGGGAGAATTTGATTCATTGCCAAATACAGGAGACTTATTTGGTGTCACTTAACAAACTTAGAAGAAGCCAGTCACCTCATTCTGGTGAGTACTTCTCCTACCAGAATCCTTAGTTTAGACAGTTTACTTGGTAGCTCTTTCTGTTTTGTAGAAAGTAAGAGAAATTCTTATACTTAGTGGCATTTTCACACTGCTTTGTGTCCTATGTTTTTGAGATGCAAGATACGATATGTTCAGATTACCTGACTTTTGTAGGTATTGATGTCAGTTTAATTAGAAATGCCTCTCTGTCTAAGTCAGATAAAGTTTAAAAGGACTTCAAAGAGTTTTGTGTCCTATTTCTTTGTTTATCTCCTGAGCCTTGTCCAAGGGTTTCACTCCTATATCTTCTCCAGAGCTGCCCTCACCAAGGTCTTCCATTTCCTTTATTTTGCATTACTGTCATTTTCCTACTTGGGTTTGAGCATAATTTGGCATGATTAACGCTCTGACCTTTCTTGACTAGGCTCCCATAGATGTCTGCATGGATGTCTTCCCCCTCATTGTCTGATTCTCTTTCCTCTCTGCTCCTATCTCCTCTTTTCTCTTCCCCACTCCTAACTATTGCCGTGCTTCAAGGCATGACCCTTGGGCTGCTCTTATTTTATAGCTATACTTGCTCCCTTGATGGTCTCATCCTATCTTTTACCTTTAAATGCTTCCTATATGTTAAAGGCTCTTCAAGTTTTTATTCATCTCCTATGTCTCTCTGAAACATCATTCTTATATATCAGTTATTTATTTAACTCCATTTGGGTGCCTCGTAAACCTCTTCCAAATGGACACTTATCGACCAAGCTTGTTCTCTTCTGAGTAAATGACAACCCATGCCAAAACTTTCATGTCATCCTGGACAATTCACTTTGTTTCATGCTCCATATACACCCAACAGTGGTAGCTGCACCAGTGTCTTCAAAATACTGACCACTTTTCAGCATCCACGCTGTTGCCATTCTGGTCCCAGCTGCCATCACCTCTGGCCTGCTACAGTGATCTCCAAACTGATCTTGTTTCTTTTTCTACTTCTCAATAAATCAAGATTCTTTAAATATGAAAGCCAGGTTATGTTGTTCCTTTGTTCCAAATCCTCTATGTCACATAGGCGGAGTAAAAGCCAAAGTCCTTAAAGTGGTACAGTGTGCTCTGCCTGACTCTGTGCTCTGGCCCTCTTCTGGGACTCAATGTGCTCTATCCAATGTGCTGCTGCCTCAAGAGCATCATCCTCTGTCCTCCCCTCAGCCCCTTGTTCATCCCACCCTTGCTCTCTCCAGGTCTTCTTTTGCAGGTCACTTTCCCAAAGAGAGCGATCTGATCAACCTATGGATTACTGGGTCTGTAACACTTCCTGTCCCTCTTCTCTGCTTGCTTTTTCCTGAGAGCACTTGATTCTCATCTGACCTACAATTTGTTTTCTTTATTATCCATTTCTCTATTATCCTTCCTCTGCAGACTCAGATATAAGCCCTCTGAGGGCAGGAAACTTTATGTTCATTATTGTAATACTAAAAGTGTCTGCCATAGAGTAAGTCCTTAGTAGATATTAGTAAACTGAATACATGATTTTAAAAATGTTTGCACTTCTGTATATCTTGAGGCGCCTTTTGTAGCTAAGAGGCAAAACTTAGATATCACATAAACTTTGTTTTGTTTGTTTAATCAACTGTTTAGCAAACATTGAGTATCTGCTCAGTGGGAGGCACTTTGCTTGGCATTAAGGACAGAGAGATGAGTACACCATGTTCCCATGATCTTAGAAGCTCACGGGACTCTCTCCATTTAAGATTCCATTTCACAATATTTGATGTATGCAAAAATAGAAGTCACTTGTCAGCAAATAAAGAATAATGAATTTTTGTGTGCCCACTGTTATGGCTTGTATCTAGATGTCCTCCCCAAAGCCTCACGCACTCATAGTTGGGGCTTTTGGGGCATGACTGGATCATGAGTGTGTGCTACAGAGACTAAGGATGTATGGTACTGGATTAGCCCACTAATTGGTTTAGCATCATTGTGGGTGTGATTGATGGGAAGGCCCACCCTGGGTGAGGTGTGGCCCAGACAGAATACAAAGGCAGACTTGGTGCTGCTATGGCTGCTTTGCTGCCTACTACCTCCTGCCTGTTCAACCACAGACTATTTCTTCTCTGTGAGGATGGCAATATCTTACCCCTATTATAAATGGAAATAGTCCCTCCGGGTTGGCTCTGGTTATGTTGAGACCCTTTGACCTATATGGTATATAACCAGCAGCAAAATCACTGGGTCTGAAGTATATGAGCATCTTCAACTTTACTAAAAATGTACTTGTTCTCTGAAGTAACTCATAGTGACTCCCAAGTTTTCTCAAGTGTTTAGATCAATTTATGTTTCCAATTATCAGTATAGGAAATTTACAGTTCCTTATCATATGTGTAGTTTTTAGTTCTAAGTAACACTTATCCTAAGTTATAGTTTTTTGACCTCAACATTTGGCTGTTAAAGAATGTAACTTACCTATGCCCTAATTCCTTCTATACCCTCTCCAAAATAGGGCATCTCTCAGCAAACCCAAAGTAATACAGGTATAGTATCTCCTGCCTGAATGAAAGTATAATATCTTCTGCCATTTTCCCCCTATGTGTTACTATGACTCAAAAAATACATAGTTAATCCCAGCCCCTCTCTAGTAAGCCCAGAGATATCTCTCTTTGTCTCCCATCAGCCTCCTTCAAATTCCCCAGACTTCTGGGGAATTCAGAACTTGAACTAAAAAAATCTTACAATCTGAATTCCTGGATTCATAGAGCAAACTTGTAGTGGGATATATGCTGCCAAGTCTGTTAGTATTAGAGTGATAACAGCTTGTCCTTTACTCTTCTGATTATAGCTATAAAGCAATTATTACCACCATAATGCCAAGAATCACCACAACTCAGTTGCTTCCATTAACAAGCAGTTGTTTTCATGCTCATGGTGGACTTCAGCTGGATGGGGGAGCTCGGATCCAAGTTCTAGGGTAACTGAACTTACCTCTAGCCTTCTGGGTGTGTTCAGTATGGCTCCACATGTTTTCCCATTTGGAGGATAGGGCGGTAGCCAACCAGGGTCATCTGTTTTCCAAGTATGTCACTAGAACACAAGAGTCTACCACTCTTTCAGGCATATTGAAAGCTGCTGCTTATATCACAGATGCTAATTTTCCAGGGGCCAAAATATGACACATGGTTAAGCAAGAATATGTCATCACTTCAGGGTGAAGGTGGAGGGGACAGAAAATTTGCTGACTACTACTTCAGTTGAAAAGGTCACCTATTTTTATAAAACAGTTTGTGATTAATAGAACATTTTTGGCCTTATGACTTTTGACTCATTGCTGAGACAAAATACCCAACACTCAAAGTTAAAGGAGGAAAGGCTTATATTGTTCACAGTTTGTAGAGATTTGAGTCCATAATCAGCTGGGTCCAAGGCAGAGTGGCACACAGAGGAGAAACAGTTCATGGAGGACAGAGACAACCAAAGCAAACAAGGGAGAAAACAAGCTTCTTTCTGTCCCTTATATTGTATTCAGGCTACTGGAATTAGGGCGGAATCAAACCAATCAGTGTACTGTTTTAGTAACCAGACACCCTTAATCCCAGCATCACAGACTCTAGATTCGGCCACCTCTGATGGCTTTGGGGAGATGTCTAGTTCCAAACCACAACAATGACCAAAGCAAAGAAAATTTATCAAAAGTGACATTAAGAATCAATGGAATAACTGGAACTGAAGGCCTTTTGTATAGACATACAGGTTGTTCTTTTCTCTTACCAAGCACACTCATTCTGCCCATTGGGTCTTGGTTTCTCTGTGGCAGCAAAGATAGCAGAACTGTTTTGTTTGATGTCTGCACTCAGGCATTTCTCCAAGGGAATATAAATGGAAGAAGGAACTTTCTCAATTCTCCCTCACCCACCATCTTCTACCAAGGCGCTCAGACCCAACATTTCCAGTCATCACTTTTCCAAAGCACACTGAACTTATGAAACTTGCTTGCTTCTCTTCCTTATGTAAATTAGTTTAATAAATCAAGATGTATTTATTATAATGAGGCTGTATGTTAGGAAAAAGGAATTAAAACTATTTTCTTTTTTGACATCTAACAATAGAATGGATAAACACATAACATTTAATAGAACACTATACAATAATGAAAATGAACAAATGATACTTATATTCAATAGAATGCATGTATCTCATAAAGTAATGCTGAATGAAAGAAGTAAAGCACAAAAGAATGTGTACATAATTCCATTTATATAAAGTAAAAAAGCAGGCAAAACTAAATTAGTGTTGAGGGTGCTTAGAAGTGGTAAAACTAAAGAAAAGCAAAGATTTCCCCCCTCTAGCACTGGGATTGAATCCAGGGCCTTTGCATTGAACTGTATCTCCAGTCCTTCTTTTTTTTTTTTGTTTTGGTTTGTTTTATTTTGAGACAGGGTTTCACTATGTTGCTTAGGCTAGACTAAAACTTGTGATCCTTCTGCCTTATCCTCCCAGAGTGCTGGGATTACAGGAAATTATTTTCTCAAGTCAGGACATGGATTATCTGTTGCTGGGGAGGGAGTAGAAATGTTTTGGAGGAGGTCAGAGGGAACCCCCTGAAGGCAAGGCAGCAATCTCTTTCCTGACATTACGGTGGTCGCTTGAATTTTGTTTTGTGATAAATTATTAATCTGAATGTGTATGCTCCTTGAAGTTTTCTCTGTAAATATGTCATTCTCTTGTCACTGAAAAAAAAACCTCCAAGTATCTGTAATTTAAAGGAGGAGGGGTTTATTCTGACTCACGCTTTTAAAAGTCTATAGCAGGCCAGTTTCAAGGCACGGTGGAAGGGGGAACACAACAAAGCTGCTCACCTCATGGATGCTGGGAAGCAGAAAGTAAAGGGAAAAGCTATGAAGGGAAATACACTCACAAATCATGCCCCCCGTGGGCCACCTTTAGACCTTGCCTTCTCACAAAATCAGCTATAACGCCTCCATAATCACTTTCCCAAATCCCTGCCTAAGACAGCATGAGGCTTCAGGGGACATAAACCATAGTATTCTACCCCTGGCCCCAAAAGGTTCATGCACTTTTTTTTTTTTTTTTTTTTTTTTTTTTTTTTTTTTTGGTACCGGGGATTGAACTCGGGTGCAAGGCAGGCCACCAAACCGCTGAGCTAAATCCCCGGCCCTCATGTGCATTTTTTAATGCAAAATGAATTTAGTCCATTTTCAAGTTGCCAAAGTTTTTACGGTCTAAGCATTCATGAAAAGTCCCAGTGCAAAGTTTCCTGTGAGACTTAAGGCAAACTCTTAGCTGTGTTAAAAGAAATAATAATAATAAAGTTAAACACTGTTGAAATACAATGGCATAGTGCCAATATTCCCATCCTAGAGGGGAGGGTAGAGGACTTGAAGCCAATGGGACAAAAGCAAGACTGAAATTCAACAGAGCAAACACCAAATCCTGTAGCTCCATGTCCCAAGCCCAGGACAAACTGTGGCCTAATTTCTCCAGCACTGTTGGAGATTGCAGCTGTCATGGCTAGCTTTGCTCATTCCTTATGGCTTTCCTTGGGCATTCCATGTGTGTGGCTTCTCAAATTTTCTGGGGGTCTCCACTGCACTTTAGGCTTCACTCTCACAGCTCCATGCACTGTCCTCTCACTGCCTCACTGCTGAGCCTCTCGGGTTTTCTTGAGATATCTAGATGAAAGCCTTCTTGACTCCAGAACTCTTGTATTTTATATGCCTATAAAACCAGGACCATGTGGATAACCTCAAGGTCTGCCACCAGCTCTGCCAATAATCAGGCTTTTTATTTTTTTTAATCATGGCTACACTGGCCCTGAGTGCCTGGATAGCTGAGTTCCAGGAAACTCTTTCCTAGCCGCCCTTGAATGGGGTGAGTTCCCTGGGATTCTCTTCTCAAAACAGTCTTTCATTTTTACAAATTAGAGACTTCCAAAGGGAGTCTTGCTGATTCCCTAGGATGCCCTCAAAACATACTTTCTATTTTCCTGATGTAAAGTACTTGGTTTCTCTTTAAAGCTAATATTTTAGTAACTAATCTCTCCTGAGCCAAAGCTTTTCAGGCCACAAATTTTCAGGAGCTTCCTCTCTGGTGAAACTCAAATTTTTTTAGATTACCCAGCTGTACTATCTGCTTTAAAGTCTTCATGTAGAGTTGGCTAACAGCTGCTGACAATATCCATGCCACAGTTTCAACATTGGTCTACCTTGAGATTTCCCCTGCCTGATTAATTACTCCATTGTCCTTAATCATTCACTTCCACAAAGTCTTAGGACATAAGGAAAATGTACCTAAATTTTCTGCCAGAGCATAACACACACGGCCTGAAGTCTAACTGCCAATGGAATCCTTGCTCCCTGCTGAAAACTTCTGGGCCTGATCTCTATTGCCTGCTTGTATATCAGCATTCTCAACTTCTGAACTCCAACTAGAACGTTCTGTTGAGCTCTGCTTACAGCATTCTAGGTTTGCTTCTCCATCGTGTATCTGCAAGACTTTCTAAACTTCTCCTGAAAACCAATTCCAAAGGCTTCTGAACCACATAGTCAGGTAGCATTATAGCAATGACCTCATTTCTTTGGTACCAAAACATTTCTTAGTCCCTTATTGCAGGGAAAACATAACTATTGTCTGCAATTTAAAGAAGGACAGGTTTATTTTGGCTCATGTTTTTAGCCCATAGTTGGCTGGCTTCAAGTCAGAAAGGCATAGTAGAAGGGCCTATGCAGAGGAAAACTGCTTACTTCATAGCAGCCAGGAAACAGAGAACAAAAGGAGACCCCAGAGAAACAGATATCCTCTTCCCAGTCACTTCCTCAGACCTCTCCAGACCAGGCCTCACTTTCCAACAGCAAGACAGCTGTAGCACCACTATAATTTAGTTACCCACCACCAGCCCTGCCGAAGACCATGAGGTTCTTGAGGGACATATGGATATCAACCATGACAGATACTATATTTTAATGTCAAAATTTTATAGAAGTCTAAAGATCACAAGATTTTGGTTCTCAAAACTTAACTGAATGCACCATGAAGTTAAGTAATAACCTACTTTAGATCTAGTCTAATTTGGATTCTTGGTTAACTCGATCCACAAATATTCTATCCTTTCTCTGTGTCCCTGCTCCTCTTTTAGCTTCTGAGAGTTTTTCTTATGCATTTGTGTCTGTTCATATTGAATGTGAAACTTAAATTTGTGATTAAGATTAAGCTTAAATATTGTATCACACCAAAGTCCATTTATTTTTGTCTGCGGCTAGAAACTGCCCTATTTGCTCTCAGCTTTCTATGAGGTGATTACTTAAGCTTTCAGTGACTGGATGAAGGACGCATTGGTGATATCCCCAGGTGGTACTAGACAAAGTACCTAAGACTTTAACAATTCACTGGAGTTTGTTTTCATGTGCACAAAGACAGTCTTCTGTGATGAAGACTTAGTGCTCCTTGGTAGGATCAAAAGGAAATGCAACAAGGAGCAGATTAGTGTGCAGGGTCAGTTTACAAAATTATTCAAGCTGGATCAGGAGTATTACAAACCAGTGAACAGAGCTCCATGAAGACCCCACTTCTCTATTTTTGGGAGCCCAAGATTTGTAAAAGTAATGTTCATTGTCCTTTTTTCATATTTGACCATAGGAAATCCTATTCCAAAAACATTTTTTCTTCTTGTGTCCATAAAGAAAGGACAAGGTTAATCTGCTATTGACCCAATAGTGTCTTAAAAGTTTACAATAGGCCTGGGGGTTTAACTCAACGATTCCACTGCCTACCTCGCAAGCACAAGGTCCCAAGTCCAATCTCTGATACTGAAAAATAAAAAAAGTTTTGGGCTGGAAATTTAGCTCAGTGGTTCTGCTGCCTGCCTTGCAAGCACAAGGACCTGAGTTCAGATCCTCAGTACAAAAAAACAAAACAAAAAAAAAAAAAAACCCCAGACCAAACAAAAACCCTTCAAATCAAAAGCAAAACAAAACAAAGCAAAAGTTTACAATAGCTTAAAGCTCCTAACTATCTTATTCAGTCAAATGTTATATAGGTTTGTTTTGCAGATGTCCATCTTGGCGAGTCTGAAATTTATTGTTTATTCTACTATAACGATGAAAAAAAAACTGTTAGTGGGCATAGTTTTGGGATGGGTCAGTCTAGTTACATAGTGAAGATTAGCCTCCTCCTATGAATTGAATCTGTCGTGGTTCTAGATCACATATGTTGGCCCAGTTAAGTGGACTGCACATGTTGCATCTGGATGTGTTTTTTAGGGCTGCACGATTGTACTAGATATTGTCTTGGTTGTTCACTTTAAAAAATATTGTAATTTGCCAGTCATCTTGAATCTACAAATCAGTACAATATGCAGAGTGAATAGATTCGTGAAATACACAGTACTCACAAAAATATAAGAAGTGCTCCTGATAATTTTACTTTGATACATTTTACCTTTTAGAGAAGCTTTAGATTTACACTAATAAAACTTAACAGAAGTTTGCCATAGGCCCTCAGCTACTACATGTGCATGGAGTCCCCCTGGCAGCACAGCCCTCTTCCCCCCACCACAGCAGACTGGTACATTTGTTACGAGTGAGCCTTACATTGCTATCATTCTCACCCAACATTCACAGTTTACACTAAGGTTCACTCTTGAGTTTGCATTCTATAGATCTGGAAAAACATATAACAACAGTTAGCCACCACTACATTTTCATATAGAATAGTTTCATAGCCCTGCGAATCTTCTGTGCTTTGTCTATCATTCCTGCTAGCCAGATCCTGGCAAATGCTCATCCTTTATTGTCCCTATTTTCTATAAAACTCTGCCTTTTCCAGAACATCATAAAGCTGGAATCATGCAGTGTGAAACCTTTACTTTCACTTAATGATATGCATTGATGGTTTCTCTACATCTTTTCATGACTTGATAGCTCAATTTTTATTACTAAAAAATATACTGTTGTTTGAATGTGCAATAGTTCATTTATCCATTCATCTACTTGAAAGACATCTTGGTTACTCCCAAAATTTGGCAATTATGAATTAGGCTCTATAAATATTCATATGCAGGTTTTTGTGTGGATACACATTTTCAACTCCAGTAAATACAAGGAATGTAAATATGTTTGGCTTTGGGAAAAACTGTCAGGCTATCATCCAAAGTGCCTGTAGTACTTTGTATTCTCACCAGTAGCGAATGTGAGTTCTCACTGGTCTGCGTACACACTAGCATATAGTGGTGTCTGTTCTGAATTTTGGCCATGGATAGCAGTATATCTTTGTTATTTTAGGATGCATTTCCCTGAGTGCATAGGTATTATATATTGTTTCTTTTCATGTACCTATTTGCTATCTGTAAAAACCTATTTAATAAGTTGTCTCATTAGGTTGTTTTGGCCTATTAATCAGATTAAGGGTGATATTATTGTTGAATTTTAAGATTTCTTTGTTCCTTTTTGATAGCAGTCTTCTAGCTATTATATACTTTGCAGGCATTTTCTCCCACTCTGTGGCTTGTCTTTTCATTTTCTTAACAGAATAATTTCAACCACTCAGAATAAACCAAAATAAAAAGATTTCTAGTTCATCATACAGTAACTATAAAACTTCAGAACCCATCAGTACTTTTGAAAACCATTTTTAAGGAAATGCTATTATAGTTTTTGTTGTTACTATATGGAAAGGAGAAGTCTCAGCATACTTATATCCTGGTGCCAGCGCTGGAGAGTATGGTAGGTACAAGAATAGACATATTCCCATCTGGAGGAGCAGGCACAGATACTCATCTGGCCTGGTAAGTTCTGTGGAAAGACCTGTGAGATTTGACACCAGAGCAGACAAGAAGTAGCACTTGAACAGACCCCCCCCACACCAAAAAAGCAGCAGGAATTATTCAGGCAAATAAATAAAAAAGGGCAATCCCTACAAAGGTAGGAGCCTATGATGCACAGAGATGTTAGAGAATGTAATTTACTTAAGGAAGTTCAAGTAATTGGGTCTATTGAGTTCCTATTGGGAAAATTGGGAAGGGAGTCTGCTAACGGCCGTCAGAGGTATCCTACAAAAGGCTTTGGCCAAGCTATGCATGAGACTGATTCAGAAAGCAGGATATTGACGTGTGTTAAACATGATCCTATTAAATCATAGGAATAGTACTTTGGCAATGGAAAGAATATGTTAGAGGCTGAGGGAAGGACACCAAGTAAAACTGACAAAAGCCAAGAAATAAATAAAGATGGGTGCTTAGATACAAAAGATGTTTAGGAAACAATTTACATAGAAGTTGGTAAATGAATATGAGAGAATAATGTGGAAAATTTTTTCAAAGAAATGAGCTAGTGCAGGGAATGGAGGAAGCATTCAGTCTATGTGTTGAGGACTCAGCTGGGGACAGGGACTATGAGTTAACAGATCCAGTACATATGGCTGAGTATTACTTGGCATCGTTTTAGGAACAAGAAAAGGTGGATTGATCCATATTTTATGCAAAAGGAAAAGAAAAAAAAACAAAAGGAGTGAGAAATTGAAGGTATTGTTTAAAGAGACAAATGCTAAACCAAAGCAGGTCATAGAAAGAAGCAAAACTAAGGTGAGCTATAGGATGGAACTTCATCCACAGTTCTGGAGGATGTACAGGCATAATTAGAGCAAAGAGGGTAATTTGAGAAAAGGAGAACTGACTGTAAGAAAGGTGAACAGTGTAGTTGAAAGGTCTAAAAATGGTACAGTTCTAGGTAATGATAAGGGGAAGGGATGCATTGCTACTGTGTGTGCAGATAGGAAAGTTTGTGGTGCTGAAGAAGCCGAGGCACTGGGTATTACACACTGAAGACATGGCTTATGGCAGATTGAAGGTAGACAGAAAAATCATAAGTCATTTACCAGTGCCCTTGATATATATCAGCGTGATGAGAACCATAAGAAAGGATGGGTGATACTAAATTTGAGAGGCATATTTTTTAAAAAAAGGACTTTCACACATTGGAGGAATATTGAATGAGTAGAGGCTATGTTATTATTTAGCACTTACTATGTAGCAGGTTCTGTTCCAAGTGCTTGTATGTATGAAACCCGGGTAATTCTCACCTATGAGGTAAGAGCTGTAATTATCCCCCATTTTACAAATGAGGAAACTAAAACTCTGAGACAGTTAATAACTTGCCCAGCTTGCGCAGTCATAATTCCAGCCCGGGCAGTTATGCCCCAAAGTCCACACTCAGAACTCGCGTGTCAATGAAGTCTGATTTTGCCAGACAAGCCCAACCAGCTGCGATGGCTCAGAGGAACATCCAAGGGCAAGCAGCCTGTAGTTTGAATGTAGGAAGGAGGTGGAGTCCAGGGTGGGGAGCCATCCAGTAGGGTCCGACCATAGCTGCTCTTCAGTTGCACCGACTCTTGTGTTTCCCAGGGTCTATGTCATTCAGTACTTAAACGTAATTGTGTGCCTTTGAACTACACGCTAATATGTGAACTGCCTTTTCAGCAATGGGTGTGGTATACTTTTAAAATAAATGGTTACATTAATTATTAGCTATTAAGTATTCAGTTACATAAAAGACTTCATTTGCATGTTTCAAGGAGCTTATATGCTTCTCTCTACCAAAGTGGCAAAGAACGAAACAAAATATCTAATCTTGAATACATGGTTCTGGTTTTTCTCTGGTGTTACTGAGCTTTATAGTAAATCAATTAAACTGGGGTTCAAAAGAACTGGTTTCTTTCTCCCAATTTTTACTTTGTTTTTTTGTTTTGTTTTGTTTTGTTTTGTTTTGTTTTACCTGCCAGACACTAACAATCTTAAACACTAAGACCACAGGATGTTCCAAAGGAGTAGCTTATTTTGCTCGGCACACTTTGAGGTCTATTTATTTTCTTAGGATTAAAGTCCAAAGAGCTTTGACATTCTAAATGCAAATCCTCAGGTCTGACTGAGAAACCAGCTTCCTGTTACATAGCTACTGTTCCTGAAAAGTGGGGCAATGTAAAGAGAGAACACGAGGTTACTATGGACTTCTACAAAAGGAAATTCATGGTGCAGTTATAAACTGTATCATGGGCTCATAATCAGACATCTTTATCTCATAGTTACGTTTAAGAGTTCTGTACATTTAACATGGGTTATGTGATTTCAGTTACTATTCTGAAATACATCTACTGAAGGAAGGATACTGCAAAATTTATGCTAATCATGACTATGATCAAGACTATGCTAATCCAAATAGAATTGGATTTATCAAATGTAGAGTCTTAATCAGTTCATTGGAATGACCCTTGATTTCTTTTTCGTCTGAAAGTTTCAGAGAGGCAGGTTGGTAAAGGTGCTACTGACCCTTCAAGCCAACTGTTCTTGAAGCTTTAATTTCTAAAGGAACTAGAAGGCTTACAGATCTATACAGAGGCAGAGAAAAGAAATTGGAGAAATATTAATAAGATTAACTTTTATTTCTAGTAAAACTCCATTCTGGAAAAAAATTACTTTGTGAATTCAAGAAATATAGAAGAAGAAAAGCCAGTGAAATTCAACACAAGCCAGTTTAATATATATCTTTCTGTTTTTGGCTTCCAATTTGCAAGTTTCTGAGTCCTTGCTATGTGGTGGGGCAGTGGGAGGAGCAGATATGAATGCAAGTTCTAGTATTCCCTCTTAAGTTGCTAATAATGTGCCTGAATTATAATTGTATTGTTGTCTCACTTGTCTGTATGGCTTTTCCATTAATCTATATATTTTATATTATATAAAACTGTTAGTCTTATATAATTTTAACTTTGTATACATGAAGTAATGATATTTCTCTTTTTAACTCATTTTCACTCAAAATGCTTTCCTGAGAACAAAGAAGTTAGAAGCATCCTGTTTCCCAATTTAAAATTATTCCAAAAAAAAAAAAAATCAAAACACATGGTGCAGGCTCAAAAGTAGACCTGTAGAGCAATGGAACAGAATAAAGAGCCCAGAAATAAATCCAAACATGTAGTCTGCTAGATTTTGGTGAGAATACCCAGAGTATGCATGAAGAAAGGTCAGTCTTTTAAAAAAAAATGCTACTGAGAAAACTAGATTGCCACATGCAAAGGAATGAAATTGGGCCTCTATTTTATGCCATATACAAAAATCAACTTTAAATGAATAAAACTCCTGAAGGTATGACCTGAAATAATAAAACCCCTAGAACAAAACATGGAGAAAAGTATCTGCAAACCAAATATCTGATAAGGGCTTAATATCTAAAATTTACAAAGAACTCATATAGATCAATAGTTGGAAAAGAAAATAACATGATATAAGTAATGGGCAGAACACCTTGAATACATATTTTTCTGATGAAATTACAAAAATGACCATCAGGAGCTAGGGTATATTTCAATTGTAGAGCACATGCTTAGTATGTTATGGCTTGTATCTAGATATCTCCCCAAATCATCGTGTGATCAAAGGTGGGGGCTTTTCGAGATGGTTGGATCTAGTGTGTGTGACATTGGAATCAAGGATGTGATGTTCAGGTTGATTCATGGCATGATGCTGGGATTAAAGTTGCCCCATCCTGGGAGTGAGTGCTACCTACCATAGGATATAAGGGAGAAGATATAAGGGAAAGAAAGAGGGTTGCTGCTTTGCTTCTTGTCACTTACTACTGCTTCATTGCTGCTTTACTGCCTTCTGCCCACCATGAACTGTTTTTCCTCTGCAATGACTCTCTACCATGCCAGCCTGCCTTGGAGCCAGCCAACTATGAAGTGAAGCCTCTACCAACTGTGAGCTCGATAAACTTTTCCTTCTTTAACTTTGGGTGTCAGATATTTTGTCTCAGCAATAAGAAAAGTAACTAAGACACCATGCACAAGGTGCAAGATTCAATCAAATCAAAAATGGATAAATAAAATTTCCAACATGCATATAAAAATGTGCACAATATCATTAATCAGGGAAAGACAAATCAAAACCACTATGAGATACTGTCTCACACTAATTAGGATGACTATTCTCAAAAAGTCAAAAGGAAGCAAATGTTGGTGAGGCCTTGGAGAAAAGGGAACCTTGAGATATTGGTGGGACTGTTGACTGGTACAGCCATCACAGAAATTGATATAGAGATTTCTAAAGAATTATAGGTCTAACCTTTATTTTTTTTCATCCATAAAGACTTTTAATTTGCTTCTCCTCATTATTATACTTACCATTGGTAATACAGTTAAATACACATAGTTCTAAATACTCATTTTTGGAAATTCATTTGTAGAATCAAATGATCTTACAAATTCTGTAACAGCTCTTCTGTGGTCACAGACTAATATTAAGTTCACGTTTCGCATACAAAAAAGTAGGACTACCATGAGTCAGCAGTTCCTCTTCTGGCCATATAACCAAGGAAATGAAACTATCAGCTCATGAAGATTCCTGCATTCCCATCTTCATTGCAGCGTTATTCACAATAGCTGAGATATGGTAATGATCAAAGTGTGGATCAACAGATGAATGGATAAAGACCATATCCTTTACTACAATATGTGTAAACGGAGGGTATTTCCCAGCAAGTCTTTTTGTGGATACTGAGAATATATAAGACATTGAGACTATTCTGTATGAAACTGCAATGGTTTATACATATCACCATATGAATGCATTTGTCCAAGCCCATAGAATGACCAGAAGCAAGAATGGACCTTAATGTAATCCAGGAATTCTAGGAGATGGCGATGTGTCACCAAACATTCATCAGCTTTAAGAAATATACCTTTCAGCTGCTGGACACTGATGGGAGGAGGGGAAGAGCTTAAATATGTGGGAGGGCAAAGAGTTGACAGAAACTCTTCCTACTTTGTGTTCAATTCTAGTGTGAACCTAAACCTATCTTAGAATAAATTCTTCAGAAATATATTGCTTCCCTTGCCCATTTTTGAAAGATAGTTTTACTAAAAGTATCTGAAGTTTAAAGATTTGTAACACTTTGCTTATTTCCACTCCTGCTGCTGAAATAGCAAGTGAAGTTTGGGCAGTCTTCTGAAAGTAGTATTGCTTCACTTTTTGGTTTTTAAAATTTTTTTCTTTTTGTCTTTGATATTTTGTAATTTCATCATGTTATGTCCAGGTGTTCATTTCTTATTTGTCTTGTTGGGGATCATTGTGTTTCTCGTATTAGATAATTTGTCCTTTCATTCATTCTGAAAAATTACAAACTAATGTCTCTCTGTTAGAATTACTTTGTCTTTATCAAAGGCCATAGGAAATATATCCTGTGTAAGTTCCTGGATTTGTCCTCACAACTCACCTGGAATTCTGGTACTCTTGAACTATCTTCTGTTGCTAAAGGCCAATTGCTTAAAATCTGAGGAAATATAATAATGAAATATTATCTTTTACATAAGTTGATTTACTAGTGGGATTAGTGGCAACTTGGTTGTCAGCAATATAATGCTGTCTGGGGTGTCTATAATATAATAGAAATTTGAGCTGATCCTGTCTCAGGAATGGTAATGGCAAATTATATAAATGATCCATGTTCTGTTGATTAATGCCAAATGCAGGCATTTTATATAGTTAATGAAAATTTGAGTCATAACAAATTAATTAGGAGTCTCTAAGTTGTCAATAATAAAACATGAGCATAAAGTTAACTTTTTAAAGGAATTTACAACTCAGTTACATCATTTGACTTTTTTAAAATAAGGCCTCTCTTCACCCTTTAATGTAAAGGAACCATCACTATAAAGTCATAAGTAGGGAAATGAATAATATTATTTGCAGTTGCTGAATGTCTCCATCTGCATATATTTAGAAGGTAATTTCTCAGGGAAGATATTCAAATGCCTCTGCTTCAGTAAATTTCTTAGCATTTGGAACGGAAAAAGAGTATTTATAGTGATTGCCTATGTTTTTGCCAGGCCACCTTGAAACTGAGGCTATAAGCCAGGAATCTCAGTTTTGTACAGAAGTTGGGATGGCAAGGAACATGTATAAGCTGTGGAACCTCTGTATATTAAAATAACAGTGGCACACGTTTAGTCAACTAATGTTGCTTACTAACCACAACCAAGGAAAACTAAGCACTAGTCTTAAGCATTTTAGACTTTAAGATGAAAGAAGACTAGTAAGGATATCATTGTACAGGTGGTACATCTCAGAGATTCATCATCATCAATATCATCATCCATCATCATCATCATCATCATAGCATATACACAGAATAGTAAAAGAAATGCTCTGCTCACCCAGCCAATATTTATTGCGTGCCTATTCTGTGCATACTGGCTCCAGTTCTCATAGTACTTGCATTGGTCATAAAGAAGATAGAAAATAAATTGCAAAGACCACCCTTGTAAAATAACAAATAAAAATCATACAGTTTAGTAAAATATTTACCAAGAGATTATGTGTTACAAGTCATTGACTATTGGGTATTAGGACACACAGAAGAAAAAGACCTGGCAGTGCCCTCGTATAATTATATATCCCATACAGTTATGTAAATCACTGTAAGAGACATACTGCTATAGATTGCCTGTGTGAGCCAAGTTTACCACACCCTGATAAAACCACGAAGCTGCTATCCCTTAGACACAGAAAGCTCCATTGTGAGGATCTGGCTCTCGAGAGAAGGCATGTCTCAGTTCTGGCTAAATTCTCAGAGGACAGGGCACAGAAGCTGGAAATGCTTTTCTAGGGAGTTTGGGCTGATTAGACAGCCATCAGTCACTAGTCAACAGGAAACAAAGAGTCTTTGACTGCAGACCAGCCTCAGGGCCATACTTAGTAGTACTTCTTTTATTTAGTTTTCCCCAGACTACATCAGATAGAGTTTACGGTCATCCACACTCATCATCAGCAAGCACAGACAGGACCTCCTGAGGAGTGCTTGCCAGATGCAGCAGAGAATTGAGAAACCAGCTACTCCTTTTTTTCACACTCAGTGAAATGACAAAGCAGTATTCTACACGTAGTTTTAAAAGCAGAACTGAGTTCTAAACTGTAAGCTGAGACTTCTTCATAAAATCTTTTTGCTGCTGATTCCTGGCTCAAGAAAATACGTTTCTGTTCAGATTGATAAGCACATTAATAGAGAACAATTCGAAACTTTTCACAGAGAACTCACTTTTACACTGCAGACACTGGCTTCAACAATGCTTCAATCAGCACAGATGATGACCTAAATGTTATGCTCACTTTCTCCACCAGGTGTTTTCTGCAAAATCAGCTCACTTATTCTTTCTTTCAGTGTATCTATCTTTGGTAGCTATACAAATGATATGGTAATGATACAGCAAACCGTTTTGGCAGGAAGTACTAATGTGGTTTATCAGAGATCCAGGCATGCTAAAAACCTGGGTGTGGAGCACATGAGTGAGCTATGGGTTGTTTCTATGAAAAACACTGACTAAACTAAGATTCATGCAGCAAAATGATGATTTTACAATTTCACTTGGTTAAAGTAAACTTAAAAATTTTCATTGCACAATTGAGGATGGGCCTACACCTCACATTTTATCCCACATTTAGAGATAGACTTTCCAGGAGATCTGGGAGATCTAAAATGCCAGTGAAGGTGGGAAAGCTACACTAAAGGCAATCACGGTATGGAAAATACAGTATTTTAATCAGAAAGCAGGGAGAGTTTTGGAAAGCTCTCAAGCCTCTTGAGAGTCAGCTTCAGGAAGCGAAAATAAAACCATAGTTCCATTTTCATATACCATATTCCTCTCCACATTTGGGCCAAGTCACAAGATTTTATCCTTTTTACTTTCAGTGTTGTGAAATATTACCAGGAAGTCCATTAATATAAATTTTTTGGTTTTTGCTGGCATGCTTTCTTGGAGATATCTTCATCCTTTTACTTATAACCAGAGAAATTTGCCTTCATTCTGCAGTCTGTCCAACTGGCAGTGTCAACATTTCGGTTCTCTTCCTTTTCTTCTAGAACCCCATTTTTAATGATGATTTGAATTCTACCTCCAGAATTACCACTAATCATGGCTGTGATGTACTTTCATCTTTCTTGGCCAGTTCTGTCTTTCAATAACTCTTTGTAGAATGTCATGCAAGTTATCGCTAGGAGACAAGGAGGCAACGCAGTTATACACATTGCTGAAAAATAATTCACCTGTTAAGCATGTTGGGGTAACTGAAAATCAGACTTTGTTTGGGGGGAACTGGTGTTGCTCAAATAATTTTAAGAACTAAACTTCATGCATGATGAAACTATGTCAAGGGAAAATTGTCTGTATATGCAAAAGACTAATGCTGTAATCGCCATGTGCTTCTTGGCCGAGTTTTAGTTTTTGTATGCTCATGAAATTCTTTTTAAGAGTATTTTAGAGTTGAGGATGGGTTTTCCCATTGGTTTGGAATGATCTTATTACTAATTCAAAGTAAAGGGATCTTGCTGGTTTTGCATACTCTTCACTTTTATCTTGGTGAACTTATGTGAATTACCTGGTTCCCTGAATTAAATTGAATGCTTTTCAGTTTCAGAGACTCTCTATTTTCAAAATTTTGGTCTTCCATGAGAGAAACATGTGGCTTTGGAATCTAAATAAAGCAAAAGTGTATTACTCCCACAAAATCATCATTAGAAAGAAAAATACCTCAAATATTCTGCTTCTCGTTCGTTAATGGATGTTGAAACCCCCCTCTTTTTCTGTGGGGGACAGTCTCAGTATGTACTTCATGCTAGTCTTGAACTTACTGTATAGCCCAGGCTGGCCTTGAACTTGTGATGATCCTCATGTCTCAGCCTCCCAAGTGCTGAGATGACAGGCGTGCATCACCACACCTAGCAATCTTTTCCATTCTAGCAATTATCCACAGCCACTCATTTAATATGGCATAAATACTTAATTACTATTTTACTTGTTCTCATTTTAATTTTATTACTGGTTTTGTATAAAAATGAAATGTTTTTTCTTCATACACTTATGTCTCATAAATGTTAAGTGTTGGGCCGGGGATTTAGCTCCCCTTTCCCCAACCTTGGTAACACCAGTTTTCCTTTCTACCTCTGTATATTTGACCATTTTGGAAGTTTCACGTATAAGTGAAATAATGCAGTATTTGTAGTATTTTTATTCCTGTGTCTGGCTTATTTCATTCAGTATAATATCCTCTAAGTCTAAGCACTCTACAAATGACAAGATCTCCTTTTTAAGGTTGAATATTCCATTATATGGAATATTATATGTAATGGAATATTATATGATATTAATATATTACATAATGGAATATATATTATTGTTTTTTATCCATTTGCTCACTAATGGACAGCTAGCTTGTTTCCACATCTCAGCTGTTGGGAGTAATGCTGCCATATTTTATTTTTGCTCTTGTTTTGTGGTGCTGGGGAAGTGTTCTAAAATTTTGAGTTCTTTATTAGTCCTCTTCTAAAGGATAGCTGCCCAAAATTTGTTCCCATTCTATAAGTTGTCTCTTCACTCTGCTGGTTATTTCTTTTGCTGTGCAGAGGGTTTTTAATTTCACATGGTCCCATTTGTTGATTCTTTATGTTATTTGTTGTGCAATTGGGATTCTGTTCCAAAAGTCATTGCCTATGCTTATGTCTTCAAGAACTTTACCTATTTTATCTTCTACTTTAGATTAAGTGTTTATGTTTTAACATTTAGATGTTTGATTTATTTTTATTTTAGTTTTGTATGTGGTGAGAGACATGGTTCTGTCTGAATTCAATCTTGTGCTTACAGATAGCTAGTTTTCCCAGCGCTATTTACTAATCACTATTTTGTTATATCTTTCCCCTGGAGAATGTTTTTCACCCCTTTGTTTTCAAAGATAAAATAGCTAAATCTGCCTGGGATTGTTTTTGTATCCTCTAGTCTGTTCCATTGATCCACATCTCCATTTTTGTGCTGATTTTATCACAATAGCTTTGCTATATAACTCAAAGTTCAGGATTGTGATGTCTCCTGTTTTGCTCTTGTTGCTTGAGATTGCTTTGCTTTTCTGGGTCTCTGGTTCCATATGGAGTCTAAGATTATTTTCTGTAGTTCTATGAGGAATGCCTTTGGTATTTTGATTGGAATTGCATTAAATCTGTGTGTCATTTTTGGAAGTATTGCTATTTTGATTATTTTGGTTCTGCCTATCTTTCCATTTTCTGATGTTCTCTTTGATCTCATTTTTCAGAGAACTGTGATTTTCATTTCCATTATTATTTAACTTCATTTTGATAGCTAACTTTAGAAATTCATACATCTCAACATTTTCATTAAAGATCAGCAGATTAAAAATTAGATGAATTAATTTATATTCTAGAATAAACAATAACATTCAATGTTAAAGGTGATATAATAAATGCTACTACATCTGTATAAATCTTTTTTATAAAAATCTTTGATTTTGTAATATGGTCCTTCTTAAATACATTGCAAGTTCTCTTTTAGTCAATTCATGTTTTCTGCTTGACTGAAATCAACAGTAAAGCTATTGGTGACTCCTAACCCTCCTCCACCCCAAATAAAGCCACTGAAAATCCCCTGTTTATGTTAAACTAGGTATCATGGAGCACTATGGCTATCTGAGACATTTGGAAATGTCAAGTCAATTACTACTGGGTCTGAGTTATGCTATTACACTTTGATCAGTAAGGGGAAGAAAGACTGGTGTTGCATTTAGAAGATTTATGCAAGAGTTTTGGAAAGGCAGGCAAGTACCAAAACCAGACAGATTACCACTTGTGTTTTATGAGAAGGGGTGTATGAAATTGGCTTTGATTGCAACTGCATATTCACTGCCAAAGCTTAATTGAGGCCCTTGATCCAATAAGATGGAGTCAGAAAGGGCAAAGTTCCTTGCAGGTCAAAGACCTTTGGCTGAACTATGCAGGAAAGGCCGAGGTCATTGTTAGATGAGTTAGCAGGGCATACTAGACATTCTTATGATCAAAGACAGCCAGCCCAGTAGAAACTGAGGTCTAGCTCAGCAACAGTACTAAGTACCAGTCCCCACCAGCTAAGAGACTACATTTATTTGCCATTGACTTTTTCTCTGTGTGGTCAGGGACAAGTCTTCCTTGTCTTCCATAAACAACTCTGTTGTCAGAATTTCCAGGACTGTGTTGTGACAGGTCAGTAGATGTATTTTCAAACCCCACTCTCCAAATCCTGATGGTGTAGGACGGAGGTGCTCTGCCACTGGACCTCAGCAGGAATGCTCTTGGAGGCTGAGTGCTCTGATTTCCTTTTAGCTTCCTTTGTAGTACTTCTGCCCTGGTCCTCCCCACCTCC
This sequence comes from Fukomys damarensis, assembly GCF_012274545.1. NCBI lineage: Eukaryota > Metazoa > Chordata > Mammalia > Rodentia > Bathyergidae > Fukomys > Fukomys damarensis. The sequence goes on along the minus strand of NW_022900950.1, from coordinate 12,464,434 downwards.
AACGTCCTGGTCAAAGGACCAAGCTTACAAAACCAGGCTTTGTGTTAGGGTTGAGATATATATAAAATGTCTTTGAATCAACAATAATTAACCCATGCAACTGCATTTGGCTTTAAAATGCGAAGTGTGCTTAAGAATTGTTTCTTGGAAATAGATCTGTGGCAGTAGGGTGGTGATGATATATTTTAAATCAACGTTTTAATCAATGTTTAAATCACTGTTTTCTTAGCAAAGCTTTTAGTCCTACTGAATTGTGATCTTAGATCCCCAAATGCTCCCAGGGAAGGCCATGTATGTACTACCATGATTTGATTTTGCTGTGTCACAAGGTTATCTCATGTCAGCTTAGTGATTCTTGACCTTGGCATTTGGAAATCAGTGGGAGTGATTTGGGTAGTCACAGTGATGGGAAACACTAGTGGTAATGACTAGGAGAGAAGCCAGTGATGTGGGACTGCCTGAACAGGGCATGAACCTTCCACAGTAAGAATCACCCTCCACAAAGTTCTCCTAGCTTTGACCATACTCGCTTGATCTTTGGTCAGGTCCCAGATGCCTTCTAGGTGCAGATAACCATTTTATGCTCTTCTCAAACCCGCTCAAAGTTGTTTGCTATTCCAAATTATTTCATATGCTTGTTTCTTCAGAATCTTCATAATGGCCCACAAAAACTTAGTTGAATGCTCTCCCTCTTCCCTTTGCTATTCTTTGCCTGTGTCCATACTTCTCCCTTGTCAGAGAAAAAAATAATCTCTTTCCCAAAGATTACAACAGCTGCACCCAGGCTTTGTGTCATCCCATGCCACTCCACCTGACCTCATTTCCTCCTGCCTCTTCTTATCCCACCCAACCCCACTGCAACCCATTTCATCTCATTTTACCACAACCCATCTCACATTGGCCCCTCCTGGCCAGTCATTCCTTGTGTTATAGTTTGGATTTAGGGTGCGACCCTACATTTTATGTGTCAAAGGTATGGTTGCTAGCCCATGGCGGCCAGACTGCTGCTGGAGCAAGAATGTAACCAATTCAGTTGGGCCGAAGGCGATGGGACAGACCCTGAGTGCATATGACAGAGTGGGCGGACACTTATTCTTGCCACACCTGTCCTCTTTAGTCCCCGCCCCTCCTGCCTGGGTCACCCCCCAGGGCTGCCTCCCTATCCTTCCTGCCCGCTTTTCTGCTCCAAGCCAGCCCTATTCCAATCCCTGCCTCACCTGACCCCAGCCTAATGGGCCTGGAGTATTTCAGTGGCTGAGGTAATCCCCGCAGAGCCTACCCTGGCTCACACACCTGTGACGGCAGTGACCTCACACCCTGCAGACACCTCAACTGTAGGGGACCCCACTCCTTGCCTCTTCCGGGTCTCCCTCAGCCCCAAATCTGCACTTGCTCCCAGGACCCCAGTCAAACCCCGCCTTATCTGTGACTCTCTTACCAGAGAATTTTCAGCTTGACCATGGAAGAACCCTGTGTCCTCGGACCCTCCCCATTTGGGAGGATGGTAGCACAGTGTGAGGGCTCAAGGCTCAATCCCCAGTACCACAACAAAAAGTGGGATGCCAGCCTGAACTGAAAAAAAAACCTTAATGCCAAATTCCACATGTAAGAGCTCAGATGCAGCTTTTGTGGCACACAGTGTACTGAGTGACAGAGGGGCATCTGGGCCATGAAGTGTTCATAACTTACCCTTATAAAATGCAAAGCAGAGCTGTAAACGCGACCCATGGCCATGGGCTTCTGTACCGTCCCAACTGAGTTAGCGTGTGCATATATGTTTTGTTGGGTGGCTTGCTTTAGCCGGAGTATTCTCTGGTATCTGGAGATGGCCCCTGACAGCGTTCTGAAGCCCATGTGGTGTATGAAAGAAATAGGTGCCCTGTTTGGGAACCAGACCCCTAAACGGGCGAGGTCAGCAGCCTGCTGGTATATGTGACTCCCTGGTCACTTTCCTTTACCACAAGGTGTGTGTGCCCCCATCTGCAGGATATGCGGGCCCCGTCCCCATGAACTGCCCGAGGTGCCAAGGTAATGCGACCCTGCTCTGACTGCACGTATTTGCATGGTGACAGTGGCTGGACTCGGTGGCCACAGCGATGCCCCCTTCACATTGCAAGACATATCTCAGCACCCAAGGTGCTTGTGGCCACTCCCTGGGGGCCTTACTTTTCCAGTGGGGACTTGGTGACCCTTTCCTTGAAAATCCTCTGTGACTACATCAAAGAATAACAGAGACTGGCCTGCTCGCCTTTTTTTTTGTTTGTTTGTTTTAACAAGTTTCCAACTAGAAGTTAAGAGGTCGTGTTCACTAGGCCTTCTGTAGACAGTCAGCTCTGGTAAAACTGAATTGGAGGATTAAGACAGATGTCCCGCGCTGGCTGGCGTCTCCTGCCTGCTGCGTCATGGGAGTCTGAGATGGATGTCAGGTTCAGCTGAGAGTCTTGTCATCCCTCACTGTCACCTGCCACCCCACATCACCCACCAGCAAATCTCCACCATTTATACTGAATTTCGGCTCCCAGAAAAGCTTCAGTTCACTCGGGAAGGATCTGGTAATTGCTGATGGAGAAATTCTGTTTCTGAGAAGTGGGGAGCTAGGCATGATGGCCATACCTCTAATCCCAGCACTGAGGCAGGAGGATCACCATGAGTTCAAGACCAGCCTGGACTACACAGTGGGTTCAGGGCTCGCCTGGGTTACACAGTGAGTTCAAGGCCAGCTTGAACTGCAAAAAAGCGGGGACAAGTAAAGAGTAAAAAAGCACAGGGAGCCAGGCATGGTGGTGCACGCCTGTAATCCCAGCACTAGGAAGGCTAAGGCAAGAGGATTGCTGTGAGTTCGAGACCAGCCTGGGCTACATAGTGAGTTCCAGGTCAGTCTCAACTACATAGTGAGATTAAAAAAAAAAAAAAAAAAAAAAAAAAAAAAACAAAAAACAAAAGCATCAGTAATTAGGCCACAGTAAAAGAAACTATATGTTAAAATTAGCTCAAGACACTAATGGGAAAAGCGGGGTGCACACAGGGGACATCTGGGGCGCTGTTATGGTAAGGAGGTCAGACTTGGCTTTAACTTCCAGTAAAAAGAAACAGAAAGCTGACAGTAAATCACGATGCATCAGCAAGATTAGTTATGCTTTCTAGAGAAGATAAGTAGCAAACTATATTTGGCTTCTAACCCACACTATAGAAAGCCTCTTTTTCTATGGCCAACTAGGCTGAGTTTATTCTTCACTGAAATGAAAGCTTGACATAAATTTCACCTTCATTCTAGGGCCTAGTGCCGTGTTTAACTACCAGCTTAATTTTTTTATCCTAAGCGAAAGACATATTTTCCTTAAAAGGCTAAGGAGATAGAAGAAAATATGAGCCTAAGGTATTGCCCCACCTAAAGTTGCTAAGTTCGTCCCAACTATTAACAATGCACTTTGTAAATAGAGAAGGGTGAAGGGGGTGAAGGGAGGGCAGGAGTATGGAGAAAAAAATAAGAACCAAGACCTGTCATGTAAAGGTACAAGATCCCAGTGATAAATGTAACTGTATTGTTTGCTTTAAATGTACCCATAAATTTAATGGGGGAAAACAAACAATGCTATGATGAGAGCAAACGTTTATGAATACCTACTGTGTATCAAGCAGTACTGAATCGTGCTACCCATACCCGAGGTTTTCTGGGAAAAATGAGCAGAGAGGTTAAGCTCTGTGGAGAAGACAATTTCTCATTGTTTCTGATGAGCATGTGTGGTGTGCAGTCCCGGGCTGTAACTGCTGCCCTGCCAGCAGAGTCGAGGAAACTCTGAAGTCCATGGTTCTTTGAAGACTATTTTTATCTCAGTCTGTCCCCAACATTTCTTCCCAGCATTTAAAAAAGACCAGGGCTACTTGTGTTTTTTGGAGTCCTTTTTGTATATTTACAACACAAAGAAACATCAGTAGGGTTAAGAAGAATTTTATTTTTATTTTTAAAAGTGCAGGGCAGTGTGGTTACACCCTTCACAAGACAAACAGGGAATTCCGCATATTTATCAATACTGAACATAGAGAAGTCTGAGTCAGGGACAGAGCACAGCTGAAAGCTGGAAAACAGACACTATCTTTCAGTCTCATCAGGTTGTCTCCCTGTCTCTGTGTAAAACCCTGCTTGAAGAATGTATTTAAAAAGTCTAAACTCTAGCTGGGCATAGTGGTGCACATCTGTAATCCTAGCATTAAGGAGGCTGAGGCAGGAGGATCACTGGAGCTCAAGGCCGGCCTGAACCATATAACAAGACTCTGTCTCAAAACAATAAATAAAAAGTTTAAATTCGGGGCCAGGGATTTAGCCCAGTGGTTTCACCGCCTGCCTCACGAGTGCAAGGTCCCGAGTTCTATCCTTGGCACCCAAAAAAAGTCTAAACTCAAGAGTCTTTGTGGATGTGAGGCCCAGGCTCAGCCGTCACCCCTCCTGCCCCTGGGCCCTTCCTATCCAGAAAAAATCTCTGCGTATGTAAAGTACCACCACAGATTTCTGGATTCTGCTGCTTTTTTCTGCTTTCTCATGTCCAACCCAGAGCACCACCCTCCTCACGCCCCAGCCCAGCTGCAGAGCAGACTGCTGCTCTTAGGAAAGTGGCCAAGGGCTGAAGAGGCACCTGCTGTCCTCCAGCCCTCAGCATCACACAGTCAGACGTGCATCCCAGTCAGGAACTGGGGTGGGGCACTGAGAAGGTAGCTTTGCAGAGCTGAGCCTCCTAAAGCTCTTGGGGCTGGTCTCTGCCTCTCTTCCAAAACTGGGAGGGTCTGGAGAGGGAGGGCCTTCCCACCACAGTGCACCCTGCACCCCTTCCCTGTCTCCTAGAGCTGCCACAGAGAGATGCATGTGGCCGCGGGGCGGTGCTCCTGTCTATAAATGGAAACATTGGCCCATCTCCCAGTGTACAGCAGATAGGCCTGCACGTCTTGCCTTTGATGACTTCATCAGAGGGGTGGGGGCCATGCGAGAGGAAGGGAAACAGTAGCTGAGGAAGAAAGACTCCTCCTAGCTGCTCAGTGGGGACAGTGGAGGCTGCATCCCCTCCCACACAGTGAGCCGAGGAAAGAAAGGCAGCCAACCTGGGTCGCCAGCCCCACGAGCAGTGGACAGACCACTTCCGGTCCATGTGTCCTGATGGGCTCTGGCCTCCGTGGGGCAGGTTCCACAGTACTAGTGGCTCTGGGTTTCTTACGGCACCGTGGAAAAGATAACCCAGGGAAGCAAGTGGCAGTGTCCCCATATCCCTAGTTCTCCCTCCATCTCCCCAGTTATCCACCGCTCCCATCTTTCCACTTCTGAGCGCTGAAGGTCTGGCTGCTTCTGGCTCTACTCCATGGCTTCCAGCCCAGGATGGAAGGAAGCCGCAGAGAACAGTGTAGGGCCACAAAGCTCATCCTTGTCCGGGTGATCCCAATGGTTGGGCCCCTTCAGGGTCCTGTTTGGGACAGGGGAGGTATTTGTGGAACTGCGACAAGCCAGCTCTGATGGCAGAGGCTGTCGCCAAATCCAGATTGTCGTGCCGTGTCTGGGTCCTGAAGAGAGAAGTGCCGCTTGGGCTCATCTGTGTCACACTGCATAGCATAAGGAAGTTTGGGGAGAAACAGCCCAGGTCCCAGACGTGACCTGCATCCCTGGAGAACTCACTACATTCCATTCCGCGTAACTCCTTACTCTCAATGAGCTTTCCATTAAAACTCATGTATATTCACAACACAACATTTGGAAGATTATAAAAATTTAAAAAGCACTCATCATCCTTTTCTAACTGTATTATCCTGTGGCTAGTATTCTAGAAACTGCTTTTATTTCCTCCCTTTCCACCATGTTTTCCAAGCATTTTCCTACATGATTAGACAATCTGAGAAGGCGTGACTTCCACTTGCTCCTGCCCACCCTGGTATGGATGTACCATAATTTGTTTAATCAAGCTCCTATTGTTGCACACTAATGAACTTTTAACCAACTTAGAGTTGCTTTGGTGGTGGAATTAAACACAACAAAAGGATCAAAAGGACTCTATAATTTACATCAAAGGCAGAGGGAAAGCATAACTCTCCAAGTTGTCTTCCACTGGAGGGATATATGGTAACTATGTCAAAGCACTGATAAGAACAAATGGTGTTTTTGTTGTTTTTAACCCTAAAAGAGTCCTTGAAAACCTGACCTTTCCTCTGGCTGGTAGCATTCACACATCTTGCGCTGGACAGCCAGCTGTAACCCTTTCCGTGACACTCAGCTGATCTGTAGCTCTGAGAAGAAGTCATGGTAGGGCCAGCTGTTTCCCTTTCCCTCGCTGTACGCCACAGCAGATATAGGCTGGATTCATCACAGCCATTTGGTTCAATTCAGCACATATTTATGTCCATGCTACTGTGGACCTACCCTGTGCTGGATGCTGGGAAACTCGTAGTTCCAGTCCCCACAGAGCTAAGACCTTGCCATGAATGGAACCAGGAGGATGTTGTCTGCCAGAAAACCCTAACTGCAAGCATTTGGGAAGTTGGAACTTTCTACACCCCCATGTGATGTAACAAAAATAAAGAAGGAATACAGACACGTGTGTATCCTGGTAAGAAGCACGAAAAGTATGCTGGTGAGTGGAAAAGCTAGGAGGAAACACAAAAGCACATCCAAACACTAATGGTGGTTACTTTTGAGTGTTAAAAATGAGCTTTGACTTTCTTCATACTTTCCTGCTTTTTTAATTTTCCCCTGTAACAGAATGATGGCAAACCATGCATTTTTAAAGTACAGGCAATCCTTTATATCTGTGGATGACTAGTTTTAGGGCTCCTTTCAGATACCCAAGTCTAAGGGTGCCCAACTCCTTTATATAAAATAGGCCAGTCATAGTTCTTGTCTAATGTCTTGGTTTTTTTGGGGGGGTACCGGAGCTTGAACTCAGGACACAGCAGGTGCAGCACCACTGAACTAAATCCCCAACCCTTTATCTGATGTCTAGGTAGAGACTCCACCTTGCTCATTGAAAACCTAGAAGGAAAACCAATTTGAAAGTCCCAGTGCTGTTATTTTAAGGGCTAAGCTAGAACCAGAAACACCTGCACTTCCCTAACCCTGGGCTGCAGGCTAGAGAGGCCAGGACAGGAACAAGTAACAGCCACACACTGGTTGTTGTGTGGTCAGGGTGTGCCAGGCACTGGATCTGTGGAGGAGCAGAGTTCCCATCCAGTCCTGTTAACTTCCAATCTAAACCACTGCCTCTTAAAGGTGGAACAAAGAACTTTGCCCAACCCATTCAACAGCCCTAGTACTGGGCTCCAAGTTACTGCTGTTTCAGAAATAATCACCCCAAACTGATAATCACAGCCTCAAAATTCAGTTATCCTGGGGACACAACTGCCACGCATCACATAACAAAGCTTTTAATCCAGGCTTCTTTAATAATAGTATGGAACACACGTTTCTGCCTTGCACTTGATCAACTTCAGAGGGAATTCCAAGGTTTTATTTTTTTTCTTCCACGTATGGTTGAATGGTCTGATCTCATGCCCTTTCTTTAAATGTCGAAGTTGATATCACTGAGGCATCCAACTTTGGGTGTCAGGCAACAAATAAAAAATGGAGTATATTCTTTTTTTTTTTTTCCTTTATTTGGTACCAGGGATGGAACTCCAGTCCTTGTGCTTACGAGGCAGGCAGCAGAAGCACTAAGCTAAATCCGGCCCAAGAATGGCGTGTATTCTTATGCACTCTTGGTTCCATTCTTTGACCCTAGCCCAGTAGTTTCTGCCTTTTTATTGGAGGCCCTCCCTCCCCAAAGCCCACTTGGGTGGCCTGCTGATTAAGGCCAGCTGCAGGCTATGGTGGGGGCAAACCAGAATCCCAAAAATGCTACCACCAGTTGTGCAACATCAGACAAGTCACTTAACCTCTCAGAGATTATGAGTTTAACCACACAGGTAAGCGCCTCACACAGTCCTTCGCCCAGAGTAGGCGCTCCGTGCCTTCCCTTGTGGCTGTCTCCTCTTCTCCGTACTTGAAGGACCCATCCCAGCCAGGGAGTGCCTCCTCGGATTGCAGCTTTCTGTGGCACTGCCCTCAGAAGTCCAGGGCTGCTGGATGACTCTCAGCAAAGGAGCTGCTGCTGGAGTGCTGTGCTTCCCCGGCTCCCTTCAGAATGCTTGGGTTTGAACGGCAAATATTACTGGCCTGAGCAACGCTCAGGGAGGAAAAATAAAAATCCTGTTCCAAATGCAGAAGAATCTGTAATAAAACCTAAGCAACTCAGCGCCCTTCCTTGCTTTGGAAGGGGTGGGCTTGCAGACTGATCCAGGAGCAAGTTACAGCCAGTGCCCAGCGGCCAGGGTTATTTGCCTTGGTGATTTTCACACTAAGAGGCTTAGACACTTGGAGAGCTTGTTAAAATTTACACCCCGAGACGGTCGGACTCAGGGGGAACTGGCGTTTCTCACAAGTTCCTAGGTGAGGCTAACGCTGCAGACCCTGGAACCATACTTTGAGAACCCCGATTTAACCCATCATTGAACCCAAGTGGCCCCTCCTGAAAGTGGGAACGGTTTTAACACCTTCTTGGTCAATTCCATCTCCAAAGTTGCCACTGACAAGGAGGCTCAGGAATCCGGCTTGCACTTCAGGCAGAGCGAGCTGAACTGGGTCAGATGGTGGTGACACAGCCTGTGGGCGCCACAGCCGGGGGTCTCCTCCAGTCCCCCACGGATGTGGAACCAGCCCTGGGCTGCCCACTGACCGGAAACTGCCGATCGCTTGCCTGGCAAGTGTGGTTTACTTCCACGTTTGCTGGATTTGTGCCTTCTGAAACTTAAAGCTTGCGCCGTACCTCCATAGGAGAAACTCTCTGGATACTAGTATGAGAGGTTAGGCAGAGAAGACTTACAGAATTTAACGAAATCCCATATGGCCCAAAGATTGATTTAATTTTTTTTTAATGACCTAGCTCAGTGTGTGTGTGTGTGTG
>NW_022900950.1:12436778-12454469 GCF_012274545.1 Fukomys damarensis | reverse complement strand
TCCTTGGGCCCCGGCGAGGCGTGCCTGGAAAAGGCTGACTCCAGCCGGGCACTCCCGCGTCGTTGTCACCCCAGCCTCAGCCCCGCAGCCAGCCTTTTGTGGCGATCCCTTTGCGGAACCGCAGTCTTTGGTTCGCCGCCAGCAACCCCACCCCTGCTCACCCAGACGCTGAGCAGGTTTTTGAAAACACTTTAGAGAAAGCATCTTCCCTGCGCGCAAATTTATAAACAGCTGGCTGCGTCTGAGAGATATTTCTACCACCACTGTTTTTTTGTTTTGTTTTGTTTTGTTTTGTTTTGTTTGAAGTCGAAAACTGTCGTTTGTGGGGAGCTGAGGGTGTTTTTTACACCTCCCACCTCCCCCTTTAGAAAATTGTGAGGTTCTTGTCCCTGAGATGTGTAAAACAGGTTCATTGCTTCTGATGGCTGTTCCTCCTTTTATTTTACTGAAGAGTGAGAGGAGTTGGAGGGTAATAAAGATCTATGTAGCCAATTGGAGTTGAGGGGAAGAGAATGCATTGAGATTCTGGTTAGAAAGCAACGGAGGTTGTTGGGCAGGAGCGAGAACAAGCCAGTAATTAAAACTGAAAATACTGCATCCTTTGCCAGCGAGGCGTTACATGTCGCATGACCAAAGTTCAGCGTGGTTTTCCCTAATTGCACCACACAGTGTGTGTCCTCCTCGGCAACAGGAGCAGTGGCTTGAAATCCTGAAGTTTCACAGGCTCCCTCTCATTAAGCCCTGAGAGTGGAGCCTAGAAGTGGCGTCCTATTAAAAGGTGGCCTTGGTAGCTTAATTTGTAAGGCAGGTCCCTTTGGGGGTGTTGGCCACTGGGGATGCTGGGGTGGGCTGGAGGGGTCCTCACCTTCTGTGGGATGTGGCAGGGCTGGTCGGGAGGTCTCACCAGGACTACAAGAATCCTCCTTCCTGGGGGTCTTGTGACGGAATCATTGTGAGGAAATTAACCCCTTGGGAGAAATAGCCTCCCCATCCTTTTTCAGAATGTTTTTCCCTACATGGGGCAAAAAGTGGCTCAACATCATCATTTCTTCTGCCACTCCATTTCCAGTGTGGAGAGAAGGCTAGGAAAGCAAACACCAGCACTGTCTCCACTCCTAGGTACCCACAGCAGCTCTAGGGGGCCACCAGGCAGGACCAGAGGGACCATGACTCAAAATGCACAGAGAGAAGCAAGGCCAGCCAGATGAGGTGCCTCCAAAACTCAAGCTGTGGAAAACTTTCTCTTCCTTTTGGGTCGCATTTTCTCTCCATCTCTCTCTTCCCAGGCTGGAAAATTAAATATGCTGAAATGCACCTCCAAAAAACTATATATCTGTATTCTCACCGATTGGTTCTCTACACTTCAGTGTGAATGCATTCGTTAAGGTGGGTTGAAGTGCTAAGTCGATCAGCCATTTGCCTCGAAAGGTGGCAAGAAACAGCTTTATCCCATGGGAAAGAAGGACTCAAAAAACAGGTAGCACACATCTGGGAAAACAGAGCCCTGCAGGGGTTGACTATAAAGTAAACTTCTTGGTAGCATCAAAGTCCCTGGCTTTTTTTTAAAAACTACAAGTTCTTTTTGTTAACATTAAAAATATGTCCTGCTCTGACTACTGAAAAAAATACAGACAGAAACTTTTATTAACTTCAGCAGCAGCACTTATATCTGCAAACTAGAACACATTATACATACAAGAGAAATGCTGTGTGTGTTTCATCTACAGCTAATCCTTAGTCAGGTCCACATTTGGGGCCACAGACCCTTCGTTTAGGAAAGGCCAGAGCGAGTAAAAGGAATACTGAATTTAGAATCAAAATCAGCATTTTTTTTTTTCTTGGTACCAAGGATGAAGCTCAGGACCTTGCACTTGCGAGGTAGGCAGCGGCACCACTGAGCTAAATCCCCAGCCCCAAAATCAGCATTCTCAGCTGCTGGTTATGGTTCCTCTGTTTACCAGCTATATGATCTGGGCTGCTAAGGAAAGAGCAGAACTTCTGGAGCTATTGTTTCTGGGGCCAGAGGAGGGGTTGCTGTGCTTTGGCTTGGGTTGCTTTGCTGATTCTTTTTTACTTGAGTGGGGGGAGGGAGGAAGAGGAGAGGGAGGGAGGAACTGCAATGGAAATGAAGATACAGAGAAGGTTGAATTTCTTAAGTACGAAGAAAAACAAACTGGTTCGAGACAGTCAAGAGATGTGACAGGCAGAACCCCAGGCTGGGCTGTGGGAAAATCAAACCCAGGACTGTGCTCTAGGGGAGACAGTAATGAACGTCAAGTCTGTGTTTTGAGAGGAAATGGCTGACATGTTCCCCAGTATCTGTAAATTGAAAAATGTACCAAAACAAAAAGGAGGAAAGTACGAAGATCCAATCCAGATTATGACTTAAAAATAATTACAGAGTGACTCCCATTCATGTCTTACTAGGTCCCATAGTGTTCTTTACAGTGTGCCTTTTGACTTGCCTGTGAAGTCAGGTCTTCTACGTGCATTTTAGTGGCTTGAAATTTTAATTAATAAGAAGGAATATTTCTGTGGAACATCCAGGCAATACTTGCCATTGCCAGATGTACTTGTAGATGTCTCTAGGTGCCGAATCTTGTCGTCATACACCTGCTTTTTGTACAACTGTTCATCCCTAGTGTTCTCCCCTGTCTAGCTGTGTAGATTTTTCTCCTGTAAGTTCGTTCTCCAGGCTGTCTCTTGGGCTGGGTGTCTCTACCACTTTACCGCCTATTCCCCAAGAGCAGTCCTTGAACGTTATCATCGTCACCATGGAGGTGATAACATGTTATCCCAGCACTCTTGGGAGGCTGAGGCAGGAGGATCCCAAGTTCAAGCTCAGCCCGAGAAACATAACAAGGCTCTGTCTCAAAAAAATGAAAAGGGCTGGGCCATAGCTCAGTGTGCAGGCCTTGGGTTCAGTAAATATATATGTGAGCTTTCAAAGGTTACAGCAGATCTGCTTATTAGTAGATTTCAGTGGTCTTTCTCTCCTGCTTGATAAGATGACATTCATTTCAGCCAAGTAGACAGTGATGAGTAAGGATTACTAGGGAAGGTTGGGGCGGCACCTTCTAGATGTCACCACGAGCCCAGCCTGAGGACTTTTTCCTTTCCTTCAAGGAACTCAGGATGTTAGTTGAAAACCCAGTCCACAGCCACTAGTCCCTTCTGAAACAGAAAGCTTGGTCTCGGACTTCCCAGAGCTGTGCTCTCTTAGTGTCCCTTGTGCCCGTCCAGTTCACTGAGGTGAGGCAGGTCCGAGGATGACCAGGTTGTTTCAGTGGAAACTCTGAGGTCCACACAGCAGGACCTTTGCTCGGTTCTCCTTTCTCACGCGGTGGTGAGTGTCCACGTGGAATCACTGCATCTCTGCCTCTTCTTGCCCCACCAGGAGCAGCACCCAGTTGGGCTTCCCCGGACAGCAGGCCCCCTGCAGCCCTCTGTGCCCCCAGGCTCAGGCGGCATGGTCTCTGGAGCCAGCCCCGCGGGGCCTGGCTTCCTGGGCAGCCAGCCACAGGCGGCCATCATGAAGCAGATGCTGATCGATCAGCGGGCCCAGCTGATGGAACAGCAGAAGCAGCAGTTCCTGCGCGAGCAGCAGATCCTGGCAGAGCAGGTAAGACACCCCGTGGTGGCCTCATCCTGCAAGCACACAAGTGGCACCGGCCGTCTGTGAGGGAACCCCGGGTCCCTGTCCTCTGTGGAGAAGCTCACAGACCAGCATTTCCCAGGATCCTATGAGAACCTGTGGCATTTAGACCGTTTCAATTAGTTAGGCTTTTTCCAATAATGAATGAGTTTGTTCTGAAAGACAGGCTTCCGCCATCAATTTGAGGCCCATTTGCAATAGACAGTTCTTCGATGCAGGCCTAGCTCCGTTTCTCTCGATTTCTGAGACAAGGGTCTGTGTAATCAGCATGAGTGGAAGCTGCTTACATTCTACATGAGCCCTAGTATTTCTCTCATGAAGCAAAAAGAAAAATTCTGAGAATTTTGTTCCTTGGAAGACAGTGGCAGAGGAAAGGACTGGGGAGAATTTGACAGAATTGGACATGAACAACAGCAGAACAATAGGGCCTGCGGAACCACCTGGAAATCTGAACTGGGGTCGCTTAGAGGGTAGAATGGTAAGAAAAGCTCTCATGACAGCTTTTGAAACAGCTCAGGGATTCTGTGAGTTAAAGAAAGGCCCAACACAAATACACCTTTACCTTAGGCATCCTTCTTCCGAGGCCACATAATTTCTCCAGCTCAGAAGGAAAGCCTTCCCTGAAGACCGTTCCTGTAGGTTTTGATTTGTTTTGTTTTGAGAGTTGCCAGGGCCTGATTTAGCACCCTCCCTGGGAGAGGCGTGAGGCTGTCCACAGAGCTCTCCGACCACCCTTTGGGGGCCTGCACAGGGGCATCTCAGACAGCAGACACTGTTACAGGAGGTTGTCATAGAAGGCTCGAGCTGACAGCTCTGACTCATAGTTATCCTTCGAGAATGTTCATAATAGGATCAGAATTTTGGAAATTTACCAAACATCTACCACACACAAACATACATGAGCACACGCGCACACGTGTGCACACACACAAATTTATGGCACTGTGACTTAGGAACAGGCACGTGGAAGCCCCTACTAAACACGGACAGCAGTTCACAATAACACTAGTCATCTCCCAAATAGAAAGACTGCGCTGTTGAGCATAGTTCACTTATGTTCCCTGTTCTTGCTTTTGTTCCTGAACAGCTGTGTAATTATCTCCCTTTTTACCAAGGTCAGTCAGCTGCCTGGCAGCTATTGTACAAACAAACCTCCATCCCGCTCACCCTGCAGAAGGTGTATGACAAGGAACCATGCTAATATCTCTCCAGCAGTGATAAATGGAGTTGCAGAGGAAAGCGGCACTTGGTAAATCTTCTCCTCAGCCAGTGCCAGGGAATTTCAGATGTGCCCGTTGTGAATGATGCCTTCTAGGCGAGCTGCAACCACCCGGATGAGGGGCTTAGGGAGCGGGGCAGGATTCACTTTTGCCAGCCCAGCCAGGCTCTGGGAGGAAGGGAGAGGCAGAATGTGAGAAGAACTACATCAAAATCTTGCCCACAGACAAGAGAATGGGAGACCCCTCAGAGTCCAGGGCCTGGAGAGAGGAGGCTCCAAGGAGAAGACGAGGAGGTGTAATCTCTTAGCACCTGTGTGTTCTGAGGATGAGAGGCCATTTTGCACTCACTTTACTCAAGGCGAAAATGTGTCCATTCTTTTGCTTGCAGTGTAATTTGGAACAAACTACTTAACCTCTCTCTTCATCTGCCAGGCAAGATTTCAATACAACAGACCCACGAGTTACAACCAGCCTCCCATGAACAACTTGGGTTGGGACCAGAATTTTAGTTTTAACTTACGACCAAGGTATTTGAGTTATGACCCAAATGCTGGCCACTTGTGCCTCCAGATGGTCTCAGATAGCAGAGTTAGCCTTTAAAGGGTTCTGGAAGGAACATGACACCATCCTTTCCTGGGCGGAGTTCACTGAGAAATCCTGGGCCACTGTCTATCTAAGGACACTGAGATCTGCCTGTGTACAGGAGAGAGACTTGGAAGGCTGCGTAGAAGAGCCTGAGCCTTCAGTTGACCAGCTGGAGTTACAACCAGCCCTTGGGAACAAGTTGAGTTCGTAAGTCAGGGGTCCACTGTACTTTCCCTTGTACAGCCTCTGTGAAGACCACATAAGGTCATGTGTGCACGGCTCCTCAGCAGCTGTGCACACGCAGACATGGGGCTGGTCATAACCTTGGCTTCAGAGAGCGCCATGGAACAGCTATGGGCTCGGGTGCTGGCCAAGACGCACAGTTTCCCCCAGGCCTGGGCACAGTGCTTATCAACGCAGGCCGTCCCCAGGGTGTCCAGGTGAAGCGCTTCACTTTTCGTTTGGAGGAAGAGTATTGATTGCTGCTATATCAAAACCCCTTACTGACTGATTCCCTCCGACTTTACAGCATTGAACATGTCTGGCATTTTCAATTTTGGAAACAGTATAGTAGGAGCACTCGGGTTCCCTAAAAGGGCATGGGCAGAAGGCTTCGGCATCCTGTATAACCCTGAGCGCTTTAAGCCGATTCTCAGCAGACCTGAGAACTGGAGCAGAGGAGGCTGAAAGTGGCTGTGAATTAACATTTAATGCCTCACCCTGAGAGGGGGAGAAAGAGAGAGAGAGGGACGCCTCAAACCCATTCACAGATTCAGGAGAACTTTAGATCCCAAGGAAACATTTGAGATCGTGAAGCCCTATCATTTTATAAATGAGGAGACTGAGGCCAGGAAGCTTTCAGGGTTCCTTTGAGACCACAGAGCTAGAGAGAGGCAGAGCCAGGAGGAAAGTGGAGTCCTGACTTCAGGCCCGCCCAGCCCACCAGGCTGCTCCTTGTAAGTGGGGCAGCTCGATCCTCAATCCTTACATACCATGCAAGGTTTGGCTCAGGAGAAGCTTACACCAGCTCTGCTTCCTTTCAATAATGACCTTACATTGCTGCCTAAATGATTCGTGTGGTTTTCGGTCTACACCCTAACGGTCTACACATTAGTAAGTTTCACAAGTTTTCTGCATGATCCTGTAGTTGGCATGTGGGCTGAGGTTGTTTTGCTGTTGTTGTTATGATTGTCTTTTTTTTTCCCCCTTGGAGGCCAGAATGCTGACTGGCCTCAGAGAGTAAAAGAAAGGAAATTATAGAGCTGCCCAGGAATAAACATGCAAGAAAAAATAGAAGTAAACACATGCGGTAAGAAGTGGTCAAGGTGTGTTATTTTTGTAATGAACGTTGTAAAGAGCAGGGACCGTGTTGCGTGTCCTTTGCGGCCCTTGCAGATGAAAGGTGCTCCATGAATATTCAGCGGCTGTGTGAAGGAAGGAGGTGAAGAGGGTACTGGAAGGTCCTGCAGCTATTTGACAGCAGACCTAGAGCTAAAACCTCTTTCTCTGCTCTTTCCACCCAAGTCTTCCTTTCTTTCCCTTTGAACAACCAGCGTTGTAACGATTGAAATACCCTGCCCCGTGTATTAGTAACAGTGCTCGCCGTGCACAGTCCCCGTGAGTGGAAGAAAGGCTGAAACACAAGGACATGTGGAATCCCACATGGTATCCTCTAAGCGGTAAATGCTGCACATTTTACCTGGAGAGATGCATTTTACAAGCAGTGTGGCTTCATGAGAATCCGATTAGCCTTCTTCCATAGCCCCTGAGAATCCCATCTTCTTGTGCCCAAAGCATGTATTTAGTTCCTTCAAAAGTTTTTTGCTGTCCTTTGAGCTGAGGCCCCATGGTGTTAAGAAATTAGTGCAGGCTGACGTTGGGGAGCCTGCGAGTCACACATCGGAAATGCAGGCAGATGTTCGCCAAAGGAATGGCAGGGAAGTTCATAGCAGTGGTGTTTGTAATAGCCCCGAACTAGAAACCTCCTGAACGATCAGCCCAGGTAGAATGGGTAGGTTGCGGTGTGTTCGTGGCTTAGAACGCTGCTGGACAGTGAGGTGAATCTCGCAGAATGTAAGAACCACGTACTAAGGCGCCACCATATGGGTCCCTTTCTATAAAGCACAGAAGCAGACATAGCTGGTCTCTGGTGTTCAAAGTTAGGGTTAGGGTGCCCCTCGGTCATGGGAGGTGAGGGCTAGAAGGGTGCCCCAGGGGCTCCTGCCAGTGATCTGTTTCTGGATCTAGGGTGCTGGCTACCTAGAGTGTGTTCATTTTGTGAAACTCCACCCACTTGGATTCTTACACTTCCTGTGCTTGCCCAGATGCTTGGTATTGCTCAGTGCAGAGTTTGGATTCTGAAAACACCCTGCCTACTTCAGAACCACCGGGGTGTTTAATGGCATGCTCTCTCCCTGTCTCACCTCCCCGCCCTCTGTTGTTCTAGCAGCTGCAGCAAACTCATCTTCCTCGGTAGCACCTGCAGGAGCAGAGGAATCCGTACCCCGGGCAGCAGGTCAATCAGTTTCAAGGTGAGACTCTTGGGCACCTCTTCACTTTACACCTCCCAGCCACATGTGAGCAAATCTGCCGCCAGTGACGTTGCCTTACATTCCATATCTGTGTCGAGGTAGTGCTCAAAATATTTAACTGGTAAGGTAAGAAAGCCAGCCATGGTGGCACATGCTTGTAATCCCAGCCCTCAGGAGGCTGAGGCAGGACCACAGCACAAGGCCAGTCCAAGGCTACCTCATAAGTTCAAGGCCAGTCTGGACTACAAAGTGAGACGCTGTCTCAAAAACACAACTACCTTCTTAACAACTTGTGAAGTAAGTTTCTTAACGACTAGCAAAATTAAGAGGACCAACCAATCAGAATGGATTCATGAAGGCGCCCTCTTATGCCAGACATTAGCCTTTGGATGACTGGGTCCAGAGAGTTCCCAGGGGCTCCAGGGCAGTGAGTTGGTTGTGGGACAGATGGCTCAGGCAGCTGTCCTTTACCTCAAGCACAGAGTATTCAAGTAGTTTAACAACCCCTGGGACATACCAGTGTCTGTTGGTCCAGCACCAGCCTTGTTTATGTCCAGAAGGTCAATACAGTGACCACAAGGGTAAAAATTGTGTGCTAACGGCCAGGGATCTAGCTCAGTGGCACCATGCCTGCCCTACAAGCACAAACTCCCGAGTTTGACCCCCAGTGGCACACACACAAAAATCATGTGTTGTCTTACTCATTCATCCCAGCAAGTGAGCTGACTAAATCCCTCACTTCTAAGAATCTGGCTTCCAACCACTAGCGACAGAAGACAGATAGGGCCTTTAGGACAACTGTACCTCCCTGGTCCTGCTCCATTTGCAGAAAGTCTGAATCAGGGCCTCAGTAGCAGCGCGGCCACCACATTTGTATATGTAGAAGTCTCATTCCAGTGTCAAACCCTTTTTTCTCCTAAAAAGGGAACCCTTCCCAGCCCTAATCCCAGGAGTTTTCAGGGGCCCACAGAGCTCACCTCACAGCAGAAACCCAATTTCCTTTCTTCTGACTGTACCGGATCTAGATCAAGGTATCCTTAGCCCTTTGAGACTCTTCTGAAAGCTACGAAGCTCCTTGCGCAAAAATATGCGTGCATGTAAATGTATACAAACTCTGGCAGCCTTTCACAAGTGTTACTCTCCTCCTGGTCTTTATTAATACCTGGGTGAAACAGTTTGCCCTAATGTAAGGTAACATTTTTCAGTCTTAGAGTTGTAACACACAAAGTTATGAAAAACACATAGTGGATCACAGCCAACATTTTGAAAATGATATACAACAGAAATTATCAGAGCATGTCAGAAATGTTTGTTTCTGTTACAAACACACATGTATATATCCTGGATCACTACTGTGAACTGAGGCTTTCACCACGGAAGTTAACTGACAGCTCCTATTACTCCCGAAGGCCTGTGCAAATACGAGGCATATGTACTTTCAATGCCTTCTGTCGCCGGCCATTAACATCGCCTTACATTCCCTTTGGTCTTGACACAGGGAGGGACAAAAGGAATGGAACGGTCCACAGGTGTCCTGTACCCAGATTCAGTGCCGGTATTCTTTGAAATCGTCTTGCCTTGCCATGGGTAGAGAACGGGAGAGGGTCCTTGTGATAACATAGCGTTTTGTTTTCATTTTGTTTTGGGGGGGTGGTTAGTTTTTGGTTTGGGGTTTGGGTTTGAATTCAGATTTTTTTTTTCAATTTGGGTTTCTCTTTGGTTGCGTGTTTGGGGGGTTTTTTTGTTTGTTTGTTTTGTTTTGTTTTGTAGTCTTGGGATTAAACCCAGGCCCTGACCTATATCCCCAGCCTTTTTTTATTTTTTATTTTGAGATACAGTTGCCCTAAGTTGCTAGGTTGCCCAGACTGGCCTCAAACTTGGCAATCTTCCTGCCTCTGCCTCTGAGAATGGAATTAACAGGCACGCACCATCACACCTGGCTGTGACACACATAGTTTTTGGGTTTTGTGACAGATCCAGAGTCCTCCTTTGACTTTAGTTCTCAAAGTTCAGCTTGCATCACAATCACCAGTGGACTTTGTGGAAACACAGACAGCCAGACCCCATTCCCAGAGTTTCTGATTCAGTAGGTCTGGCCTGGTGACTGAGGATTTGCATCCCTAACAGATTCCCAGGGATTGCTATCCTACTGGCCAGAGGACCACACTTTAAGAATTTCTGCTTTATATTATGAACTAATTAAAAACATAAGATCTGATAAACCCAACACAGTATCCCTTGAGTTTTCTGGGTTCATAACTTAGTATTTTTGCCATAAAAGGGACCCACTAAAATTTAACAGTGCCTCTCTATGACAGCACATAGACATGTTTGATGAGCTCTTCTGTGCATGCTGAACTCGGTTGAAAAGTTCTACTCCTTGAACTTTTCTGAAACCCCAAACCACAGGTAATCAGCCTAGATAGAAATTTAGCTCTACCATGAGTAAAACGTCCAGGGTGACGATTTAGGATCCCAAAGCTGATCCTACAAGATAGAACTTGTTTTTTAACTATGTCTGTTATTTTTATGTATTTCGCTGACACCCTAGGTACATGATGTTATACATCTGGGATAGAAAACAGATACTGTCCCGGGAGAGAAGCTCTGTTAGCTGTAGCCCGCATGGATCCTTCGCCATGCCCGCCCCCCCCAACACGTATTTCAAAGGTCTCACTGGCCACCTTTTGTTCACTGGGATCTGTGCCTCTGCACAGTGCTACACCTATGGAGAAACACTTATTATTCAAATACAGGCTTCTTGTATGTGAATATAGGACAAAGACCTTTTCGGGGGCAAAATCCTGCACATTCTCATCTTTGCACGTGGAAGACTTTCTTCAACATCGTTATGTTAAAAATGAGAACCAAGACCTGTCATGTAAAGGTACAAGATCCCAATGATGAATGTAACTGTACTGTATACTTAAAAAGTGCCAATAAACTCAGTAAGATAAAAAAAATATTATGTTGACCAACAGACAAGAAAAGTAATGTGACCACAGTGTCTCAATAATATCTGTTATAGACAAAAAAGAAAAAATATTCTATTTAACACGTGGAATGATCAAGAAAAGACATTTTATTCTTTGGATGAATTTGAATTTTTTTCCTGTGTATATTCAAGATTAACTGAAATCATAAAACTAGGTTAATAAAAGGCTTGCATTTCACTTAGGTAGAAAATATTATACTGATTGCTGATTCTTAAATGCTTTCTTTAAAAGTACGAATTACATGTAGATAGTACAGCCATTAATACTAAGTAAAAATAATGGGTTCGCTTTGATAAATGTTTCACCACCTGCTAAAGTGCATTGTAACATCTCTGCCCTCTAAAGAAAAGCGCCTATTTCTTCTTCATAGTATTGGTCCAGGCAGTGGTTTGGTCTTTCAACACATCTGTTACAAACATACAACAAAAATGTCCAAGTTACGAAAGTCCTTTCATGTTTTTCCAGCAGCCCATCTACCTATTCATATAATTTGCATCTATCCAATCAGTCTCTGAGTCAGCAATATTTTTCCTTTAAATTTTTTATAAACAACTCAATAACTCATTTCACTATAGTTGATTCCAGTTGGCCATGCAGTCGATACCAATTTCATGGTTAAGGTCACAAAACTGTATCACCAGATTGCAACTTGGAGATTATGCTACCATCCAGTATTTAACCAAGAACTTGGGATTTTTTCAGAACATCACTGGAAAATAGTTAAGCTGAGAACCCAAAACTAGAATATTTCTGAGGATTTGCTATAGATCTTACAGGATTCCTCACAGGTTTCATTTTTCGATGCAGCGTGATATTGATCCCGTCACAAAAATTTAGGTCATAATCAAAATTCCCATAATTTTTTCTTAAAGAAAGGAAGAAAATATGGAGACATATTTGCTGCTTGGAAATCAATAACCCCATCAGGAAGGCAAAAACATGTGCGAGCTATCTGCCAGGGTGCCGGGTTTAACATGGTTGGACTGTGCTCATCCGGTTACTCATCACAGCTCCGGGTAGGATGAAATTTGCTTCTAATATTGATTGGCGGCCATGCTCCATCTTCTTTAAATGTCCAGGACCAAAAAAAAAAAAAAAAAATTTTTTTTTTTCTTTTCCTCGTGGACTTAATCCTTAGCAGGGACATAGAAAAATCCATTTTGGAGCAACTTCTAGCCCCTCCCAGCATCGACAATTGTTCTGTGGGTGACATTTCCATCTCCGTCTGGCTTGGACATGTAAGGCAAGACTCACTCGAATACCTCACTGAAGTTGACTGGCTTGGTATTGTTACTCTGGCAAACTTTTAAACATTATTGTTGCCAGGTGTGGCGGTGCATGCCTGTAATCCCAGCACATGGGAGGCTGAGGCAGGAGGATCACTGTGCCTGGGCTACATAGTGGGCTCCAGGTCAGTCTCAACTACATAATGAGACCCCATCTCAAAAAACCAAAAAAAAAAAAACAAACAAAAACATTATTGTTAACACCATGTTAGTAATCTACAGACAGAGGTACAAGGCCATTGCTACTTTTGACAGGTTGGACTCTACCACAGAAATGCCACAGTATTGCCAATTAGCAAGATGATTTCTTTTTCTAGCCACGGAAGCTGACTGGTTTGCACTGACATGTTATGATTCAGAGAGTCTGGAGCATGAGGAAGTCTACAAAGTGGCTCTAAAAAATGTCTCATCTCTCAAAACAGCTTCTAGGCAAAAGTAATGGCCTTTAACCTCTCAAATCCTACTGAAGTCTTAAGGGAAATCAGTCTGATGGCTTCCGTTCATAGTGCTCTCTGCTGAACCATGTTCCACTTCACTAATAGAATATGCAGATGATCAGATGGTCCTTCACCCTTCAACACCCCCACCACCAAAGAAAACGATATCTCATTGGGCTAATGACATCATAGCCAAAAGAGTGAGGAATAAATTGCCTCTGAAGCATAAATAAAAATAATACTGGGGTATGTGAAGTGGAAAAGTCAACTGCAAAAAGCACGTTCAGTATGCTCCCAATTTTTGTGTGCCTGTTTATCCAAGAGCTGATCAAAAATATGGTGTATGTTTAAATTTCAAAAGAGACACGTTGCCGGGGATTTAGCTCAGCGGTTCAGTGGCCCGCCTTGCAAGCTCAAAGACCCGAGTTCAATCCCTGGTACCAAAAAAAAAAAAAAAGATGTGTTGCCATCACTTCCTCTCAGAATACTCCCCATTGCTTCAAACACACTTACCCCACTGTTCTAGCTGTTCAAGAAGTCCTCTTTCATGAGTGTCTTTATAAGCTATGATCAAAAGGACAGAGACTGCTGCTGCTGACCACCATCCAACAGAAAGGCAGGCTCAGAAACATTACATTGTTCTTATCCATCTTAGTCACTGGATCTGTGTGACTTCTGGGTCTTCGTCAAAGGGGAAGGTAAACCATGAAAGGTAAGCAACTCAGGACGTAGAGGCAGCACGACAGCTCATCTCTGAACAGTGGTGATTTGGTGACTTTAATTTTGTCTGTGTGCCTTTCAGTACTTTACAAATTTTTTATTATCAACATGTTATAATCAGAAAAATAATCATTGTTTCTATTAAAACTGCATCATGAGAATAGATCTTTTCCTACAGAGAAACGTTGTTGCCGGGGATTTAGCTCCGTGGTGCCACCGCCTGCCTCACAAGCACAAGGATCCGAGTTCAGTCCTCGGTACCAAAAAAGAAATGTCGCTCCCGTTGAAGAGTCCAGCACAGGTTACAGTGCGTTGCTTATGGAGAAGAGTGAGTGATCTGTGTCCCTTCTTTCCCCTTAGGCTCCCCCCAGGACATCGCAGCAGTGAGGAGCCAGGCAGCCCTCCAGAGTATGCGGACGTCACGGCTGATGGCACAGAACTCAGGCATGATGGGCATGGGACCCTCCCAGAACCCAGGGACCATGGCCACAGCTGCTGCCCAGTCTGAGATGGGACTGGCCCCTTACAGCAGCACACCCACCAGCTAAAAAAAAAAAAAAAGATGTGTTGCCATCACTTTCTCTCAGAATACTCCCCATTGCTTCAAACACACTTACCCCACTGTTCTAGCTGTTCAAGAAGTCCTCTTTCATGAGTGTCTTTATAAGCTATGATCAAAAGGACAGAGACTGCTGCTGCTGACCACCATCCAACAGAAAGGCAGGCTCAGAAACATTACATTGTTCTTATCCATCTTAGTCACTGGATCTGTGTGACTTCTGGGTCTTCGCCAAAGGGGAAGGTAAACCATGAAAGGTAAGCAACTCGGGACATAGAGGCAGCACGACAGCTCATCTCTGAACAGTGGTGATTTGGTGACTTTAATTTTGTCTGTGTGCCTTTCAGTACTTTACAAATTTTTTATTATCAACATGTTATAATCAGAAAAATAATCATTGATTCTATTAAAACTGCATCATGAGAATAGATCTTTTCCTACAGAGAAACGTTGTTGCCGGGGATTTAGCTCAGTGGTGCCACCGCGTGCCTCACAAGCACAAGGATCCAAGTTCAGTCCTCCGTACCAAAAAAAAAGAAATGTTTCTCCCATTGAAGAGTCCAGCACAGGTTACAGTGTGTTGCTTATGGAGAAGAGTGAGTGATCTGTGTCCCTTCTTTCCGCTTAGGCTCCCCCCAGGACATCGCAGCCGTGAGGAGCCAGGCAGCCCTCCAGAGTATGCGGACGTCACGGCTGATGGCACAGAACTCAGGCATGATGGGCATGGGACCCTCCCAGAACCCAGGGACCATGGCCACAGCTGCTGCCCAGTCTGAGATGGGACTGGCCCCTTACAGCAGCACACCCACCAGCCACACAGGAATGTACAGCATGAGCACAGGGATGACCCAGATGTTGCAGCACCCAAACCAAAGTGGCATGAGCATCACACACGGCCAAGCCCATGGACCGAGGCAGCCTGCTTCCGGCCAAGGAGTTGGGATGGTGAGTGGCTTCGGCCAGAGTATGCTGGTGAACCCCACCCTCACCCAGCAGCACCCGCAGATGAAAGGACCGGTGGGCCAGGCCCTCCCTAGGCCCCAAGCCCCGCCAAGGCTGCAGAGCATCATAGGGACCGTCCAGCAAGGAGCACAAAGCTGGCAACAGAGGAGCTTGCAGGGGATGCCTGGGAGGACTAGTGGAGACTTGAGACTATTCAACAATGGCACCAGCTACCCACTCCAAGCTGGCCAGCCAAGACTGACCAAGCAGCACTTCCCGCAGGGACTGAGCCAGTCAGTGGTGGACACTAACACTGGCGCAGTGAGAACCCTCAACCCTGCTGCCATGGGTCGGCAGATGATGCCACCACTCCCAGGGCAGCAAGGCACCAGCCAGGCGAGGCCAATGGTCATGCCCGGCCTGAACCAGGGTGTCCCTAGCATGCCAGCCTTCGGCCAGCCCCCGGCACAGCAGCAGATGCCCAGCGGCAGCTTTGCCCCAAGCAGCCAGGGCCAACCCTATGAACGGAACCCCCCCTCAGGACCTGTCATACAGTTACAGTGGTGAGGGTGCTGGGGCTTCCTTCCCAGGGCTCACAGTGCGGACCTCGTGGACTCCATCATCAAAGGTGGGCCAGGGGATGAGTGGATGCAGGAGCTCGATGAATTGTTCGGTAACCCCTAGTCCTAAGGGGTCCCAAGAGCCACGGCTGGAGTGGTGAAAGCTTAACACGTGAAAAAGAAACAGGATGTTGACCCATCCTTGTTTTTTGTTTTTTTGACCCACGTAAACCGAGCAAAACTGCAGGTGTCAGTCAGCCCTGCGGAACCTCTGTGCACCTAATTTTCACACAGCCATCAAGATGAGACATCCTGCAGGTTCCTGCTCCTAGAGAGGGCAGCCTGGGGGTCAGGTGGGGAAGAAGCCAGCAACTGAAGCCCCTCTGCTCAGCGGCCCTTGGGATCACCTGGCCCAGCAAGAGCTGCTCCGGCCCACAGGGACTGCCGGCCCTCCTGCCCCAGGCCCGGGGACTGTAGATTTGGAGACAGGAGACAGAGAGCCTCAGCCAAGGAGACGCTCCTAGAGGCTGCTGGGCAATGGCACAGGCCACGGGCACAGGTCGGAAAGGCACTGAATCTGGGTAGAAAGAGGTGTCTGCTTCCAAACTTGCTTGGTATTGGAGGAACAGCAAGCCGGTCCCAGAAAGACAACCAAGGATCCTGCAGGCTGGTCTCCCTGCCCGTGATGGCCCTCAGGCATTGTGTGGTATGGCTGCTTGCCACCCACAAGGAGAGCCAGCTAAGCTAGAGAAGGCCCAGTCCTGGGGACAGCCCTGCACTGGAGGCTGTGGTAGCTATCTTTGTGGTTTGGGCTGGAGCCTCCCGGGTTCTAGAACATGATCCATCCAGGTGGTTTTCTGCTTCTGATAGTGATGGGATGGAGAGACCTCTGCTGCATTCTGTGTCTGCCGGCCAGCACCTCCCTTCCCAGTCCCACCTGCCTTTGCCTGTCCTTCCAGACTCTCCAAGAAGAGAGGCTTTGGGCAGAGTAAACACCAGTGCAAGAACTGAGACAGCGCCTGAATGCAGAGGCAACACACATAGAGTTGAATGAGCATCTCTGCCTGGAACTGAGCAGGCTGCGCTGGTGTGGGTCTCCTGGATAAGGAAGGGCCTAGAGGGCACCAGGTTGGGCTCCCTTTGGGAAAACCCCAGGGGTGATTGCTCTAAAATTGGCCGTGTTTGTCATCCCTGTCATTAGAAAGACAAATACAAAACCCCAGAGGTGGACGAACAGAAAAATCAATAGCTCTGCCATACAAATTTGGGTGATAACAGGGGGAAGACCTGGTTTCTTTCCTAAGGGCAAAGTAATCCACCTCACACGTTCTGTACAGTTGTTCTCTTTGTATTTGTCAATCACTCACATCCGCCCTCGTGAAATCTGTCTGGAGGAGCCAGCAGCTGCCAGTGTAATCAGCTGGTCTCCTGGAGTCTGCTTTCCCTCCCGCAGTCCTATTTCAGAGGCTGTGTGACATAACTACTGTCCTGAGTGTGAGTAGCAAGTGTTTTCCTCCCTCCTGTCCCTCCAAGTCTGACATGCTGGCTCGGTCTGTGCACACACACACAGCTCACCAAAGACCAGAGCTTGGAGGGTGGACTGGCTGCACTCCAGGCAAGTCAAGCCCATGGGAAGCAGAAGGCAGGCACTGCTTTTGACCTGCTCTCCACCAGCCCCAGGTTCTAGACCTGCCTAATGTGGGCAGAGAGTGAGGCCAGAAACACTGGGATAATGGGCCGAGTGCCCTCTCCGAAGAGTGGTGGCAAGGTGACTATGAATTCTTATCAGTGGGGAGGGATGCCACCGAGAAAACAGGTGAAAACCAAAAAGTAAAAGCGAAAACAGAATACAAAATTATTACCTTTGCCTGCAAGGTCTGGAAATACATGTATAAGCAATGATAAGAAACTGGAGGTGGCTGAGAGAGAGAGGGGTTGCATTTTCTTTTCCAAGCTGCCTCCAAGTCAGTACTGGGACCAACTCATAGAGAGGTAGATTTTAATAAGATTGTTTTGTTTTGTTTTTACTATGGTGCTGATGTATATGTAATGTCTAAAAGAAATTATATGTACATAAGTTTTTACAATACTACAGATATCACTGGGTCTACTATCTGTAAAAAAAATACATATAAATATATATATACTGTTTGTTTAAAATAGAGTATTTTTATTTCATTCCTTAACTCTGTCACAGCAG
>NW_022900950.1:12435045-12436748 GCF_012274545.1 Fukomys damarensis | reverse complement strand
TCATTCCTTAACTCTTCGTCACAGCAGTGGTATCGCACTTCACGCAACATCTAATTACTAATTTGTACTGTATGATCTATGGCAACTTGCTCCATTTTATTCAGATTTTTCTAGTTTTCTGTTTTTACTTTGTACATCGAGCATTGCTTATTTCCTTTTAAAAAATGTACAGAACTCTGAAATGTAGAAATGAAGTGATGTTGACATACCACTTTTAAAGAAAAAAAAAATCATTATCTGAATCAATCCAGGGTGTACTTCATTTCAGTATCTTCATTTTAGTCTCCAAAATTCATTAAGCAGATATATTGTTCCTGGGATTTAACAGAATCATCGTGGTTCTTTTCTCAAAACGTTCATGGCGGGATTTAAACATGTAGCAGTGGAGATCATTCTCAGCCCTTTTAATTCAAGCAAATTGAAACTTTCTAAATTTGCTGGGCACTCAGAGGTGTGGCCATTACTCTGCAGGGGACATACTGAGGGCCACAGCAATTCAGTTAACAACTGGCCCATTCAGAGATTCAGGAACTAGATGAGGAAGAGATTTTTCTGGGGGAAAAGTCAGGGTGGAGCGTGGAGGGCTGTGACGCAGAGCTCTTGCCCTACAGTGGAGGCAGTTAGTAACACCCCACTCCCTCGCGTGCCTCAGCTCTCCCAGCCCACACTGCATGGATCAAAGCCACGACCCAGCCAGCTTTGCCTGTATCCACCGCCAGAGTGGAAGGTGCCCACAGCGCCACAGCCCTCCACTGGTGCAGGCTGGTGACAGCCGGTTTACCTGTCCGGGAAAACCAAGTCAGAATGTATGCTCCGGACAGATCAGACAGAGGCTGGACCTGGCATAGCTCCTCCCCCTTCTCAGGCCTGCTTCCCCTTCCTTTCCTTGCCTCCCGCTGAACCCTTTCTTAACCCATCCCATACAGGCGAAGCCATTTCTCCACTTCCGGGAGACCTGTCCTAAGATCCCCGTGAGACTTTACAAAGCACAGTAAGACAACATATCTCAAAACCATCTGGGTTAAGCTGAGAAACAGACCGAAGAATAAAGCCAGCATAAGAAAAAAGGATCCAAAATGAAGCTGAGTTTTTTTTTTTTTTTTATTGAGTTTATTGGTACATTTAGGGATACAGTACAGTTACATTCATTGTTGGGATCATGTACCTTTACATGGCAAGTCTTGATTCTCATTTTTTAAAAGTAGATTCTTATTTTCCCTATTGAAAGAAAAAATTTTAAGGTTTTCACGCATTTTTTTGTGGGGGGTGAAAAATTGGAAAATTTTGGAAATAGATGCTGTTGAAGGAAATTCTTTTAAATTTACTTTTATTAAACTTCCCTACACCTTTAGCTCCTTTCCTCCCATTTCTAAATGTCAGTAATCTTATTAGAATCTTATGCATTGTTGCAGAATATTCACACCAGGGAAACTATTTGGTATTTACACATGTGGGACTTATTTATTTCACTTAGGAGTATATCTTCAATATGTATCCATTTTCCTATGAATGAATCTATTCTCTCGCTCTTTATGGCTGAGTAATATAGTTTTAATATGCACCGAGCAAGAGTTGAAATGAGTTTACAGAAGAGGCTGGCCCTGCCCAGCAAGCAGTCGGTCTAGTCTGGCTGGCAGAGAACACTGTGGAGAAAGCAGTGTGACAATGGGTCTGGTCCCTGTGACGCGGGCTCGGGGCTCTAC
>NW_022900950.1:12434164-12435020 GCF_012274545.1 Fukomys damarensis | reverse complement strand
GCCCACACTGCATGGATCAAAGCCACGACCCAGCCAGCTTTGCCTGTATCCACCGCCAGAGTGGAAGGTGCCCACAGCGCCACAGCCCTCCACTGGTGCAGGCTGGTGACAGCCGGTTTACCTGTCCGGGAAAACCAAGTCAGAATGTATGCTCCGGACAGATCAGACAGAGGCTGGACCTGGCATAGCTCCTCCCCCTTCTCAGGCCTGCTTCCCCTTCCTTTCCTTGCCTCCCGCTGAACCCTTTCTTAACCCATCCCATACAGGCGAAGCCATTTCTCCACTTCCGGGAGACCTGTCCTAAGATCCCCGTGAGACTTTACAAAGCACAGTAAGACAACATATCTCAAAACCATCTGGGTTAAGCTGAGAAACAGACCGAAGAATAAAGCCAGCATAAGAAAAAAGGATCCAAAATGAAGCTGAGTTTTTTTTTTTTTTTTATTGAGTTTATTGGTACATTTAGGGATACAGTACAGTTACATTCATTGTTGGGATCATGTACCTTTACATGGCAAGTCTTGATTCTCATTTTTTAAAAGTAGATTCTTATTTTCCCTATTGAAAGAAAAAATTTTAAGGTTTTCACGCATTTTTTTGTGGGGGGTGAAAAATTGGAAAATTTTGGAAATAGATGCTGTTGAAGGAAATTCTTTTAAATTTACTTTTATTAAACACTTTTAAAAAATTTACAGGTATTAAAATACACATATTTAGCTCATGAAGTATTTTGATTGTGTAGGGAACAGGGAAAGGGGACATTGCTAGAATCTCTCCAGTAAGTCCTAGTCCTGTTTGAGACACAGTGGTATAACGTGAATTAATTTATTAGAAAAGAAAAAAAACGAGACTTAGA
>NW_022900950.1:12432501-12434029 GCF_012274545.1 Fukomys damarensis | reverse complement strand
GTATCACACCTTCCCTACACCTTTAGCTCCTTTCCTCCCATTTCTAAATGTCAGTAATCTTATTAGAATCTTATGCATTGTTGCAGAATATTCACACCAGGGAAACTATTTGGTATTTACACATGTGGGACTTATTTATTTCACTTAGGAGTATATCTTCAATATGTATCCATTTTCCTATGAATGAATCTATTCTCTCGCTCTTTATGGCTGAGTAATATAGTTTTAATATGCACCGAGCAAGAGTTGAAATGAGTTTACAGAAGAGGCTGGCCCTGCCCAGCAAGCAGTCGGTCTAGTCTGGCTGGCAGAGAACACTGTGGAGAAAGCAGTGTGACAATGGGTCTGGTCCCTGTGACGCGGGCTCGGGGCTCTACTAGATAATGTGGGCAGAAAAGTGAACTGATTCAGGGCAGAGGGAAGGCACTGAAAAGCCAGCCCCGGGGATAAAAGCAAGAAGCTCTGAGAACTTCTGACTGATTAAAATGAACTGGGTGAATGGACAGCTTTCTCCTCTAAGATGATTTCATGTCTGTAATCTCAGACACTATAAAGGACATGTCAAAGGGGGCAGATGCAAATGAGCTGATATTTTTGCTTATGAATGACTTTTTTTGTCAAATTCCACTGACTTTAATCCTGAAAAGTAGGGGGGAAACTGCCTGAGAACAAGAATACCTCTTTGAATACTCTTTGCTATTTGTATGAGAAGTGTGTTTTTTTTTTTCCTATTGTTGTTGGTTGGTTGCTGGGGATTAATCCCAGGGCCTTTGCATTGAGCTATATCCCCAACCCTTTTCTTATTTTTTATTTCAGACAGGGTCTCCATGACTTGCCAGGCTGAGCTGGGACTTGCCATTCTCCTGCCTCAGCCTCCCGGAGTGCTGGGATTACAGATGTGCACCACCACACCCAGCTTCGTTTTCTTTGGATTGTTTTCAGTCTTTTCTTCTTTGTTACATTCTAAGGATGTGTGAGTCCCATACTGGTGTCCTGTGGACAAGCTACCACGGGTACCTGTCTCATTCCCCATAACATAAGGAGGATGTTACCACAGCTTCTGCACACTCGAGGCCCAGAGTCCCTGACCACAGCCAGAACATCAGAAAGAGGCCCACAGGAATGCCCACGACTGCATGTATGCCACCTCCAGACCTCCCATGTGCAACACAAGAAACAGGGGAGCTCCCCCAAAACTTGATTTAGGGTTGTAACTTCTCTTATAAATTTTAGCTTTTTCCTATGCACTTTCTCAAGCAATCAGGAGAGTGGAAAGAATACCTATACACTACCAACTGGATTTAATCATCACAAATGCTTTCCACAACTGTTTCACATGCATACCTGTGGGACCATTTCAAAATCATTTACACCCAACCACTTCACCCCAGTGCCTCAGCCTTGCAGCTTCAAAGAATCTGGACATTCTCTTCCCTGGCCACCATTATTAACACAAATTCCCTAGTATCTACTTCTCACTCCATATGCAAACCCCCGCAGTTGTCTCACACGTGCACTGTGACTTTGT
>NW_022900950.1:12408542-12432446 GCF_012274545.1 Fukomys damarensis | reverse complement strand
TTTTTTCATACCAGGGATCGAACTTGGGACCTTATGCTTGCGAGGCCGGCGACAGAGCCACTGAGCTAAATCCCCGGCCCTTAAAGCTTGGTTTTCCTAACTCAGATTTGATCAAAGATCTCATGCTGTCCTTTGGTCTTTATGCCTCTTCAGACTCCATTAACAGAGGAAAAATTCTCTGTCCCTTCTTTCACAACATTGACTTTTTCAGGAAGTGAATCTGATTTCTAAAAATAAAATTTGTCAATTTACTAATATGCAAAAGAAATATGTATGTACAACCACCAGATCAATCGGAAGCTCAAAGCCCTTTGGCCACATGTTTGCTCCCTGTGGCCAAATCTAATATAGGGATTAAATACACAAGAGGTTGCCTGGTGACACAAGAATTAGAACAAAGGAAACAAATTGCCTTGTAATGTTTAAAGACACAAAGCTTTGACGGGGTATAAGCATTGCCTCTTTCTAAATGTTGTCTATCAGACCAATTTAGGCGCTTTAAAAATGCTTAAGTATAAGAATAGAACTTCTTAAAAGTTGTAAAGTGTCAGATTTGGAAAGGTTTTTGCTTTTGTTTTTTCTGCTTCCAAAGGACAGGCTTCTGTACCGATCGTGCTGTAGGGTCCAAAACTTGCACTCTCTCGTCTTTGGGGAACAACTCATAGTGTGAGGATCCAGTCGGTATCATAATGGACAAGATTATCAAGTGGAAAGAGGATCGCAGCATTTTACCACATATTAGCCCATTTTGTCCAAGAGAAGATGGAGCCCAGAGCTATGAAGCAGGTGGCGGGACGGGGGAGGGCGGTCTGGCCCTGGAGTCTCCACCAGTCTGCACATGACCTCTTACTGATGACGGCCTTGACCAGAGTCAGACAGCCCCCAACTGTCCTTCCAGACCGCTGCATTCTCCGCACTTTTGTTGAACGCTGCTCTTTGGAATGGGGTTGGGGGGCTGACATGTCTTCCTCCTCTACTCTGGAAACACTAGCATTTAGATGCATCCCTTTTCTTTTCCTACTACCCACAGCTTTTGCAACTGCCTCCGTCCCCACCGTCCCCAGCCGGCTCACTAAACAGCTTCTTGAAGATGCCCACACCAGATTCAAAGCTGTTTGATTTTCTCTGGAAATAATGATGGGGCGCCTTTCCTGGTGTTATCCCTAAAGTCTCCGAAGGCTGTACGTAGATTCATTCCCATTTTACAGATGAAGAAAATGAAGGAATGTCAACTGCACTGTGCTGGACAGGGTTGCACCTCAGAGTTGAGACAGCCACGTGGCCCATCTTGGTTCGCCTCCAGCCAGTGGGGCACAGACTTTCCCTGAAGTCCGGTCCAGATCTGCCACCATCAGCAGGCCCCACCTCCTCTGCCCAGGGGCGAGAATACTCACTGAGCCCTGCTCCTGGGGTCTCCTCGGAATGACACGATTTCTTTCCTTTGTTCTTTCTAAAGTACGTCTTGGCAGCCCGATCTGCCTCTAACGTTTGCTGGTGATTCTGGCTAGGTGGTGTGTTTGCCTGGCTTCCGCCACTCCCAGCACCAGCGCCGGGGAAGAGGGGGCTGCCTTCCCTGCGTCCGTTCGGAATCTTCCACCGAGACAGAAGCTGTCGCTGAGGCAGGTCAGACACAGGTCAGGCTGCCCGGGCCCCACAAAAGCGACCTGAACCCGGATCACCGTGCACGACCGCTGACCACAGGCACGGACCACCCCCGCCATCCAGCTCTCATACGCAAAGGAAAGGCTCCCTACAGCGTGTGTTTCCACAAAGCCATCTCAAGAAAAATGAAACGGAAGACTTTATATTTGTATTTAACAAGCGACACGGCCGTTACCTTCTGAGTGGAAACAGCTTCCGCAAACATGAAAGTGAAGGGAAGAGAAAAGGTTAAAAGTATCGCCTCAGATTCTTGGCAGCGTGGAAGTCCAGGTATTCGTCCAGAAAGCTGTTCGCTATCCCCAGGGCGCTGAGGACCCCCAACAACGCCAAAGTCCCCAGGCTCAATAGGAAACCACTGACCCTGCGGGGCACAAGAGGGACAGGAGTGACAAGCCGGCTGCAATGAGGAAGCTGGGAGACAGGGCACAGGTTACTCCTTATTGACACGGCCCAGAACTCCTGCTTCGACCATTTAAAATTGTGGGTTCACCACCTAAATGAAAGTGTGTGCCTAGGCACTGGGAAATTATTCCTAGGGTTGAATGAACACAGGCAGGGCACAATTTTTATGTTGTTGTTTTGTATGAGTTGAACCCAGGGCCTTCGCCGTGAACTACAAATTCAGCCCTTTTTTAATTTTTTGACACAGGGTCTTGCTAGATTGCTAAGTGGCCTAGGCTGGTCTCAAACCTGCAGTCCTCCTGCCTCAGCCTCCCACAGTGCTGGAATTATAGGCATCCACCAGCACACCCGGCTCAGTGCACAGTTTTATGCCTGTGTATCGCCATCTCCCGCCTGTCTGGCCCGGCAAGAGTTGGCCTCAGGCAACATGGGTCCCTATTCCACCGTGGCTCACGGTGCTTTTCTTAATACTTCTGAGGGGCAGAAGACTTCACCCTGCTACGTCCTGCACTAATCCCCATTACTGGGTTTCTCTTACCTTTTCTCAGCAGCTTCTGAATATCCCCAGAAGTACTTCTGACGGCTGTACATGTACACCAGCCCCAGACAAGCTGCAGCAACTGCAGAAGGGGGAGAAGAAAAGATACAGAATATGACAGCACTCTTTCAAAGTAAAGCATGGAGACTGAGAAAATAATGACCACACGTGTATATGGCACAATGCTTGTAACCTAGAATGTACAGAGAACACTTACAATTCAATTTTTTAAAACTTAGCTTTTCATAAGGACAAAATGTCAGAATAGACAATTCACTGAAGATACACAAATGTGTCAATAATCACACAGAAGAAAAATGTTTCCATGAGTTTCAGCATTAGCAGAGTGCCACTTAAAACTTATAACTCTACAGAGCCACCAGAATGGCTACAATTTTTAAAGACTAGCACTATAAAATGGTGAGGATATGGAGCAACTGCAACCCTCATCGGTCACTGGCAGGAATGTAAAATAGTTGCATCCATCAGCTCTCGTGTCACAGAGGCGCAATACCCAACACTCACAAGTTGAGAAGAGGTTTAATTCAGCTCACAGTTCGAGGGGATTCAGTCCATGGGTGGTTAGCTCCGAGGTAGGAACATCATGGCATAAGAGCATGGCGAAGCAAAGAATGCCTTGCCCATGGGGTGGCTGGCAAGCAGAGCAGGGGAACAGAGCCAGAGAGGAAGAGGCCAGGAAAAAGAGACAGACCGAAGGTCAGGCTTCCACAACATATCCCAAAGTGTGCTTAATACTCTCCTAGACCAATTGAGCTGACACAGTTAAGCTCGCCACAATAGAACAGCTACTTTGGGAAAAGTTCTGGTAATTTCTTGTAAACCAAACATCATCTTACCCAACAATTCCATTTCTATGTCAGCGAGTCCCTGACTTAACGAATATTTGAGTTGCAAACTTTCACCGATGTTCTGTGTAAGACTCACTTTGTTGGCTCTGAATGAATTTGGCTTACAAATAATTCTTCTGGAAGAGAATTTGTCTGTAAGTCAGGGACTTACTGTATTTGCCCAAGAAAAATGAAACCATCTCAGTAAGAAGAGTTCATTGAGTACAGGAATGTTAATTGCAGCTTTATTCACAATCAGCCAAAAATTAGAAATGGCCCAGAAGTCTATCATGAGGAAAAGGAATAACTAAGCTAAGACAGGGAACTCAGTGGAATGCTACTCAGCAACAGGTACTCCAGCAGCATGGTGAGTCTCAACAACACTTTGCTAACTGAGTGAAGCATTACACGGATACATGCTGTACAGTTCCAACTATGCAGAGTTCTGAAACACACAAAGCTAAATGATGAGAAAAGAGAACAGTGTTTGCATCTGGAGGGAAGCAGGAGTGGGATGACTGGGAGTGGCAGGAGGAAACCCAGTGACAGCCATTTTAACTAAGTGGTGTCTTACTAAGGCTTGAAAGTACAGACACACAGGTGCGTATGCTTCCCCCAAAACCTCATCAAACACGTAGAACCCGGGACTTTTACTGTGTGCAAATTTTATCTCAGAAAGAAAGAAGCATAAGCTTTGATATAATATTCTGCCATCCTTATTGGGCCGGGGATTTAGCTCAGCGGTTCTTCTGCCTGCCTCACAAGCACAAGGTCCTGAGTTCAATCCCTGGTACCACACAAAAAAAAAAAAAAAAAAAAAAAAAAAAAAATTCTGCCATCCTCATCAGTAAAAATACCAATGTCTTCCTCCCCTCCTCACAGACGCAAGACCTTTTGTAAATATTTAGATTCTATGTCTGAGACTGATAGGCGCTAAAGTTAAATTCATTTTCTATTTGGCCACAAAGATAGTTTAATTTCTACTATAAAACAGGTATTATTATGAGGACTGGGCTAAAACAACGAAGATACAAGCTCCCTGCTCTTCTAGAGTTTATGTTCTCTCATCAGAGACAAACAGAAAAAAATGAGAAGAAAATTCCAGACTTGAGAGCGCCATGAAAGAACTGAAGAGGGTGGCACAGAGGGGAGCTGGAGGAGGCTTTTGAAAGGGCTCAGGGGAAACTGGAGACATGTATAGCTAAATGACTATACACATCGAAGCCATCCTCTTAAGTGAAATAAACAGGACACACACATGTAAATACCAGATAGTTCTCTGGTGTGAGAAACTGAAAGTGTAAATAAGGATCAAAATGTATAATAGATAATGTGAAATAGATAGAAAAGGCCTAAAGGGGAAGGGGAAGTGGAAAGGGTAGGGGAAAGGAATAAATATGAGAAAATGAAAAACAGAGACAAAGTCTTTGTAAATAGGCAGGGGTGGAGGGGTTGAAGGGAGGGCAGGGGAATGGAAAAAATATAAGAACCAAGATACATCATGTAAAGGTACAAATTCCCAATGATGAATGGCATCATATTATATACCTAAAATGTACCAATAAACTTAATTAATTAAAAAAAAAAGGTTCATGGAAGACCTCCGGAGGGTATGATGTTAACCTCAGTTGTCAACTTGACTGGATGAGGAGAAGTTTGGAGAGGTGAGGGTGTAACATCATCAGTGGATTAACTCACTGTTGGTTGACAGCCAAATGAGCTATGAAAGGGTTGGAGGAAGTAGGTCACTAAGAGTGTGCTTTTAAAGGTGCATCTTTTAGGGGCTCTTACTGCTCTCTCTCTGCTTACTAGCTGCCCTGAGGTAAGCAGCTTTTCTTAGCCACACCCTTTCCGCCATGATGTTTCTGCCTCACCACAGGCCTAAAGGCAGTGGATCAAGATCACCATAACTGAGACCTCTGAAACCATGAGCCAAAATAAACCTTTCCTCCTTTAAATTGATTTTCCTCAGATATTTGTCACAGCAACAAAAAGCTGACCAATACAGCAAGGGTCTTGAAGGGCAATGAAATAGCAGAGTGACCTAGCATCTAAGGAAGTTCTAAAATGCATGCTCTTGGGGCTGGGGATTTGGCTCAGTGGTGCCACCACCTGCCTCACAAGTGCAAGGTCCTGAGTTCAATCCCCGGCACCAACTAAACAAAAATTAAAATGCATGCTCTCAGATTTGATAATTACTGTCCCTAGCTACTGAATTACTCCCACAAAGCCAATGAGGATGCTAAAGAAAGCTAATTGGCAACTTACTTTGCCAGAGAAAAAAACGAAAAGAAAATTATGACAAGATACCCAAGAAGTCCTTTCCAGCCAGGAGCCGGCCATATGTAGCCTATCATGTGGAAGCCGAAAGGGTGAAGTGTCAGAAATGGGATCCCGTTATCAAAAGGCACTTTTCTTATTAGTTGTTAATATGCTCTTATGTGACAAGGAACAGCCACTTTCATTTATGAGATTAAGGAACAAAGGTGTGAGTTGAAATAAAGTTAAAAGGTCTTTCTTTAAAGGTCATTTTACCTGAAATTCCTTAAGTGACAGTAAAAATTACACGAAAGAGATGGATGGCATTTCCTCTAGAAGCAGCTGGATTTGGGTTTAAATCTCAGCAATCGAGTACAGATCCAAATGAGGCCTTGAGCCGGCAACTTAGCTCAGTGGTTCCGCCTCCTCCCTTGCAAGCTCAAGGACCTGAGTTCAATCCCCGGTACCACCAAAAAAAAAAAAAGAGGCCATGAAAGTCACCAGAAACAAAAGAGAATTAAATTTCTCCAAGTAAGGTAGCTGATGCAGGTCTGACTCCCTGGGAAGTGGATAGGCAAAGTTAGAAGAAAGCCCTCAGCTCACCAACGATACCTCGCTCAGGTGAAGAGGAATTGCCCATGGAACTGCCACAGATAGTGGTACTACATCTTTGCAGACCCTTAAAGAATGGTACACGGGCTTGGGGACAAACACCCATAGACCTTGCTGTGTATTTGAAAGGGAAATCTTACTTGCATTGGTGAATGTCATGTTAGACAAATTAGTTAACCTCTCTAGCCTTCAGTTTTGACATCTGTAAAGTAGGAATTTATTAAACTTTATTTCATATAAAGGGGTTAATCTTAAAATTTTAAATGTGAGAGTTAAACCTTAAGAATCTTTAGTGCCTGGTACATAGTAAGTGCTCAATTATTAAGGAGTGTTGTTAATTCTGTGCTCTGTTCCTTGCATTAAATTAAAATTATATGATTTAAATTGAAGACTACGTTCATGTGATTGTTATCAAGTGTCCAGCATATTGTTTGTTCCAAGTTTTTTAATAATGATTATTGAGTTAAATCACAATGACGCCCAAGTTTGCATATTTGCAACAGAAATGTGCGTAGACATTTGCTCATTTTGTTTAAAAATCGTTGCCAGGATCAGTAGCTGTTGGGCACCTATCTGCTCCTCAACTGTTTTAAAGCACAATGGTCATCATCAGAACCGTGTACTTTCTGATTACCTTGGTTGAAATACCATCCAGCCATCCACAGTGTAATCAGGAATATGGGATAAAACTCCACACAGTTTTGTCTACAGGGGAAAAAAACAAAAAAAGACATGTTTAATTTATGAGAAACTACACATGAACACAATGGTTTTTACCTGGAGGTATACATCCAGCATGTGACATAAAAAAGTGTGCAATGTAAAAAAAGATCTTTCCATCACAATGAGCCTCAAGCATTGGTGAAACCTCAGAGCAGGGCCGAGAAGAATCATCCCACACATGCATTACAACCAATGGAAATGAGTCACGGCCCTTTTCTAAAAGACGGGTCTCCTATGCCTAAAGATCATTCTGTGTCTTATCTAGATAACACAGGAGGTGACTTAATTCATATTAAACGGACTTGTTCTCAAAAATTCCCTTACATCCTTCCACTTGAGTGACTCAGAACATTGAAAGATGGTCTTTAAATAATTCCCCTAAAACTTTCTGATGGAAATGAATGAACACATTTCATTCCCGCTTGATAGACGAAGATACTAAGGCCTGGAGCTCAGGCTGACTGATGCCTTTCAGAGAATCAAAAGTACTTGGATGGGGCCGGGGATTTAGCTCAGTGGTTCCACCTCCTGCCTCATAAGCACAAGGACCCAAGTTCAATCCCCAGAACCAAAAGGAAAAAAAAAAAAAAAGTACATGGTTGTCATCTCCAGGTTCAACAACCCTGCCCTAGCATCCAGTCAAATTGCCCCTATTCACAGAGGACTTGGGTGGAAACCCTGACATTACTTGGAGCAAAAGGGAATAATTTTCTAGGAACTCTAATTAATTCCTATGCACCCACAAGAGAGGAAAAAAGATGAAATTATATTCACCCTTTTTCCTGAACTATACCCCCAAGCCAGCTTGGTTAGGTTGGCCTAGTTCTTTAGCAACCAGAAAGAACTTCACCGCATTGGTCATGAGGTCTGGATAGATGCTGGTAGGAGAGTCACATCCACAGGCCTGTAAGGACTTCACATCTTTCTTAGGTAAGCCGGAAAGCTTGGCTACTCAAGTCTAGGAGCCAATTGACCCAGGGGTTGGTGATGAAGACCTAGGTCTTTTAGTTTAGGTCAGCATGAATGATTTTTTTTTCTTAATAAAAAAGAAAACACAATTACAAAGCACAGCTCTTTCCTCATTTTCCACTGTTGTACAGGAAATTGTGGCCAGGTCAGCTCAACCTCTTTGGCACATACCTCAACTACATGCAACAGAGCTCCCCAGGTCACTCTGCTGTCCCTTAACGATCAGTAAGAAAAGGGCATGATTAGCAAACTCAGCACTCGCTCGTTCAAAGGTCATGGCCAATGTCAAGTCCTGACACACAGTCAGCAAAGCAACACTGAGGCTCCCCCGAGAGATCTGGGCAGGAGAGAGATCATCAGCTCCCAGGAAACTCAGAAATGGATAATGTGAAGGCTAAAACACTTTCTTCTGCCTTTTCTTACCAGTGTCTTTAAGTCCCACAAAGTCCCAAATGACCCAAGGAAGGTCCCATCTAGAACCTAACACAGATATTCTCACAAACCAGAGCCACCAATCTAATCTCTAGCACAGCGATGTAGCCAAGATTGCTCTTTCGGTAGCACCCATCCTTGGCCTGATTTTGTTTCCAGGAGCTGTCTTTTTTCTCAACATCTTCTTAGCTTTATAAGAGGCTACAATAAGTTAAGTGGAAAGATGCCTTATAAATTTGTATACTCAGAACAACTGTAGCTGCATAAAAAAATAAACAATTGCCCAATACTTTCTTTTCCTTGGCTACATCCATAGCACTATTTTGCATGAAACAAAAGAGGAATAAGCCCTCACTATGGGGTCTATCTAGATAGGTGGAGCTTCGGGGAGGTGATCAGATTACGGGAGCGTGATACTTGTCAATGGGTTTGTCCACTGATGAGCTTACAGATAAAAGTATTGTTGGAGGTAAGGACTGGTTGGAGGAGGCAGGCGCTCACTGGGGGCATGGCCTGGAGGGTCCATCTTCTTCCCTCCTCCCTTGATCTCTCTGTTTCCTGCCTGCCAGCCCCTGAGCAATTCCTCCCTTCCGTGGCCCTCTGCCGTGCTGCCTTGTGTTAGAGCCAGCCAACTATGGACTGGAACCTCTACGAACTGGGAGCTAAATAAACCTCTCCTCCTTTACGTTGCGGGTGCTGGTTGTGTCTCACTGACGAGAAAGTATCTAAGACACCCAGGCTGGCCAATGCAGCAACTTAGCAAGACTCTGTCTCAAAGTTTTAAAATTTAAAAAAAAATTTTTTTAAGGGGTTACTGCTATAACTCAGTGCAAAAACCCTGGGTTCAACCCTAAGTATTACAAAGAGAGAGAATCACAAATGCACAGAGCGGGCGGATGGAGAAGGAGAAAAGTAAAGTGCTAATCTCTCTACACTCAGTGGAATTTCATAGGATCCTCTGGGGACCTTAACAACTGCTCCATCACTTTTCAGGTTTTAATTATTCCAAATGTAAGGATTCATTTTCCCCCAACATTTTTTAATTCAAATCGACTGTGATGACATTTTTGAGCATCTTCAAAAGCACCCCATTCTACGTGTTCAAATGGGAAGGGGAACGAGGGAGCAAGGAAGTTGGCAGGGAGGAAGAGAAGGGAAATGGAAAGAAAACTTTCGTGAATGAAGAGGGAAAGAAGAGTTGAAGGGAGGGGAGAGGAATGCAAAAAAAAAAGAAGAAGTAAGATATATACAGGAACAACGTCCCTATGATGAATGTGATCACTGTATGTGACGAGTATGAATTAATAAAAAAGAAGGGTTCCAAAACCTAAAACAAAGGACCCCATTTTATCTTCCTTAGAGATGTTCTTTACAGTGAACTAGGGCCTCCGTGGCATTGGGAGGCAGGAGAAAGATTACAGATGAGCTCCTGGCCAGGTCCAAACCGCGCCAGAGCTGGAGGGCCTGTGACCTCTTTGGCCTTCTGTCCATGTTGGCTGACATGCAGATTGCTTTCGTGTCCCTTATTTGAAAGAAGAAGCCCTCTGGGAAAACTCCAGACCCGAGCGGCACCAGGCGTCAGAGGACAAGAGAGGCAGAACTGAGGAGCCTCGGCCCGCAGCCCCCTGCCCCAGACCCGGGGTACCGCAGGCCATGGTTTAGCCATGCAAGACACTCTGGAACCTGGGACAGAGGCAGCACACAGATGACCCTGAACCGATCGGGGTCACGGCACCCCCACAAACTGCTTGCAGCCTGGCTGTGTCCCCAGAAGACCCCTGCGCCCAGAGAGCTTGGGGAGGAGGTGCTGAGACACCGGATGATCAGAGGGCAGTTAGCAGCCAGTGCCTCTGAGGCCCGGATGCACCCATGACTCCATTTGCTCTCACAAGTGGGCAAAGCCTGGAAAACTGGGGCAGGTCAGCCCCATATCTCCTCACCTTCCTCTCCCAAGAAATGGGCCCCTCTGCCCCTTCCCTACAGCGCTGCACACACCCTGACCTTCTGCCCAGCTGTGCTTATTGTACTTTCCTTGTGGACCTGCCCTAGGCCTTGGTCCCTCTGAAATGTGACTTTGTCCATTTCTTACTATCAACCTTCAGAGGTGGCAAAGACGCCTCTGCCTGCCGGCCAAGGTCCTGCTGCTTGCTGACGGTCCTCTGGGCTGGTGAGAGAGCCCGGGGTCTCATTACCGGCTCAACCTGGCCTCTTCCACCATGGATTCTCCCCGTTCTATCCATGGGGATGCCTGCTTGTGACAGAGGAGAAACCCTTGCAGGCCCCTCCATGACGAAGCACAGTGTGACTCACAATAACTGATCTCAGTGAGCTGTCAGCAGACAGAAATAACGCAAGGGGACCAAACCGAACCATCCCTGGACAACCCTGTCCACAGCTAATTACAATGTCACCGACATGAAACCAACAGGGAAATAATGTATGGCCGCCTTCTAGTCATGAAGGCAGATAGACTTCACTCTTTTAGTGCAAGGCTCCTGCAGAAAATCTCCCACACAGATAGCAGCAGCTGGCAGGAGCCATGTGCCACCTGCCCTCGTGTGGGAACAGAGGGTACAGCTGCTGTGACCGCTGATAGACTGTCCGCTCCCCTGCATGCGCTCACTGCCGGAAAATGGGCCATGTCTATTCCTCCCCTGCTCACAACAATCCCAAGCTCCTTTGACATTTTCTCTCCATAGAAAGCCTGGGGTAAGCTCCTTCTTCGTCAGCTGATGTCGCCATGGCCTCCAAGGTTGTTCTGGAAGGACAGCAAGGCGGACAGTGTCCCGGTTTGCAAGGGACTGAGCAGGTTTCCTGAGCAAAAGTCTTCACATTTTAAATGAAGACGATTCCAGGTAAGTTGTCCTAGTTCGTCTGGGATGAGGAGGTTTTTAGGGACAGGGATATTTAAGTACTAAGAGTGAGAAGGTCTCAGAAAAAGCAAAAAGAGTTGGTGACCCTGCAGGAGAGTCTGGGTGACACCCTGGCGCCAAGCAGTAGAACAGTTGCTGGTTCCCCTCCCTGCCCAACCCTGGGCCAGCCTGGGGCTTAGGACAGGTGGTCGTGCTGACTCCCTGGGGCCCACAGCGAGAGCAGTGAGGGTGTCCCCACTTGAGGGCTATTTGGAACTTGCCTCAGTCATTAAGTAGACTACAAAGTCAAACTGCGGCTTCACAGTTCCTAAAATGCTCGTCTCCAAACATCTCCCACTGAATAGGCTACACAGCTACACAGCCTCATAAAAATGCACACATGTCCTAATGGGCCACAGTGTCGAGCTGACAGAGCCTGCATTTCCCCACCTCCTCAGACATGGGCGGACCTACTCCCGCCCAACAGAAAGTGAAGGAAAACAGCTAAACACAGAGGCAACACTCCTGTAATGCTAGAACTCTGGGAGGCTGAGGCAGGAGGATCACATATTCTAGTTCACCCTGGACAACTTAGTGACTTAGTAAGACCATGTCTCAAAATAGAAAACAAAAAGGCTGGGGCCATAGCTCAGCGCAAAGGCCCTGGGCTCAATTCTCTTGTGCCACCAAAACAGAAAGGGGAATCGAAGGAAACTAAATATTACTTCTAAGCCAAAGATTGAAGTGGCTATTGTGTCAAATTCCCTTTCTGCACCCCCTGGCTGAATGGAGAAGACTCTGATGAGCAGGAGCAGAGCTAGAAGACAGAACGACCCGGGTGTCTGTGCTTTGCGGAAGGTCACCCCCCAGGGACTCCCGTACAAGAGCAAGAGACAAAGCTTCCACTGTATCGACCACTGGGAATTTGGGACATGGCCTGGGAAAGAATATTGCATACATTATAAAACATATACCATAAAAATTAAAGGATGTGATTTTTAAGAATAAATGAACACTGATGCCTCTCCAAGTCAGTGGGTTACGGGGTAGCCCTTTGGTGTCAGCCTTAAATATTACTGGCTACTTCTTCTAGTTGGTAGATGTCCAGTGAACACAACATGATTTCTAGTTCCACACAGCATGAAACTTGGCAACAACCTCATCCAGAAAATCTGGAAAACTGTTCCTTCTTCAAGGGGAAAAGCTGACCAGCCCTAGAACATTCCTAATACCAGGCTCATAGTACAGAGTCATCTTAAAAATAAGAATAGAACTTGCAAGTGGAAGGCCCTGAGTTTGATCCCTGGTAAAAAAAAAAAAAAAAGACTAGATCAGGCTGTTGTTTTAAAAGGAGGTTTCTAGGGAAGTGTTCTTTCAAGTTTTTTGTTGTTGTTGTTTTTGCTTTCTGGCATTAGCGATCAGAGTCAGGACCCTGCACTTGCAAGGCAGGCACAGTGCCTCTGAGCTAAATCCCCAGCCCTCAAGTTTCTTTCATTTCTTCTCTGTCCCTTTTCCTTTCTCCCCCTCCTTTTTTTTTTTTTTTTTTTTTGCTTTGGGATCAATCGGGTCCTTGTGCTTCCAAGGAGGGTGGCGGCACCACTGAGCTAAATCCCCAGCCCTTTCTCCTCTTCTTTTGCTGGCCTGTCCTGAAGCAGCTGTTGCACAGGCCAGCAGCTGCCAGCACCATTTCTAGATGACTCAGCTCAGTCTGCGGACCATGGTCCCCAGGATGTCCTTCGGGTTATGACCCCAGGGAGGTCACAGCAACAGGTTGAAGTGCTCAGAAAAGGGCTGAGGATGAGACAGAGGCCACTAGAGTCCGTCTTTCTGCAATGACCCACACCTGTCTAACTGTCCCTCATGAGATACCTCCTGTGTGGGGACACAGTGGGGAGGTGGCCACCGGTGACAGGAGGCTGTGAGTCTCACCACTGCCCTGCAGCAGAGTGGCTGGAGACCAGGACAGATACATGACGGGTGAGACTTGCAGGCCACGAGCCCCAGCTGCTCTCACCCCTACCACCCGGAGAGTTGGCAGCAGATGAGAGGCCCAGACAGGTGCTTGTGGAGGGCGCTGAAGCTGGAAGAACCCACTGTTCAAAGGCACTTTTCCCCGGTGGGGACCCCCTTTCTATAGCTCAGCACATGAGAGTATTGAGTTCTTTCAGCTAAGGTCTAGGACGGTCAACTCATAAGAAGAACAACA
The DNA here is from genome assembly GCF_012274545.1 of Fukomys damarensis. Taxonomy (NCBI): domain Eukaryota; kingdom Metazoa; phylum Chordata; class Mammalia; order Rodentia; family Bathyergidae; genus Fukomys; species Fukomys damarensis. Next base: position 12,418,943 of record NW_022900950.1, on the reverse strand, counting down.
ATGACTCTCTCTCTCTCTCTCTCTCTCTCTCTCTCTCTCAGTCTCTAACTTTTTTACACATACTACAAAAGCTAATGACCCATGCTGCTATGATTCTAAAGTTGCAGAAAACTTAAACAAAACAACAACAACAAAAATCTCACTAACTGTGAATTTTCCTTTTCTCCACAGTTTTTAGATAGGCATTAAGGCCACCATTTTTAATTTCTAAAATTTCAGAATCAGAATTCAAACTATTGCAAGTTAATAAAATGGGGGGAAAAAAACACAAAACTGCAGAAGAGGACACAGGGGCTACTATCTCTAGAGTACCCTGGGCCGGGGATTTAGCTTAGTGGTGCTGCTGCCTGCAGGGTCCTGAATTCGATCCTCAGTACTGAAAAAAAAAAAATAGAGAACCCAGATACCTGATGATGGGGTTTCTTGTGCTTTGTGCCAGTTTGGTTTTTGAAAGGCTTTGAATTGCTCAGAATTAAGTAGACAGAGTGAACTCACAAGAACAACAGGGGAGGTGATCTTCTGTTTTACCCAGTGCTGATGAAACCGCTGTTGATATACTATGCATATTTCTAGGTTCCAGGTTTATAAATAATATTGAAATTTTTAGTCTAAAGGAAACAACCGAAATATCTAAAAATGGTTGGGGGAAAAGCTGAAGAATTAGTGCTACCCAGCCTCAAAATGGAGAAGATGAAAGGTGCTTAATAGTGGCCTGGAGCATGTGAGAGGAGTGAGGTTGGCAGCTAATCATCCCTTCCAGGGAAGAGAGAATCAGAGGAAATGTATTTAAATTGCAACAAGATCAATTTATTACTTGGATCTACTTTTAGGCTTTATGAAAGCCTTTAAAGGAATCAAGGTGCCTGAATTAGACAAGAAGGAATTTTCCAAGTTTAGCCATACCATAAAGGAATGAAATGGTGAAATGAAAGTTGCTATTCTCACAGTGTTTTAAAATGCATTCTGGCAAAGGGGTGCAAAGCCCCAGCAGTGGCTGTCTCTGTGTGTTTGCGGAGATCAAGAGACCAACTCAAGAAAGGAAGAGATCACCAAAGGGACTCTGGAAAGAACTGGCCGATCGGGGGGCTTCGGCCTCACCCACCTCAGAGAAGGTCAAAACGGCCACCCTGGCAATGACTATAACCTGATTTGGCCAGATTTCTCCAAAACCTTCAAGTCTAAGGCAAGAACCTTGCTTATGCTGTAGGATTTCCAAGAAACAGCATTTGATGGCTCAAAACCCACCCAGATATTTGAGGGATATTATTCTTTTCCAACCCCTCTCTGTTCTGCTGGTATTAACCAAAGTAAAGGGAATTGTTTTTGTTTTAGTTTGGAGCCAAGGAACTGAGTTTGTATACTTACTTTATAAATAGCAACTTAAGAGAAATATTTGGAAATGGTACCCAGCTTTATTTCTAGGGCAAGAGGAGTCCAGATATAGCAGAGGAGGGAGAGAGCAATAACTTGAAAGAAAATCAAATTTGTGGAAACTGTGAGAACAAAAATAGAATCAAGAAGTGGCCTGGGGATTTAGCCTGCTGGAAGCCTAACTTCCCCAACCAGAAGTTCTCAGATCGTGAAAGACAAAGAGGGAAGATCTGAAATTTCCTCCTGTGATGATTTTTATAAATAGTATGCTGTCTCCCGAAATTCACACACAGACCCATCACTGTCAAAATTTCAGCCTCTCTGCGTACCACTTACTAGTTTTGTGTAAATCAACTGTTTTTTTTAAGTGAAAATTAGTAAAAAAAAAATTTTTTTTACATCACTACAAGTGAAGAAAGACTATCATGTCCTAAATGAAGGATTAGTTAAAAGAAAAAAGAAAAAGAAAAAACTCAGCTACGAATCCAAAATTAATTAATTAATTCATTAAAGGGTTAGTGATAAACCCCGTACAAGTGAAGAAAGACTATCATGTCCTAAATGAAGGATTAGAAGAAAAAAGAAAAAGAAAAAACTCAGCTATGAATCCAAAATTAATTAATTCATTCATTAAAGGGTTAGCGATAAACCCCAAGGGAACAGAGGCTCCCCAATTCTAGATGGATGCCACCAACGCCAAAAGCTCTGCACATGAGCTCTCTGCTGAGGGGGCCAAGGAATGCGTGTCCAAGGGACATCAAGAAACTATTACCGGGACTTCTTCCTAAGTGTGGCAAACTGACCCACGTTTATTTCTTTTTACTCCCGATGCCTCACTGTAACACTGGTAAAAGAATTTTAAAATAGGCACACGCCATCTAGAGCAAAAAGAAGGGAAGAGAGATATTGGCAGGGTTCTGAGGAAAAACGGGCCCAGAAGGGCAAGAGCTGAGCAGGCAAAAGCAGGGAGCTGCTAGCTAAACGCCGGCAGAGGAAAGAGCCAGGGAAGACTCAGGCCAAGGGTGCCCCAGAACCCCGAGAGGCCCGGGAGTGGGGGGCCAGAAGCTGACATAGAGGAGCTGGCTGAAAGACCATACAAGGACCACTCGCCCATCACAAGAGCTGGAGAAACTGAGTCAGAGACTCTCTGGGGGACTCCCGGATTGGGTGGGGTGAGGGTACCATTCTCCACTGCGAACAGCGACAATGCTCGCGCTGCTCAGTGGAAGACCTTCTGCCTTTATCTCCCAACTCCCAGCGGTCAGGCCCAGCACTGCCATCCGCACCCTCACGGCCCCACTCCTGAGGAAGACTTAGAGCCCTCTCTACACACCAAGCATGGTGGTACACAGCTGCAATCCCCGCGCTCTGGGAGGCTGAGCCGAGAGGATCACAACTTCTAACCTAACCTGGGCAACTTAACAAGATCGCGTCTCAAAAATAGAAACGGGGCTGGGATGCAGCTTAGTGTGAGGGTTTAATCCCTAGTACTGGACAAAAATTTAAAAGTCTCTGCTAGAGAAACAAAATGGTGCCAGAAAGATGACCTAGCAACCCTGACACCTGGAACCCCCAGGAAGAAAGTGCCTCCAGCCAATCACCCTTGGCGAGGCAGCTTCTCGGTAACCCCAGCCATGCACTGCGGCTCCCAACTCACTCTCCAGGGTCATTTTCCTAATTGCACAGGTAACCAGTCAAGGACCACCTGCCTCTAAAATCTCTTGTGCTCAGCTCACTACGCTGCCCCTTGTCATCATCCCAAATTCTCAGCGCCAGAGACTCCAGATTCAGTCCTTGGTCCTCTTTCTTCTTTACTTACACCCACCACACCCTTATGTTCTCATCTAGTCTCATGATTTAAAACACATTTCTGGGCTGGGAATTTAGATCAGTGGTTCCACCGCCTGCCTCGTAAGTGCAAGGTCCTGAGTTCGATCACCGATACCAAAAATAATTTAATTAATTAATTAATTAATAAAACACATTTCTGCCTGGCGTGGTGGCGCACGCCTCTAATCTCAGCTCTTGGGAGGCTGAGACAGGAGGATTGCCATGAGTTGGAGGCCAGCCTGGGCTACATGGTGAGTTCAAATTCAACCTGAACTACATAGTGAAACCCTGACTCAAAACAAACACAACAAAGCAAAAACAAGTAAAACATCTTCCTGATGAAGATCTATTTCTATCTGCAGCTCAGATCTCTCCTAAAATGCAGATTTGTATATCCAGCAGCCTACTTACACACTCTCCCTCTCCCTCTCTCTCTCCCTCTCAATGAGTAAATAACAGTGTGCTCCTCTGCTTTTGACTTAACAACAAACAATCGGACAGCCCTGTAGCCCATAGTGCTTACGGCATCCCCTTGTGTTAGGGTTCAAATCTAGATGTCTCCCCAAAGCTTCACATGCTCATAGGTGGGGCTTTTCAGAGGTGCCTGGATCTGGGGTGTGTGAATGTGGTTTAAGACTGTGTAAATATGGACTATGAGTGTGACAACTAAATTAGTTCACTGATTGTCTTAGCATAGTTCTGGGTATGGATAGCAGGAAGGCCCACCTGGGTGTGGGTGGCACCATCCAATAGGGTTGTAGCTGGGTGAGACAAAAGGAAAAGGCAGGATGCTGCTGTTTTGCTGCTTCACTGCTTGCTGCATACCCTGGCATGGACTGTCTCTTCTCTGCAGTGCTCCTCTGTCCTGCCACCCCTGCCTTGGAACCAGCCGGCTTGGGACTAAAACCTCTGCAAACTGTGAGCTGAAATAAATCTTTCCTCCCTCAAGTTATTAAGTGTCAGGTATTTTGCCCCAGCAATAAGAAAAGTAACCAAGGCACCTTGGCCGCAGCATAAGTCATATCACAAATACGTTAACACTGAATCTCCTGATTCCTCTCCCGTAGCTTTATCCATCTCACTTAATGGTATTTCCATCCTCTGGGATACTCGGGCCCCAAACATTCATTATGTCATGAAATTCTCTGGTTCTGCCCTCAATATGCACCCAAACAGGACCACCCCTCATCACCTCCTCTGCTGTCTATCTCCCTGGCTCCCGCCACTGCATCTGTCGCCTGGACCACTGCCATGGCCTTCTCACTGAATCCTGCTTCTACTAATGACTCCACGCAGACTGCTCTCAGCAAAGTGGAAACACTGTGACTGTTTGGACACAGAAGATCAGGTTATTCCTCTGCCTGAACTCTACGACTTTCCAGTTCCCTCAGAGAGAAAGACAGAGCTCTCACAGTGGCCTGGACCCTAGTGAGGGGCACCCATAATGCTCTGTCTTTGCCTCCTGCCCTCTCCCCGCTGGTGGCCTCCTCTCCTGTCCTGACCTCCTGCTGGGCCCCCAAGCAGGTTCCCAAGGAGGGTCCTATCCCTGGATTCCTTGCTTCTCTGAGAACTTTTTCTCCACACGTGCATGTGGCCAACTCCTTCGCCTGAAGCCTTTGTTCAAGTGCTGCCTTAAACGACCACCCCATTTCACAGCATGACACACCCCAGCTCCAGCCCTCTCACAAGGCTCTCCTTTTCTTTTTCCTTAGCACATATTTTTTTGTAATACAATGTTTGTGGTTTATTTTCAGTCTTCCTCAGCTATCAGCTAAACTCCAAATGGGCAAGGTGCCTGATATGATGACTGATACAGGCCAAGCCTCAATACACTTAGATGTTCAATAAATATTTAATGGATACTTTTACTTAATGAATAAAAATGAAAGACAAAGGCTAAACAGACCATAAGAAGAAACTTGGAGCTGGGTGTGGTGGCACACGCCTGTAATCCCAGCACTCCGGAGGCTGAAGCAGGAGGAACACTGTGAGTTCGAGACCAGCCTGGGCTACATAGTGAGTTCCAGGTCAATCTCAACTACATAGTGAGACCCTGTCTCAAAAAACCAAAAAAAAAAAAAATTACCTCATGGACTACTAGTAGTATTCACCCAGGAAACTATCTGCAAATCCTCCTTGGAGCCAGTGAATGAACAAGACACCAGTGACGTCAGCTCAAAGTCATGAATTGCCAAAATTAAAGTTGAGAGGAAAAAAAGCCAGCATTGTCCAATAATCATCAAGGAAAGAAAACCTCATAGTCCAAAGTTTTTCCACAAGAAAAACACCCGGTCCAGATAGTTTGAAGCCAAGTTTATACACATTAGAAGGAACATCCTTTTTCAACTTAATTAAAATTATCTAAGAAAACAGAACAGGGTGACTCTTCTGCCTCATTTGAAACTAGCATCATCTTGATACCAGAGTGGGCCATGGAACGTACAAGAGAGGTAAACTGCAGGCCAGCCTCATGCATGGATGTAAAGGAAAAATCCCAAAATAGTAACAAAAGTACCCAACAAAGTAGAAATGGCGATACACACAATGTTTTTAAAGTACTTAATTTGGGGGACAAAATATATAGGGAATTCTAGCACCTTGCAACAGGCAAATCCACAGTATTTATGCCAGAACGTTCTCTGTGGGTCTAAAAAAGCAAGGAACACAAGATGATCCAAAGCCCTGCGGACCTTGAGACCTGGAGAGATTTCTCATTTGCCCTGCTTGAGAGACAGAGAAGTTTCTGCTAAGATCTCAGCCTCTGAGGTAAATATACCCTGCTGTATCTGTGCTAAAGCTGGGCCGAGATGCCCCACACTGGACACTTCCAGTCTCCAGGGCAGTGAGCAGGTCTTCGCTGGGAAGGGTGATTCCTGTGGCTGGGCATCGCCGGGGACCTCCAGGCCTCCACAGAATTCCTCCCTCAACTAGGAATTGTGTGTGTGAGGCAGGCACAGCTCCTGAGGGTGGACACCCGACTTACTGTGCGCGGAACACTCTCTCAAACTCCAGGGACCCAGTGACTGCCGGGGCGTTCACCTTGTATTTGAATCTCGCCCTTCCGACCCGAAAAGCAAAATAACCTGCAAGGAAAGAGAACGCTGTGGTGAAGGTGTGGCTCATCATTAGTCGTCAGGGAAAGGTAAATTTAAACCAAGTAGAAGACACATAGTCCCGCGAGGATGTGAGAGCAACTAGAAGCCCCACGTGAGGCCAGAAGGAATGGAAAATGGTACAATCACTTTGAAAAACAGTTTGCAAGGGATTTAACTCTGTCCCTCTGCCCATAAGTATTAACCCAAAACAAATGAAATCACATGTCTGTAGAAAGGCCTATATAGCAGCTTTATCTATTTATTTATTTGGGGGTTTGTTTTGGTTTTGGTTTTGTTACCAGGGATCAAACTCAGGCCCTTGCACTTGCAAGGCAGGCAGCTGAGCTAAATCCCCAGCCCCAGCAGCTTTATTTGTAATAGCCCAAAACTAGAAAGTACTTTAGGTTTTGTTTTGTTTTGTTTTGTTTTTTGGTACAGGGATTGAACTCACGTCCTTGCGCTTGCAAGGCAGGCCACCGAACCGCTGAGCTAAATCCCGGCCCTAGAAAGTACTTTAGGATGGTTAATTTTTATGTATCAATTTTTCAGGCTATTGAATGCTTCTAGTCAAACACCAGTCTACCTGTTGCTGAAAGGGGTTTTTTTTTTAGATATGATTCATTTTTAAACAAGTAAAGTAAATCACTCTCCCTAATGTAAGGTGGGCCTTGTCCAATCAGTTGATGAATTAAAAAGGCAAGACCAAAGTCCCCCAAAAAGGAAAGAATTCTGCTTCCAATTGCCTTCAATTTAGGATTGCAACATCAATTTTGGACACAGTTTCCAGCCTTCCAGCCTGCCCTGCAGATTTCAGCCTTGCCAGCCTCCCTGCAATCACATGAGCCAATGTATGTGTGTGTAAAACAGCATATCCTACGGTTTCTATTTTCCTGCTAAACCCTGACCGATATGCCTACCCATCAGTAAGTGAGTGGATAAAACTGTGACCTATCCATGCAAAGGGTTACTTCCTGAAACAAAAAAGGAATGGACTATTGATACGCAAAATAACATGAATGAATCTCAAAATGATCATGAAAAGGAAAGCAAGAATAAAAAGAGTACTACTGTGTGACGTCATTTACATAAAATCTCAACAATGTAGCTGAATAAAGCCGATCAGTGGTTACTTGGAGATGAGGAGGAGAGGCTGGGAGAGAGAGAAACGGGAAAATCCTTGGGGATAATGGCTCCCTGCCTGCCTCAGTTTCCCTGTCATTGCATGGCATGGCTTTCTTCTCCTCTTTTGTTAGGTGGAAGTCATGTTAGATCATCAGCTTCCTGTGCCTGGGTCATCTGCGCCTCATGATTCCATCCGGTGACTTCCTTCTCTCTCCAGCCCTCACTTTCTCCTTTGGTGGTTCCTGAATCTTCCACCCACCGTCCTCACTTCCTATCTTCACCCCCTTTTCACGTCACAATTAGCTCTTGGGGTCTATCATTTCCCTTCAGATTATTTCTTCGTTTCTGATCTTTACCAATTCCCTCCAACGTCATTTTCTGACTCATTTTAGTGTCTCAACATCCATCTGCTACTTGCTAATGTTTTAAAAACAGTTTCCTCCCACCACCCTGAGAGGCTAAGGCAGGAGGATTGCAAGTTCAAACCCAGCCTGGGTAACTGAAGGAAATCTTATCTCAAAAAAAAAAAGAATTTCCTCTTAAAATTCCACCAAGGGCTGTGGACATAGCCCAGTGGTATAGCACTTGCCTAGCATGCTTGAGGCCCTAGGTTCTGTCCCCAGCACTGCATGAAAAGAAAAGAAAAATTGTGCACGAGTCTGAAGCTCCAGTACTATCTCATGCTGGAGTCCCGGGTGCGGTTTGTTTCCTCTCTGCCCTCGCCAGACAGTCAGCTCCAGCTGCACCCGCCTTCCCTTCCCTGTAATCCTCTTCCGCTGCAAAGACGCTGCAGTTTAGGATCGCAGCACTCTGGCTGAACACCTAAGTGTATAATTGCCTAAGACAGTGTCCTCTCTTTCTAACTGCTCCACAAGACAGCAGCAGGAGGACAGGTGTAGAGGACCGTGATATTATGACCAAAGCAGGCTGTAAAGAGTTCATTACAACCATCTATTTTTGTCTATTCTATTCCTAATCTCAGAATGCTTTGTCTTGTCCTTTATGAGCCTTGTTTACATGAATTTCTACAGAAACTGCTCATCGACTTTACCCCAGTTAACGCCAATAAAAGTCAGTTCCTGGGACTGGCCAGAGCCTTTGTCAGTTGCACCGGCCCGGCTTGTCCTGGCGCCCGCTTCCTGTCTTAGTTCTGTCTCTTAGTGTACTTTTTTCTCAGGCTGGCACCGCACACTGGGCAGGTGGGGACTAGACTTACTGCAGGGGTCTCTGGCCCACAGGGAACTGTGGGGCGGGCCGGGCTTCTTCCCAACAGGCTGCATCCCTTCAGGGCCGAGGCTGGAACCAAGACCAGGGGACCTTGGTCCCATTCCCCCCAACCTGCTTCACTACCGGGCCTCTCCTTCCCTCTACAGAACAGAAACAGCTCATGCACCTAGACGGATCCATTCACGGTGGGGCAGGAGCTGCCTAGGGCCTCAGAACGAAGATGTGCGGAGGTGAGAGCTCTGAAAGTCCTGCCTTTCTCCAGGTTGGGAATTGTGCCCGGCAGGCATCTGTCTGCCGGGGCAGCAAATGTGAGAAAGGAACAGGGTGCGCCAGCCTCCAACCTGCCCCAGGAGAGGGGCCCACTCAGCTTCGGACACTGAGGGTCGCGAAGCTATTACACCTTTTTTCTGGAAGCTTCCATTTCATTTTCCTTCTAACCACTTGAGGATCATGATCTTTTGCCCTTCCTGTCCTTCCTCTTCCCCGGCTTTCTTCAGGGAGACGCCCGGCTGCTGGTGACGCCCAGTCCCCACCCACCCCGCGATGCCCAGCAGCCCGTCTGCCCAGCCACAGCTGGATTCCTTCCCCGAGGCAGCACCGCCTCATCCCGGCTTCTCCCTAGTGGGCGCTTCTCACCCTCGGTCCTACGGACAGATGCCTGGTGCCGACAGCCCACAGGAGTCTGTCTGGAAAACCTGAGCTGTCGTTACCATGAGACTCGTATCCTGACTCCAGAAAAAGTGGCAAATTCTGGATCTCAGCGCCGTGGCGAGCCCGCTCCACCCAGCCTCCCGCCTCTCTTGCGTTCCCGCCCTCCCTGCCCTCAAGCCCCTGGCCTCAGGCACACCTTTCCCCCACACCAGCCAGTGCCCCAAAGCACGGATTGGTCAGGACGCATCGCTTTAGACTCAAGCACTTCTGTAGTTGTAACAAACATCACACTGTACTACACAGACGACGGTGAGTGAAACCACAAGACGTGTGCCTGAGGTTTTCACACGTTCACAAAACAGAGGAGCAAGACCAGGCGCTGTGTGTGCGCATAGAGGCCTGGACTCTAACTGTGGCGTCACCACGCCCCGGGCTGCATGGGACTGGAGCTGCCCACTGCTGGGCCTGCTTCCTGGGTCAGGCACACTTGGCAAGAAAAAAAAGTGCGAATCCCGGACAGGGAGCCCTGCTCCGCCCCTTCCCCTCCCAGCTGGGTAGGGGAGATGCCCTGAATTGAGTAACTGTGGAGAAAAAGCCCTCCTTTAACTAGGCAGTCCAGATACTGAACGATCCTAGTGGGAAGGTGGTTTTAATATTTAGAATTAATTACTTCGTCTAAAGCTGTTTCTGCTAGAGATTTGTTTTAACTTGATCAGACCTGCCATAGGCAGTTTATTTAAGAAAACACATTAATTAAAAGATCAGGTTCCAAGAAACCTAGCTTGGGCTTAGAAGCAGGAACACTTGTGTTTAATGTTCATGCCTCACTCCCCTGGCTGAGCAACATCCCTGGGGCCAGTGCTCATAGAAACTGGCTGTGGGCATCTCCGTGGATTGCACCAAGTCACTGAGCTCTGAGGGCCCACGACAGATGTCCCTGCCGGGAGGACTAATCTCTGGAATGCACCTAATCTCTGCCTGTCCTGGGGAGAAAGCCATCAGATGACCCTGGCCAGGACCCTGGCAATGAGAAGCTCAAACAAAGAACAGATCTCTCTCCCTCTCTCCCTCTCTCTCTCCCTCTCTCCCTCTCCCTCTCTCCCTC
>NW_022900950.1:12383267-12408463 GCF_012274545.1 Fukomys damarensis | reverse complement strand
CTCTCTCTCTCTCTCTCTCTCTCTCTCTCTCTCTCTCACACACACACACACACACACACAAACACACACACACACAAGCCCGTGGCTCTTACTTTGCTGACAAGCAGAAAGGACAGAGACAGCAGCCAGCAGGATCGTATTCCCTGCCATGGCTCCCACGGAGGCCCTGGTTCAGGGAACTCTTTGTAGGAAGTGAGTAGAAGACCGGAAGAGCTTAGGGCTTTGTGAGCCGGACCTCCCTCCCTTATACAGAAACAAAAAAGGGCGGATTCAAGCTGCCAAGTAACCCTTGCACTTAGAACAGAAACCAGGAAAGCCGGCAAGCCTGTGGCTGCCAGTCACACTCCCCATCCGGTTTCTGCCGGCTCCTGACCTGTTACTCGGTGTCTCTCAGGGCCACTGCAGGTGCAAGCGGGATCAGCCCTCCTTTAGGCTGTCTTCTCTGCCCACCCTCCGAGGCTCCAGGCCCCAGCATCCCTAGCTCTCCCAACTCACCCTTCAGGATTTGCTAAGACCTTTCTCATCTGTGGAAAAGTGGGAAGGAGATTTTCCACGCTAATTAAACCTATTATCACTTTATTCACCCACTAAATGGAACCCAGGTCTAGCAGACTCCAACTTTACCCTCTGCCTTGCCCCATGCTACCCCCACTGCCACGCCCACTCCCCCTAATATAGAGACTGTACTTTAAAAAAAAACCTAGGCTACATGTTCTGAGAGGAAGAGGGCCCTCAGGGCAGGAGAGACCCTGTTCCTAGACCTCCAGTGGGAACCAGCACACACACATAGCCAGGCCACAGCCCACCTCGGGGCTACAGCCTTCACAGATGGGGCTCCTTCTATAGAATTCAGTCATCACAGCTCCTTCTGTCTCCACGACAGTTGTTTTTGCTCTTTAGAGATGCAGTTCCCAACTGGACACAGTAACTGTGCCAAAAATGCTAGCGCTGTGGGTGGCTGAGGCAGGAGGATCACAAGTTCAAGCCCAACATGGGCAACTCAGCAACTTAGCAACACCCTGACTCTAAGTAAAAAATAAGGGACTGGGATATGAAGCTCAGTGGTGGAGACAGTGGGCTCCCTGGTCATTCTTAGGAACTGCACCCTCATTACCTCACCTAATGCCAGTCACTCTCATGCCCACCTGTTAAACACAGCGTCATATGGGGCCTCGACATGTGACCCAGAGGAGCACAAACATTAGTCCACACCAGCGAGCTCCCGAGGCTGGAAAGATTGCCCGCCTCAGCCTCACACCTGACGTTTGATGATGACACAAACTCAGGCGAGACTCTGAGCTCCTCTGCTTTCATGAGATGGGACTAAAAAGTTTAAGTGAAAAATCCTCTTAAAAAGGGTGAATTTGTTAACATTTGTAAAGTACTTAAAACAGCACCCAGCATATAAAAATATGTCCTGTCTATGCTTGTAGCATGAATGCATAAAATATGTAGAAAAGTGTTTGCCATGTGTACCTAATGGTAAAAGATAATTTCAAAAGTAAACATCATGCATCTACACCCTGAGTTTGATCCCCGGTATGAAAAAAAAAAGTAAACATCATGTCTTTCATATAAAACAAAATGAGAACACACCAAAGATCATACTTAATTCATTCATGAGGGAGCCAAGAAGATAAAATAAGCAGATCAAGAGTGAATTCAAGGACTTAATCACATATGGGGAGCAGAGGCCACAGAACCGGATGCACAATGCCTGGGCCCAGGTCTGCGCACGGAGCCCCCTGGTCTCTTCAGGCTCCCTGTGCCCCTTTATTCTTGAAGCCAGTGAGTGTCAGGCTGGCCCTGGGCGTGACTTTCCCAGTAAGCGTTATGTGTTAGCAAAAAGCAGCTGTAGCAAACAAACATGCTGCCCTCAACCAACACCGAGAAGCTGTGTCTGGACAAACAGAATGGGATGTCAGGAAAAAGAGCTGAAGCCCCAGACCCTCTCGGCGCCAGAGAGTCCGATAACATCTCTAGATCTGCATCGGCCCTTCTGAGAACCCTGACCACACACGTCTGCCCTGGCCCCTGTATGTGATTGGTCTTCTTTTCAGATCCTAACAAACTCCCTGCCTTTCTTCGTTTGGGAAACAATTGCTCTGTTGCTCTCAGTCAGAGCTGCCTGCACCCAGGTAAAATAAACCTTGTGCCAAAAAAAAAAGATTCAAAAGGCTGGGCATGGTGGCGCACACCTGTAATCCCAGCACTCGGGAGGCTGAGGCAGGAGGATCGCTGTGAGTTCGAGACCAGCCTGAGCTACATAGTGAGTTCCAGATCAGTCTCACTACATAGTGAGACCCTGTCTCAAAAAGACAAAAACAAAAAACCTTGTGCCAAGTTGCCTTCTTACAAGCCTGCTTGAGTGGTCTCATTCTTGTGCTGATCGTCACATCTGGAGATAAAACTTGGGGTAGGGTACCCCACTTTGGAGTCTTCAAGCCCTATCCCGAATCCGCTGCTCCGCTGGGACCACCCAGTGACATCCACTCCTCAGACTTCAGTTCTTACAGCTCTGGCCATGCCAGATCTCGTCAGGTGCTTCAGCTCGGGTAAGCCGCCCACTCTCTCTCTCTCCTTCTCCCCTGCTTTTCATCTTCCACTCACAGAGACAGAGAGAATCTCGCCCTGCTTTTGGTGCCTTTGAACTCCAGAGCCGGTCATGAAGAGGACTCCCAAGAAGACTGCTTCCCTTCGGCGTCCGGCCAACAGCAGAGATGTCCAGCTTGGCCATTCGCTCATATTTTACAGCCTGGAGCCCTGGTTGGAGATGTCCGCTGAAAGACCTTTTGTACTCAGTGGGGAACCTTCCAACCATCCCTCCAGATTTCCCCTAGCCTGCAGCCTACAAAATCTCGAACCTCTTCATCTCTCCCTTGATCTGAAGCCCACATGCCTGATGTTTTCCTGTAACACAGCATGGCCACAATACAAATTGGACAATGGCTCTCAGTGCCCAGAGGATGGTACTTTCAATTTCTCTGTTCTGCGAGATCTGGACAACTATTGTCCTAAGCTGGAAAAATGGTCTGAAGTGCTGTATGTCGAGGCTTTTTTTTTTACACTCTGAAATTTTCCCGCCCTGTGCTCTTCATGTGACCCCTCTCAAACCCTCTCCTCCCTCTCTTTCCACACCTGCTCCCATCCCCTCTGATGCCAACTTGTCCCTGACCACAGACCCAGTGACCTTCTGTCCTGCACCTTCAGCTACTCTCCTCCTCCTGCCAAGCCTCTCACCAAGGTGCTGCATTCACCTCCCAGTCACCTCCCCTCTCCCTCAGAGCTTCTTGCCAGTCCAACACTACTCCCTGATTCTAAGCCTCTTCCTTACGCTCTACTTTACCAACCCTGCCACATACCTGATCCAGACTACAGTTTAGTGCCCGTTCCCTACCCTCTGCTTCCCAGTTCCACTCAGAGGTGGCAGGAGCAGAGAGCAGAATTCGAGTCCCTTCTCCATGTCTGCTCTTTCTCAAAATAATCACCATCTGGGCTTTATCACAGACCCCACTAGATATATTTCAGAGTTCTAATATCTCACTCAGTCTTATGACCTTAACTGAGTGAATCTTACCCTCACCTCAACCCTCTTATCTGAGGAGTAAGAATGAGTTTGGTCTCCGGCCCAGGCTTCCACAGATGACTGCAGACACCTTGAGCCTAACCTTCAGGAAGGTGCCACATCACCTCTAACCAGGATTTTATCCAGCTGGATAATAGGAGAGTCCCAGGCTCCGAAGAGCCATAACAATATGGTTTACTTGCTTAGTTGAAGGACTCCACACACCAGGCAATTAATTATGACAGACTTAAAGAAACCACTTAGACAAAGGATGAAAATCCAGCCCAATTCATGGTCCATTTGGGTGCTACCTTCAGGGGTTATATAACTGTGGTCCCAGGGGGTCCAGAATACCAACCTTTTATAAGATGTCTTTTTTTTTTTTTGTACCAGGGATGGAACTTGGGACCTTGTGCTTGTGAGGCAAGTGGTGGCACCACTGAGCTAAATCCTCAGCCCCAAAGATTTATTTCATTATCCGGTCTTCCCACAACATTTGGAAAAAACAAAAAAACAAAAAAAACTAGAAACTGGAGGCTGGCCCTCAGACCTCACAGCAGGAGTTAATAAACCTGGCCTTCAAGGTCTTCAATAATAGGAACAAAGTTGCCCTAAATAGTGCATGTCTGAGTTTTGGCTGTTTGCCTCCACTGTAAGAAACCTATAAGCTGAACTAAAATCCCAGCCAACAGCCAAAGGTTCCTCCAAAGCCTCTTTGCCCAAGGGCACACTTCCAGGGCCATGCTTTGAACGCCACCAACTCAGTCATTAGGCTAAGGAATGCCCACAGCCCAGATTCCTTTGAGCCATGCCTCTCAAGTAGGAGCACTATCTTTCTTCATGGTCTTTCTCTGCCTTCACCTGGACAGACTGACACTCATCAGTCCTAACACCTAACCTGGACTATTTTATCTCAGGTTTTTTGGGATGGCCCTCACTGTTTTGGACAGGCCCTAACTCATGACTTGCTCTCCTTTTTCTCATCCATTTCCCTTCTTATACAATTATATAGATGACCTCCTCCTCTTTAGCCCTTCTTTTGAATCCTCCAAAAGAGACATCTACTGATTTTACAACATTTAGACTCAAAGGGATACTATGTGTCCCCTTCTAAGGCCAAGTTTTGCTCTCTGTGTGTCATTATCCTTCATAAACACACTCGAGGCCTTCCCCCTGATAATGTCCAGTTTATTTCTCAGATACCAAGTGGGGACACCACTAAACAACTTCTCTCCATTCAAGGGGTGGAGGGATACTTTTTTTTTTAGGAAAATGTATGCATATTGAGGTAAGGGACACTTTCATCTCTGGGTTTTCATCTCCCAGTTTTGTCCTCCTTACCAAACCCTTGTACAAACTTACAAAAGGAGACCCAATGGAGCCTTTAGAACATAAAAACTCCTTTTTCCAGAACTTAAAAGGTACCCTAAAGACAGCTCCTGGTCTATACTTGCTGGACCTCACTGAGCCTTTCTGCCTGTACACTATACAGCTTGGGGGAGCTGCAGCTGCCACTCTGACTCAGAGGCCAGCCCAAATCCGGTTGCCTTTCTGTCTAAACAACTTGATCCCACTATCCTAGGCTGGCCACCCTGCCTATAGTCAGCTGCCACTGCTGCTCTAATGCTTATGGAAGCCCTTAAAATAACCAGACAAACACTGCTTATGCTTTACTCTCTCACAGCCTGCAGGGTCTCGTATCCTCATCACGTCTCTCCCACCCCCTCTCTGCTCCCCATTTCTTTCTGTTTTATTAGCTCTTTATGGAATCCCCCATGGTGACATTTGCCTTGGGCCCTGATTTCAACCTTGCTTCTTATCTTGTACTCACTGTCTCTTTCTGAAGTACTGGACCCACACAATTTATACCCCTCTTCCTTTCCCCACATTTCAGCTTTCCCTCTTCCTGGCCCTGATCATACTTGGTTTGTTGATGGAAGTTCCTGCATGGTTGCCCACACTTTGCCTACCAGGGCAGGATATGCAACTGTCTCTTGTGATTCTGTTATAAAAGCCACATCTCCCCCCAGCTACTACCTCTCAATAGGCTAAACTAACTGCTCTGACCCATGCTTTTACACTACCTAAGGGCTTATGAGTTAACATCTATTCAGATTTAAGTATTCATTTCCTGTATTACACAATCATACTGCCATCTGGGCAGACAGAAGGTTTCTCACCTCCTGAGGGTCTTCAGTCATTAATGCTCCATTCATTGAAGCCCTTCTCTAGGGCACTCTCCTACCAACACGGGGGCTATGCTTCACTGCCAGGGACACCAAAAACTTTCAGACTCTAAAGCTACCTCAACCATTTCTTACACTGTTGTAGGCAAAGGAAAAATAAGAGGGCAAACAGCATATTGGTAATGACAGTAAAATATTTTTAAGCCAGGCGTGGTGGCACACACCTGTTATCCCAGCATTCTGGGAGGCTAAGGCAGGAAGATGACAAGTTCAAGGCCCACCTATTCAACTTAGTGGCTTAGCGAGACCCTGTCTCAAAATAAAAAATAAAAACAGGCTAAGAATGTATCTCAGCACTCTGAATTCAATCCCAAGTAGGAAAAAAAAAGTATATAAACTAAAAAAAAATCTTAATTTAGTTTTATAATAATTAGTTTATTACAAGAATTGCACCCCAGGTTAAAAAAATATCAGAAAAGCCAATTTGGATAATATAAAAGTAACCCTGAACCACGTGAAAGAACGACATTCATGAGCTATAAACTAAACGTAATTATTTCTGTGTAACACTGGTTATCAATAAAAATAAATGAAACACAAAAATGACAGAAATTTGTCCTCTCAGAAGCGTTCTCCATTTCATCCCTGCAAATTGTTCTCGGGTCCTCCCGTGTCTCCTCTCTCCTGTCCTTCCAGTAGCAGGGTTGTCCTCACTGCCAACTGGCCGACAGAGAGATAGAAAGAAAACACACCTCCTTCCCTGCAAAGCCCAGAAATAATCAGGGTAATGACGGTATCAATGACCACAATGCTCTTGATTGAAACACAGACCAGGGAAGGCTGTCCTCGTGCCTAGAGTTTATTACATTATCTTGCCAGAAGTCACGAGCAGTGGAGTAACCCTATAATAGCACAGCAAATTTGAAAGCAAAGCTCAGATAAATGAGATTTGAAATTATGCCCTATTTTGCCACATGAGGCAAATGTTTAGAGACCACAGCAGTCTTACAGAATATCCTCTCCTTTTAGAAACCAGAGTACTTTGATCTGTAACCCCAGAGGTGTGAAAAATCAAGGTAAGGAGGGCAAAGAACATGGAGGAGGTGTTCGTCCTGGGCATAGGGCAGAGATACAACTGGATTCCAAGTCTTAGCAGAAGCTGTCTGACATCCAACACCAAAAAGTCTGATCAAAGCTTAGCCACAGAGACAAAGGGAAGGAAAAATGTACAGACACAGAGATGAGTTCTCAGTGTACAAGACTGGAGTGACCTAAACTTGTCTCCTGGGCAGTGGGGCCTGTGGCTATACTTCCCCAGACTGATCTCCTTTAAAGGGAAATGAGGCTGGGCGTGGTGGTGCACACCTGTAATCCCAGCACTCGGGAGGCTGAGGCAGGAGGATCCCTGTGAGTTCGAGACCAGCCTGGGCTACACAGTGAGTTCCAGGTCAGTCTCAACTACATAGTGAGACCCTGTCTCAAAAAAACAAACAAAAATAAATAAATAAATAAATAAATAAATAACGGGAAATGAAAATTCTGACCTTAAGGGGTTCCTCTGATGAGTAAATGCAGTAACTCAAGGAAGCAAAGAGCATAGAAGCTGGTCTGTGACAGGGAACCCAGAGTTCTCACCTGTCCTCCTGCCTGCCACCCCACCTGCCCTCTCACCCCCAAGGGCTCAGAGAAGAGCAGCCCTGTTTGCTGATAAGGCCACGTTATGCAGCAACAGAGGAAAACAGAAGGCCTGCCAATGCCGGTGTAATTTCCAGACTGCGCAGATTTCCCAGAAGGAAGGATACAGGGTGTTTGAATGGCTTCAAAATGGCTTTTGACAGTAATAGAAGGTCTCAGCCTGCGTTGTCCTAAGTTTACATAAGGATTAGGGAGGATGAACGACAGCAGAATCTGGAGACTGCTGAGGAGAAACAGAAATCCCCCTCCCTGACAAGCCCTGGCTGTGCAGCCCTCCATGCCACAGGCACACCAATACACACACCCAGGTTCACACACACACACACACTCACGCAACCATGCTGTATACACAGGCACACCCTCAAAACACACACCCACACAGGCACATAACTCATGCACACGCCCTGTGATGGTGGACTGGTTGTGTCAGTTTGAGTAAGAAATGCCCAGCTAGACCGGCACAGCACAGGGCTGGGTGTGGAGAACCCACCTAGGGAGGACTGTGACCAGAACAGTGTAAGAGGGACATGAAGAAGGTTCCAGGCTTCCGACTGGATCCTTAGGATCCCCAGTGTGCAGGCAGACCTTTTGAACTCTTCCACACCCGGCTCTGTGGGCGGCCATCATAAGCCAATCTATAAATCTTTGTATATTTATATATCTTGCATTATACCTGTTTCTGTAGCAAACACTGACTGGTATACACACACACTCTATAAACACTCAGGTGCCAGAAAGGAATTTTTTACCCGCCATGGTGGCACAGGCCACCTAGCACTCAGGAGGCCGAAACAAGAGGACTGTCTTGAGCTCAAGGTTAGCCTGGGCTACATGGTGAGTTCAAGGCCAGCCTCTGGCTGAGGATTTAGCTCAATGGCACAGTGCTTGCCTGGCAAGCACTAGGTCCTGAGTTCAGTCCCTGGAACACACACACACATACACACAAAGCCAGCCTGAACTACATAGTAAGACCCTCTCTAAAAAAAAAAATAAGAGAAAGAGAGAATTTGAAAGCTGAATGTTTAGGCTTCAGAACACACACTTCCACAGAGATAATGTTACAAGAGGTGGCTGTATTTCCAGGTTAGCACACATCAAACAAAAATGCAGCCCCCAAATTAGGTAACGTGCTACATGTTGGCAATTCAACAGTGAGGAAAGGAACTAATATTATGGGTTTGCCTCTTTCGTCGAATCGTTACTAATGTCTCAACTAAATAGTATTTTGGGGTTAAATGCTTTCCAACAGGGTATGAACCCTGGGCACCTGCCAGGCCATCACCTGGGCCTGATTCACACACTGCCAGCTCCAGGGCACTGGGAGACAGGAGATAGGATGGCCCAGGGCAGCTGAGAGGAGTTCAGTCTGAGGGGCCACGGACGTCTACCCTGAAGCTCCAAACACTCAGCAGAAGGTCCTACACAGGCCTGGGCGGACCCTGCCTAGAATTAGCCCAGCCATTCTGCACAGTCGGTGAACTGCCTATTGGATTCCCATGTTTCTGGTGGAGATACCGAGCCAGCCCAAGGCCAGCCAAGCCAGTCCTCTTCGCCCAAAGCCTCCGCTTGGCTGCCCACCGGAATCATGGGGGCCGTTAGTGGCACAGACACTTAGATCTCCACGCACAGAGAACTTCTGGCCTAATCGGCTCAGTTTCTACCTGGGCACCCAGACTTTCTCGAAGCTCCGAGGATGACAAAGGCACAGATGGAAAACCACCATCTTCAGCAACAGCTGCCAGTGGAGCCCACACCACCCCTTCCTGTCACCAGAGGTGAGGACCAGGCAGCCCTCCCAGATCCTTAGGGACCCATCCCCCTCCACCAAGCCGAGGAAACAGGGCTCTGGGCCCCAGCGTAAGTGCGGCAGGAGGCAGTGCCTTAGCTAACAGCCAGCAGCCCTTTCCCACCAGCTGGCTGTGAGGGCATCCAGGTTAGTGGTCCTCACATTCCAGTCAGCAAGGACACCACTGAAGTGAACCCCAATGTGACTGAAACATCTTTTGTGTTCACAACACCAGGATGGCCAGTGCCTGCCTCAGAGAACTTTTTGTTCTCGCTTCATTCTCCGCTTTGTTTCTGAGGCTTCAGTAGCCAAGCACCCCAGGAATGCTCAGAGCTGGAGCCATCCTCCCTCCTTTCTACAAAAATAACTTACATCTTGTTGAGCCAGGAGGGGGCGTAAATCCCAGGCTCGTCATCACCCAGGGGATTCTTCACCAGCGAGGCAGCTGTAGCTGGAGGCCAAGCCACACTCTGTGTTCCTCCTGCTGCTTCCCAGAGCATCCAAAACTGGAACAAGTGGGGGAGAAAAAAAAAGTCTGCCAAAATTATTCCTAAACAGTGTCCTATAAAAATGTAGTTTTTCAGAGATCAACGAAAGAGCAATAGTCTTGACACCAGGAAACACAGACAACAGCTCGAAAGTCACGGGGGCAAAAATATAAAAAAAGAAAGGGGATTTAACCCTCAGGCGTGGCCCACCAAGAATAAGATGCAAGTGGAACAGCTGAGACCCTATCTACTGGAGAGCCGCACCTCCAGGACACTGGGCCTTGGTGGCCCCACTGGAAACTGTGGGAGACCTGAGGAAACTTACGCCCCCTTGTGGATCAACAAGACGTAAGTACAGCAGATGCGACACCACGAGGCCTTTGGGACAAGGTCAGACAGGCAGTGGACTCCAGCTCAGCCCTCGGTTGCGTCAACTGCCCAAGGCCACCGGCCCAGAGGGAGCAAGGGGCACACAGACAGACAGACCTGCCTAGGGTCTGGGGCGGCAGCTCCAGAGAGGCCCCACCTGCAGCAGCACCAACCTCCAGAACCAAGTGGAGACAGCGTCCACGGGTGATTCCAGCCCACGACCACCGAGTCCGTCCCAGGCACCGGCGTCCTCAGCCTGAAGCTGCGACACTGAGCAGAGAGGCAAGCCCTGCCATGCCCGCTGACCCACGCAATTCATGAGCCAATTAAATGGCTGTTTGAAAGCCCTGGACTTTGGGGTAATTTGTTGCAGGTGAGTAGTCACTGGAACCACCTCATGAACACCGAACACCGGGAGGGAGAAGGGCTGTGGGTGGAAAGGGCAGAGGCCCTGCGGGGAGCCAGGCAGGGGCACAGGCTGAGCCAGGGCAGAGACGAGGTCGGGAACACTGGCCACGGTGCCTCCAGGGTCTGAGAAAGCCAGGGGTGGCAGCAGGAGGAAGGGCTGCCTCGTTTCTGGTTACCAGGTTAGCGACCCCAGCCCAGCATGCAGTGACAGTGGCACAACTTAGAAGAAGATGGACACCCAGGGAGGCAGTGCACTGGGCAGTTTCTGCGAGTCCCTTAATGCTGGCCGGAAACAGAAACCAGGCCACCAAAGCTGGCCGCAGCCCCTGATCTTAAGACCACAGGGCCCCAGGAAGATGGAAGTGTCTGCTCCTGATTTTTCCTTCCTGCGTGATGAATACTTTCCACATGTGAGGCTGGGACTCTTCCCCACCTGAATCTCATATTCGGTGAACAGTGTGTTGAGCCGCGCATGGTGACACACCTGTAATCCCAGCACTCTGGGAGGCTGAGGGAAAAGATTGCAAGTTCCAGCCCAGCCTGGGCAGTTTAGCAACCTAGTGAGACCCAGTCTCAAACTAAAGTTTGGAAAGCACTGGGAATAAATAGATAAATGGTGGGTATGGTGGTGCACGCCTGTAATTGCAGCATTAAGGAGGCTGAGGCAGGAGGATCGCCACGAGTTTGAGGTCAACCTGAATTACATAGTAAGAGCCTATCTCAAAAAAAAACAAAACAAAAATCAATAGCAACAACAAAAAATGCTGGGAGTGTAGCTCAGTGGAGAGGCCCTGGGGTCAGTCTGCAGTACCACACACACACAAAAAAGAATAATATGTTCAAGAAGGCAGAGCTGCTCTGGGACAGAACTGCCATATACAAAGATTTGATGTACATCCTGGTGCTGTCGGGACAGCTCTCATCAGATATATTTCTTCAAAAAGAAATATTATAAGGGAAAATATTTAAATTTCCCAATATGTTAGCTTTTTTTTTTTTCTGTATCTGAGGTTGAACTCAGGACCTTGAAGCACAGATCCTGTGCTTACAAGACAGGCAGAGGAACCACTGAACTAAATCCCCAGCCCAGCATCATTTCTTAGTATGTGGCTCTCCCTTCTCCTTCTTACCTTCATCGTAAACCACAAACGCTATACATGCATAATGCTAGCATGTTTTGCACTGTGTGATAACTGGTGCCTTTGACTGGTGTTTGTATTAATACTGCTTTAGTTATAGACTCTTAGTAGCCTGATGTGGTGGTGCATGCTTGTAATCCCAGCACTTGGGAGCTGAGGCAGTAGGATCCCCGCGAGTTTGAGGCCAGCCTGGGCTATATAGTGAGTTCAAGGCCAGGCTGAATTACATAGCAAGACTCTTTCTCAAAAAACAAACAAACAAAAAAAGACAGTATTCCTGAGCCTGAAGAGTACCTTAAAAATTAGTACTATAAAACCATCATCTGTTCTTGGATGCCTAAGGTTACAGGGAGATAACCAGATCGCCAAGAGTTCGAGACCAACCTGGGCTACATAGTGAGACCCTTAAGTTTAAGAGAGAAAAACAGAAAAACGTGCTCTAAATTTGGGGCAAACCCGTTGTGAGCCCTCGAGCCAATGCACCTCTCGCCGATGCCACAAGGTGGCACATCGAGAGGCTAAAATCCCGCTGCTTTTCACCCGTGCACTTGGCGAGACAGGCGTGGGGAGAACAGCTGCAAGCAGAAAGTCAAAATAGAGTTCTATTTAGGAGAGTGGAGCCTTCCACCTGCCCGTCTCCCGCCGTGATCCTTGGTTGGCTCTTGGCAGGAGATAAATGAATGAGCTCCTTTCTTACCTCCGTGTCCTGCTGCTAACCCACATCGCTGGTTCTATTTTCTCTCCATCCCCGACATGGCGCGAGTCCAGCCGGAGCCGCCGGGGCGCTGTCCTGGGTGGGGAGAACGGGGCTGCAGTTCCCCCGGTAGCCCCTGGAGGCCAGTTCTCCAACAGACCCCTTCCTGCCCTCTTACTCAGCACACGCACGCGCGCGCGCGCGCGCACACACACACACACACACACACACACACACGCCCGTTGAAGGGCCCTAACAAATCCTCACCCCTGGGTTTAAGCCACAGAAATCTTCAAGAGCAAAGCAGTGAGGGGTTTGGTCTCCTCTGTCCTCAGACTTTCCTCCATCTTTCCTCTGTCTCCCTGTGTGTCCCAATATCCCTTCTTTTAAGGCCACCTGTCAGCTCAGGTGAGAGCTCATTCAGGTGACCTTGTTTTAACTCCCTCACGGTGGTGTGAACAGCACAGCGCGTCTCAAGAGTGGCGAGCACTTCGGCAAGCCTGGGGTGTAAAGCAAAGGAGTGTGGGGTGAGGCTCTGAAGAGCAGGGAGCAGTGAGCACAGAAGAGCCTCGGGGAGAGAGGGATGGGCCTGTCATTCCGAGCAGTGAAGTGAGCTCAGGCCAGTGTGGGACAAAGCCAGGTAGAGCAGAGAGTGCAGCAAAACGGCCTCAGGCTGGACCGTCAGGAGGCGAGGCCGAGTGCGAGAACCTGAGGTCACCAAAGCTGTGTCCCCAAAGGGGATTTCAGACTCTCTCTTAGCTTCCTGTCCGTGAGGTGTTTGTGTCCACCAGAGGTGCAAAGCCACTGTCTGCACGACCTTGAACTGGAGCCTCTAAAGCCTCAAGTCAAAATGAGCCTTTTCTCTTTATAAGTTAACTATCTCAGGTATTCCGTTACAGTGACAGAAAACCAGCTGAAATATTATTTTGCTACTTTCTTTATGGGGAAGGAAATCAAAATGTAATTAAAGGTGTGCACAGGTCCCACGACGACGACGTCTGGTGGGTCCGTAGCACAGCGACTCAGCTCAGCTGCAACGCAAGTCCTGAATTTACCTCCCAGGTAGCAGCGGGTTCACCCGGGCCACAGGAGACCTGTGCTTGGGATCTGGAAGGCAGAGGACAGCAGCAATGAGCTCCTTTTTGTACGCAGAGGGTCAGCGTGGCGCGTAGATGCTGCTGTGGCCGACAGGCCCCGGCCTCCTGTGCACTCGCTGGGCTGGCAGGGCCGACGCCAGGGTCAGCTCCAGCCGACTTCTGCTCTCGGCATCCTCCCTCCGGCCCAGTTTCAGCTCATCCAGTGATGAAGGCACAGCTGTGGTGCAGGTCACCCCGTTACCGCGGCGGGCGGCAGAGGGTGAGCGGGGCGTGGGCTTCAGTCCTCCTCTGTGGGGCCCGTGGGAGGCTCCGGGACAGACTCCACCCCTCCCCAGCTGCCCAGATGGCTGCCCACTGACCCTGTGCCCCAGCAGAGGAGCAATGGCCACAAAGAGGTGGCGACCCGTGCCCGTAACTGCCCAGGTCCCCCTGCCACGATGCACCCTTTCCTACAAGACGTGGATGCAGCGTGTGAGGGCGAGGAGGGGGCGACTCCTTCGGTCTCTCCACTTGGACACTCGAACACTTCACACAGGCCAGAAGGTAGGCGTGGATGACCAAAGGGAAGGACCTGGGCTTGGCCTCCCGCCTCCCCTCTGTCCTTTGCCCTTGCCGTCTCTGCTTGTATGGCAGGGACTGACACCCGGGCCGCGTGTCCCGGGCTCCTGGTCCAGCTTCCCCTTGGTGTGGCCCCAGCGAGAGGCAGATGTGAGGGACAGTGGGAAGTTCCCAGCATCCCGCGCTGCCTGGGCGCGTCTCGCTCCCAGCTGGCCCTGGCTCTGACCTCATCCCTGACGGCTCCTGGGCTCCCGCACTGCTGTTCCTGTCTCCGTCCCTCCAACTAGTATGATGCAGCCTCATGCCGTTGTTTGAGTTGTCTCATAGACGGTTTGACCCCTCAGCCCATCCATCACATGTATAACCGGGTCCCTGGATGACACTCCACACTTTGAGACACTTGGGGCAGTTTCTCTTTGGCTGGTCACATCCAGACTGACACAGCCCACTTATCATTTGAACCCTTTTTTTCTTTTGCAGCAATGGGGATTGAACCTAGGACCTTCGCCCTTTTGTCATTTTTATTTTATTAAATGGTCTCACTAAGTCGCTGAGTTGCCCGGACAGAACTTGACTGGCGATCCTGCTGCCTCAGCCTCCCACAGGGCTTGGATTATAGATGTGCAACACCAGCTCTGCACTCATTTTTAAAGCAAGACAAATAAGAACCGGCTCGTGACTTGTCCCAGTGGTGGCTCAGATGCGGGCCCAGGGTAGGCGGAGAGTTGGGCTGAGGAGGGCTGGAGTTTTGCCAGGAAAGTCTGAGGTGGGACGATGGTCCAGGACCCTTGGCCGAGTTAGGGGACAGATGTGAAAGGATGGACAGCAGTGCTGAGGCAGTCGGAGGGTGACAGACTGCCATGGGGCTGACCACCTCCAGGGAGCGAGCAGAGATCCATGAAAGTGGTCAGGGATTCGAATGCCTGAAAGCAAAGCTTTGGCAAGAGACGCACAGTGCGGGATGAGAGTGTGGACTTGGACAGCGGCTGAGCCAGGGCGGGAGACAGGACCGTTGATGCGACCGGACAGAGAGGCGGGCGCTGAACAGATCCTCTGCTGGGCATGTGGGCCCGTGACTGTAGGAGGGCTTGGGTCGCCACCCCACCCCCCCAGCCCCACCCGGCCTCACCTCCACGCCCAGCCAGGGCCCCGCCTCCACCCACTAGCAGCTACTGATGCGTCCTAGACCCTTACCAAATATTTGCAGGGAAAGGAGAGAGCACAGCTCAGCATAAGACCAGAAATAAAACTGAACATTCCACATAGTGTCGTGGAGTCCTTCATGGGATTTCTCAAGGATGATTTTCCCCTTAGGTTCCCACCGCTGTGCGTGTGTGTGTGTGTGTGTGTGTGTGTGTGTGTGTGTGTGTTACTAATGGAACCCAGCACTAAACTACATCCCTGCCCTTTTTTTTTTACCAGGGATCAAACTCTGGACTTTGTGTTTTCCAGGCAGGTGGTGGAACCACTGAGCTAAAACCTCAGGCCTCTCCTTGCCCCTTTTTATATTTATTTTGAGATAGTCTTGCTAAGTCACTAAGTTGCCAAGGCTGGGCTTGTATTCGTGGTCATCCTGCCTCAGTCTCCCTGAGTGCTGCAATTAAACTGTGCACTACCATGCCTGGCTTCTGCTGGTCTTGTTCTGGACACCTCTCTACGGAGACTCCCCACTTTTTCTCCTGTGCAGGACATCTGGTCACCAAACCCTCTCTTGCAAACCTTTAGGACAGTGTTCTATGCCCAGTGAGTGGGTGCTTAGCAAATCCTATTCTCTTTTCAGCCCCCTATGGGGTTCCACCTCTATTTCCAAAAGGCCTTTCCTAGGTATTTTCCTAAGTAAAAGAGTCATCAATCTCTGCTATAAAATCTGCTCTATCTCAAAAATGCAGAACTACAACCACCATGGACTTACTTTGACAAAGCAACTTCATTGTTATTCGAAATAAAATAACATCATGTAGGTAACAGTGTTTGAAATCTGAAAAGCACATTTATGATCCAAGCATAAAAAGAGAAAAATAGCCAGGCGTGGTGGTGCATACCTACAATCCCAGCCCTCGGGAGGCCAAGGCAGGAGCATCGCCTGGACTACATAGTGAGACTTTATCTCAAAAGAGAGAATGTTATGGAACCCACAACCCAATCTAGTAAGGTGACCCAGGAACAGATGTTCCATTTGTAGGCAAACTTGGGGAGACTAGATTGTGCCTAAACACAAGACTCAGCCGAACTCAGGCTTGCATAAGTGAGGTGTATTCGGGGTGAGACACAGGAGATGTTTAAGGAGGCAGGTGTCCCGGGCCGGGCATGCTCAGAGGCAGAGCATTGTCCTAGTACGGCTATGGCCCTAGGTTCCCTCTCCAACACTGCCAAACACAAAACAGAAACTTGGAATTGTGGGGGACGCCCAGGTTGAAAATAGATGGGAGTAAGAAGATGGGGAAATCAAGTGTGATTTTCTTCTTCTACACGCTGGCATGAAAAGGAGGACGACTGGTCAGGCATGGCGGTGCCCTCCTGTAACCCCAGCCCTCTGGGAGGCTGGATGGGGGGATTGAAAGTTAGGACCCAGCCAGGGCAACTTGGTGCCTTAGTAAAACACTATCTCAAAATAAAAAAATATAAAAGGGCTGGGGGCGAAGCTCATGGCCAGGGCCTTGGATTCAGGCTGCAATCGTGAAAAAAAGAAAAGAAAAGAAGAAAGACAGCATAGTAGCCACTTCATTCCGCCTCCATAGCCCAACCCACACCTCACAGTCTGTTGTTTCGTGTTCATCTTCTCTTCTAGAGGAGACCCTACGAGCATCTAACACTTCCTCCCCCTTACCCTTTGCAGGGTGCCCGATAGCGCTTTCCTGCCTGAGCATTTTGGTAGTGAGAAGGACAGGCCAGAGGAAGTGAAGAAAAGAGGGAGCAGATGTGTTATAGATGAACTGTACCCCCTCAAATCCCTATGGAGCTCCCCTAGTCCCCAGTGGACTCTATTCGGAAATCGGGCCTTTAATGGGGTTAAGATTTAAATGCAGTCATAAAAACAGAGCCCTAATCCAATTGGACTTATAAGTGTCCCTACAAGAAGCGGAAGGAAGAGACATGAAGAAAAGAGGTCAGGGCCAGGGATTTAGCTCATTGTTTCCAGCGCCTGCCTCGCAAGCATAAGGACCCAAGTTCGATCCCCAGTACCAGAGAGAGAGAGAGAGAGAGAGAGATCACATGAGGACACAGCAAGAACGTGGCCATCTATCTGCAAGCTAGGAAAAGAAGCCTCACCAGGAACCAACGCAGTAGCACCTTGATCTTAGACTTGCGGCCTCCAGCACTGTGAGAAAATAAAGTTCTGCTATTGAAACTGTTACTGAAATGTCAGGTGGGTGTCTCTCAAGTCAAAGAATGAAATCATGGAGCAGGGACGGAAGTTCCAAATAGGAAGGAAAAACTCCCACTCTCCGGGAGGGACACTGAAAGGGGTTTGTCTGGAAGGCTTTTTGTCAGGCAGCGTGTGGGATTTTGCTTGGTGTTGTTTGGCAGGTACCTATCACAAGTGGCCGCCTGGGCTTACAGACCAGCTAAGACTCTGGGCTTCCTAATGCAGAGTTGCACAGGCCTGTTGCTCACTGTTCCCAAATTCCTCGACAGACCACAGGGAGGAGTTGTTTGCTTGGCTTGCGCAATTCCTTCCTTGGGACACAGCCCTAACTGCTTGCCTGTATCCTAATTCCTCTCAAAACGACCTAGTTGTAGCCAGGTGTGACGGTGCACACTTGTTAATCCCATTCTAGGAGGCTGAGGCAGGAGGATTAAAAGTGTGAGCCTAGCCCTGAACTATTTAGCAACTTAGTGAGACCCTGCCTCGAAAATAATGTATTTTTAAAAATTTAAAAGGGGTGGAGATGTAGGTCAGTGTGAAGGCTCTAGGTTCAGTCCCCAGTATTGCAAAAAAGAAGAGGGAAAGAGAAAAGGAGCAGAATGGAGAGGAGAGGAGAAAGGAGGGCAGGGCACGGGGGCGGGGGAGAGGAGACCGGAGGAGAGGCCCCATGCAGAGCCCATCGATGCAGGAAGGCAGAAATACTAACAACTCGTGGGAGGGCGTGCCTTCCAACTGAAACTACGCTTTTCTTTACACTCTTGCCAAACGTGGCCATAAATGGTGACCTCGGAGGTGACACAGCAGGACACTGGCTCTTTCCCTGCCTGGGCTCCCGTCAAGAGAAGGCCAAGTCTCTGCTTCAACCAAGGGCAGAGTTTTGAGTCAAGAGCTCTTGGTGCTAATCCAGGGTCACTTTGTGGCCCTCTCGAGGACTGGCGTAGTTTTTGACTATCCCAGCTGAGACACCCAAAGTTCCCTGGTGAGAGCCCTGGATTTTGCCTCTCTGATTTTGCTGGGATCAAGAGAAGCTTCCACATCTTTCCTGTTGCTAACAATCCCCCACCCCATCCCCACCCTCATCAGCTTTGCATCTATGGGGCCGGGGACTGGGGCTGTGGCCGCGAGGGATTTGAGGAACCCCGCACCAAGAGTACAAGAGTAGACGTTGCGTCTCTCTTTGCAAACATCTAATGGCCCCACAGTGGCCTGGTGCTCGCAAATTCCCTCCCCTCCTTTCCTGTCTAGCAGTAGGGGAAGGGATGCATTCATTAGTTAAACAGCTGAGCAGCTCAGAGCCCTCTTTTCCGAGGTGGGATTCACTCAGCCTCTGTTTTAGGGGCAGGTGGAAGGTGGGAAATGTCTTCCCGTGGACCAGGCCAATTTCCAGCCTGCTTAGCAATGCAGATGCTCACCAGAGCATCTTGGTTGCTCCTTGGAATTCAGTGCAACAAAGACTGTTCGAAAGGATGTAGCTGGGTTTGTTGGCAGCATTTTCTTCTTGAATCTAAAACCCATCCTTTGGTTTTGGTGTGTTCAGCGCTTACATCAGAAGGAAGCATTACTTTATTCTACGAGTGACCAGTTTAAGTGGGAACCATGCAGTGTTGTGTGGTTTGGGTTGTATTTAAAACAGTATCTTTTAAGTGGATCTCTTAAAATTATATGGCCTGGAAACATTATTTTTATGTGCACAATTCCAGACTCCTTGGGCTTCTATTCATCATTAAGGGATTTTGCTAGCAGACTGGCAGGAGGTCAGCTAGGCTTTAGCACTTCTGGGTCTGGCCAGCTGCCTGCCAGGCATGAGGTAAGCGCTCAGTAAATAACTTTCTTGGTGAATTATTTATGGCACAGTGACATTAATCTTTTACCTTGGACTTCAGTTCACACTCTAAAATGATGGTCTGGGCATTTTGTAGATCTTGTTCACAAGTGGGTGTTTTCCCTACACCAGACCACGTTCATCTTTGGTTAACTTAGCTTCTCATTAGATCCAGACCCATAAACAGCACCAAGATGCCAACATCTGACAGTTCTTCTGGCAGCAATCCTCCTGCTCCTGAGTGTGGTGAAGGATGGGCAACTTCTTATCTCAAACTCAGAAACACTTGTGGACACTCCTTTTAAAACAAAACCAGAGCTGGGCGTGGTGGCTCACGCCTGTAATCCCAGCACTCGGGAGGCTGAGGCAGGAGGATCACTGTGAGTTTGAGACCAGCCTGGGCTACACAGTGAGTTTCAGGTCAGTCTCAACTACAAAGTGAGACCCTGTCTCAAAACACCAATCAATCGGTCAATCAATCAATAAAACCAAACCAGGGCCAGGGATTTAGCTCAGTGGTTCCACTGCCTGCCTTGAAAGTACAAGGATCTGAGTTGGATCCCCAGTGCCAAAAAATAAAAAATAAAAACAAATGGGTGTTTTGGACTTTTTGTTCATACACCAGCATAGACACTGGACAGATTCAGCCTGCTTTTGAGAAGCCCATGGTCTAGGGAAATACATAAGCCATGATTACAAGGTGTGGTGAGAATGATGGACATTTTCATAGCTTTTGATTTGTTAGACCCCTGGTGGGTTGGCACTGAGATCGCAGCTGCCTGATGGGCTGCCGAAGCTATTGACCCTCAGAGAAGTCAGGAGAAGCATGAGGCCTGTAGCTTCAGGCCTCCTGGGCAGGGGACAGGGGAGCAGGTGGCAGCCAGAAACAGGTGGGGAGTTGCAGCCCCACATAACATTAGCCAAGACCCACACCAGGTCTGTTGGCTGGCTTTCCCAGAATAGTCTCTTCCTTACCTCATCAAGAAAAAGGCTCCCTCTTCAAAAAAGGGGGGCGGGATTTCAGGTTATCTAAAAGGGCACTGGGCAGATGCCAGTTTGGCCCTTGGAATAGTCCACCCCTGACCAGTGCTGCATGCTGGGTCGGCACAGCCAGAGCAGACCCCAGAGATGCGACAAAGGATCCGAATGACAAGTCCAGGTACCATACCCCAGCTACTCCACTGCGGAGGGGTGAAGCCCCAAGAAAATCCAGGCATCTTATCCTTGGAGGGCACTTGTCTCGGGCACATCCCACAGGAGTGTGGGGACAGCGGTTGTTAGGGCAACTGGAAAGATCTGGTTTAAACTGGCTAGAGCAACAAGGCCTTCTTAGCTAAATCACAGCTGCCTCTGCTCTAGAGGATGGATGTTACGCGGCTCTCAGAAATCCTTCTGGGAAATCGCTGGAATTGCACCCAAGTCGCTCTCTTCCTCTGCAGGTCCTGGGCTGTTTGCCCACAAAGGACAAGAAACCAGCTGAGGCTGGGAGACAGCAGGTTCTGTGCTGATGTGTTTCTCTGCTCCCCCGCTCCACTCTCTTCAAGTCCCAACCAGCACCCTGAAGAAGTCCCCTTCTGGAATGAGGTGTCTTTCACCCCTGCCACCTCCAGTGTGGTCCTGCAGGGAGCAGTGAGGAGCTGGATTCAGAGTACAAAGAGCAGCAGGGAGACTGGCGTGGTGGCGCACACCTGTAATCACAGCACTGGGGAGGCTGAGGCAGGAGGATTGCTGTGAGTTCGAGACCAGCCTGGACTACATAGTGAGTTCCAGGTCAGTCTCAACTACATAGTGAGACCCTGTCTCAAAACACCAAAAAAAAAAAAAAAAAGAGAGAGAGAGAGAGAAGCAGGAGTACTCCTGCAAAGAGGAAACAATGTTTGCCTGACTGTACCAAGGGGTCCTGTCCCCAGCCAAGACTTCCTACCATTCCTCTCAGCCTGGCTGCACCTTATACTGCTCACCTCTCTTTTCCGAGAACCTTTTCATTGGAAAACTTATCACTCTCAATTCTTTCTCTGCCCCTTTGAGATGTGATCTTTTTAAAAGCCTCTTCCCTTGGGCATATAACCAGCAAATAAGACAGCTCCCCCGCTCCCAGTCTCTGGGGGAGCCTACCTTTTCAAGGACACCTGTTCTACCTCCTAAGAATGCCCTCCTGTGGATATCGTGCTGGGTTTGTGTGCCCTGGATGTTGAAGGGTGAATCCCAAGGGACAAAAGAGGTTAAGAATAGGAAAGGTTTAAGGGGAAGCTCCTGCAATTCAGGAGAGTCCCCAATGAGTGGCCACGGAAGCCTTTTGTTGGGGGTAATTTATACAGCAAAATCACCATGTTGGTACAAGATGGATCAAACTACATTCGACCTATAGGATTACAAGTGTAGCTGCTTAGCTAATACTGATCCAGTAGGGCAGCGGTGGTGAGCCTACAGCACAGGGCCATGGGGGTTGTTTGTGTCACTGAAAGGTTCCCCATCACTGCAATAGAGAAATGAGTTGTACAGCAAGGGCGTACGGAAAGACCAAAGAATTCTTGGAAAGGAGGGAGCATGGGTGCTGGTGTTCTGGTTCCCACCTATGTGTCTGATGCCTGTCCGGGCTCACTGGACCAGGCGGTGCTGATCACAGTACAATCTCAAGCTGCTGTTTCCCTCCAGGGAGACGCGCAGGCCTGGCTATGGGTTTCCATCCTGAGGCCTGGCTCTCTTGAGATTCACCTCCAGACACAGTTCTGACGTCTCTGTTTTTGTGGTGACTTCCTCGAGGGCTCAGTCTCTCTCTGACTGCATATCCACTTCTATCTAACTTAGCTGCCTGTAACATCGCCCCACGGCCCAGTCCTCTGGCCTCACATCCTCCAGCGTTTCTGCGCCAGCTCACCCCACCCCTTTAGACCCCTCTTGGCCTCCCCTCGGTGGAGTTGAGTTCACCCCAATTTCCGATCCCCCTCTTCCACTGCCGCATCCTTGATTAGGCTTTCTTGCCTGCTTATCATTGTCCAGTGCAGTTTTTGCTTGGAAACTCCCTTCTCGTGCCCCCAAAAGCAGTCTCCTTGTCACCGAGCTGGGTCTGCGGAGTCCCCGAGGCTGAACGAAGTGACCTAACCTACCTTTCCGGAGAATAATCTTGAAAACCTCCCATCTCAGAAAAGAATTGTCAGGACACACCAGTAATAGGTGTGGGAAGGGTCTGGTAGGAAGAGATTTAGGACTCAGGAGTGAAGAACGGGACTCAGAGAAATGAGTCGCATAATGAGCTTGGTATATCTATTGGCCTTAGCTGTATCTTCAAGAGGGAGGACCCAGGACACTTATTCCTACTGTCCGGCAGGCTACCCGGGTCAGAATAAGCCATTGGCAGGGATTTGAAGTTGAAATCTGTTCACTACTAATATTGCTGCTTCCCAAAAGGAGCGGTCCAGAGCCCAAATTGAGAGGATCATTAAGGCCTTTAGAAATTGTTTTGAGTTTCCAGGAAGGGAAACGGGGGTCAAGTAACCATTTTGTGTCCTGAAGCTGCAATAATTTTGCTTTTTGTTTTGTTTTGTTTTTCCTTTTAGTACAATTTTTAAATCTTGATTTCCTTATCTCTTTCCACCTAGTTTTCATTTTTTTCTACCTCAATTCCCTGGCGGCAGTGGCCCACAAGCCTCAGTGTGCTCGTGTCGCCTGGTGGGCAGTGACCATCTCAGGAGCAGCAGCCTGGGCTGCAGCCTGGGAATCAACATCCGGCAGGTGTCCAGGTGAGACCCAGCTGGTCCAGAGACCACATCCTGAGGACCCCGGTAGCCTGTACTGTCTCAACCCCCTGAGGCCCAGTCAGTTAATATGAATGTGTTTCTCTGCTGCTCAAGCCAAACCTACTGGCGGAAAAGTTTTCCCCATTCCCTCACAGATACTTCCTCTCAAGCATCTGAGGAATCTTCTTTGTCCTCAGTTTTATTACTTCTATCTCCCCACCAAATGTAAAGGCAATGTGGTTCTGTGCACTGAACTTACTGTCTATAATATCTGATAACTGGAGAATTTGCTGGGCCCAGATGATTTGTGCTCTGTGTAACAATGCAAAGTGCTTAACTCCTGTAAGACCTCCCCACTCCCGAGAGTACAACCTGCCCTGCTCGACCCCAAAGAGTGGGGGATCAGTCTCTTTGTGGAGAAGTCCCAGGCTGACCCGCTGGTGTTAAGAATACAACTGTACACCAGGCGTGGTGGTGCACATGGAAGGGAAACGGGGGTCAAGTAACCATTTTGTGTCCTGAAGCTGCAATAATTTTGCTTTTTGTTTTGTTTTGTTTTTCCTTTTAGTACAATTTTTAAATCTTGATTTCCTTATCTCTTTCCACCTAGTTTTCATTTTTTTCTACCTCAATTCCCTGGCGGCAGTGGCCCACAAGCCTCAGTGTGCTCGTGTCGCCTGGTGGGCAGTGACCATCTCAGGAGCAGCAGCCTGGGCTGCAGCCTGGGAATCAACATCCGGCAGGTGTCCAGGTGAGACCCAGCTGGTCCAGAGACCACATCCTGAGGACCCCGGTAGCCTGTACTGTCTCAACCCCCTGAGGCCCAGTCAGTTAATATGAATGTGTTTCTCTGCTGCTCAAGCCAAACCTACTGGCGGAAAAGTTTTCCCCATTCCCTCACAGATACTTCCTCTCAAGCATCTGAGGAATCTTCTTTGTCCTCAGTTTTATTACTTCTATCTCCCCACCAAATGTAAAGGCAATGTGGTTCTGTGCACTGAACTTACTGTCTATAATATCTGATAACTGGAGAATTTGCTGGGCCCAGATGATTTGTGCTCTGTGTAACAATGCAAAGTGCTTAACTCCTGTAAGACCTCCCCACTCCCGAGAGTACAACCTGCCCTGCTCGACCCCAAAGAGTGGGGGATCAGTCTCTTTGTGGAGAAGTCCCAGGCTGACCCGCTGGTGTTAAGAATACAACTGTACACCAGGCGTGGTGGTGCACACCTGTAATCCCAGCACTGGGGAAGCTGAGGCAGGAGGATCCCTATGAGTTCAAGACCAGCCTGGGCTACATAGTGAATTCCAGGTCAGTCTCAACTACATAGTGAGACCCTGTCTCAAAAAACCAAAAAAAATAAAAATAAAAATAAAGAATACAACTGTACACTTTGCCTCCAAAACTCCTGGGTGCATCCTCCATTCGCCTGGACTACCTGTCTGTATGTTCTGGTTGGCACTCTGCCTCTACAAATGTCACCAGATGGGGTCTGAGGAGGTCCCCCAAAGAGAAGATAGGGACCCTAACCCTCCCCACCACCATGGGGCAGGCGGTAGGTTCACTCACTTCCATCACAGAAAGACAATTTTCAGGTTGCCTGGTTGAGAGGCCTTACAAGGTTTATTAGGCAGAGTTAAAGGAGTTCACATTGAGAGAAAATAGGGTGTGGTGCTCCAGAGAGTGGGTCATTATGGTCTGCTACTGGGCTTTTGGCATTTGTTTGCTTACTTTTTGAGGTACTGGGTATTGAAACTATATGTCCAGCCTTTAAAAAAATAATTTTTTTTTTTTAGACAGGACTCGCTAAATTGCCTAGGCTGCACTCAAACTTGCAATCCTCCTGTTTCAGCCTCTTAGAATGCTGGGTTTAGAGGTGTGCACCACCACCCCAGGCTGGGTTGGGGGTCTTTAAGTAGTCTGGTGACAGGAAGGTAGGGCGAGGCTAAAACTGGCTGGGAAGGGTGACAAGATCCCAGGACCCAAGTGCAGAATGGTTCCCAAAGCCCTGCGCGTGGACTTCTCGTGAGTCGGACGGCCGGGACCTGACGTGGGCCTGAGGAGTGGGTGACCCAACAAGGACAGTGCCCTGAGCTTTGCCACTGCATTGCTCCTGTGCGGTGCCCCCATGCTGTAGGGGGTACTTCTTTTTTCATTATTCATTAAGTTTATTAGTACATTTTAGGTATACAATATGATGACACTCATCACAGGGAATTTGCACCTTTACATAATCTATCTTGGTTCTTATTTTTCCCCATACCTTTGTCCTCCCTTCACCCCC